>NW_024412413.1:27694592-27867195 GCF_014898765.1 Herpailurus yagouaroundi | reverse complement strand
GGGTGGCGCAGTCGGTTAAGCGTCCGACTTCAGCCAGGTCACGATCTCGCGGTCTGTGAGTTCCAGCCCCACGTCAGGCTCTGGGCTGAAGGCTCAGAGCCTGGAGCCTGTTTCTGATTCTGTGTCTCCCTCTCTCTCTGCCCCTCCCCCGTTCATGCTCTGTCTCTCTCTGTCCCAAAAATAAATAAATGTTGAAAAAAAAATTAAAAATAAATAAATAAATAAATAAAATAAAAATAAAATTAGGGGCACCTGGGAGGCTCAGTCCATTAAGTGTCCAGCTTCGGCTCAGGTCATGATCTCACGGTTTGTGGATTCAAGCCCCACGTCAGGCTTTGTGTTGACAGCTCAGAGCTTGGAGCCTGCTTCGGATTCTGTCTCTCTTTCATTCTGCCCCTCCCCCGCTCATTCTCTCTCTCTCTCTCTCTCTCTCTCTCTCTCTCTCTCTCTCTCAAGAATAAACATTAAAAATAATAATAAAAAAATTAAAATTAAAAAATAAGAAAAAATAAAAATAAAAGGAGATAGATATTTTTTAAGATTGTTGCTGTTTCTTAATTTGCTCCTCTTGTATAATCAACCCATAGTTCTAAGCAAGCATTCCAAATTACACTCTCTCTCTTGCATAGAGTAAAACACTATGGTTCTTAAAATAGAATACCTACCTTGTCTAGTCACACAATTACTGGAAAACCACCTGCTGGAAAAGGTATATTTACCATGAATTTTACTATCAGGCAAGGATATCACATCCGAGGAATGCAGCCTGATGAGCTTGCCTGGTAAGAAAGAAACCACTGGGCAACATTCATAGCAGGAGGAAGAGTTAGATTATGCCTTATCCAAAATATAGTACCTTCAATAAGATTTTTACGTCATTAAGACACACATACCACCATAGGGCAGCAGGTAACCCCCGTAATCTCTAGTATTTTTCATTATTTTCCTTTAAAATTTGCACCCAGGAATTAGAAGCCAACAGTTCTTGGTTTAAGCCCATTGCAAAAAAATGCAAATGATGCACTAGTCATATTTCTAAAGGAGGAGCTTTAATTATTCATCTTCAAACATTTCTGCCAAGATAAAGGTCACCGTATAATTACTGTTCCCACCCACTGGCCACTGGCATGGAAACTGAGAGCAGTGCTCCTAAATCCTTGACTCACCAGAGACAGAAAGGGTCTCACTACAGGTGTTTTCCACATAAGGAAGCTGAGGCCCAGAAAGACCCCATGCCAAGGTCAAACGTAATGAAGGTCAGAGTTGGGAATCAAGTTGGCCAGTGCCCTTGCCACTCACTCACACTACCCCCTTTATTAGTCTTCTGTGGCCTCTATAATAAATTACCACCAACCAGGAGACTTAAACAAAGAGAAATTTACGCTTTCACAGTTCTGGAAGCCAGAAATCCAAAATCAAGGAACTGGCAGAGCTGGGCTCCTTCCGAAGGTTCTAAGGAAGGACCTTTCCTTGTTTCTTCATCCGGGTGTTCCGTGGCTGGGGCTGTACCACTTTAATCTCTGCCTCTATCTTCAGGTAACCTTCTTTCCTCTCTATGTCTATTCTCACCCTGTCTCTTATTAGTACACGTGTAGATGGATTTAGGGCCCACGCAGATAATCCAGAACAATCTCATCTCGAGTTCTTTCATTTAATTACACTGCAAAGACTTAAGCCAAATAAGATCCCAGATACGGGTTCCAGAGTTTAAGACATGGACCTATCTTTGGAGGAGCTTCCATTCAACCCACTCTGTTTCCTCTTCTACCCAATGTAACCATCATTATATCAATTAAAAAAAAAAAAAATAAATAAATAAATGTAGTGCTCTAACATGGTTTGTAGTATCTTTCTCTTCCCCCTATTTACAAGTCCAACTTGCATATTTAAACTTTGAATTCTGGCTCTGTGTTCACTAGCAAGGCAACCTTAAGTAAGTTGTTTACCTTTCCCTATAAGCTTCAGCTTTCTTGGCTCTAGAATGAGAACAGTAAATTCTACTTTGCAGGGTGCTTGGGAAAATCTGCATGATAATGATGTTAAAATACTTAAGTGGCCAATAAGTGCCAGCTGATTTTAAATTAGAATAAAATATTTACCAAGACCAATCTGTTCTTTACCATGTGTATGCATTCGAGGTCCACGGTATGGGGGTTGGGGACACATCTCCACCAGCCAGAAACTTTTCTGGCACTAACGTGTAAGAGTAGGCTCATTGTTGACTGTTGATGCATGGGTGTGTGGCCTGCTCAGCAGTGGGAGGAGAATTCTCTGGATTCTCTAAATTGTTGCTGTCCCAGCCCACACCACGGACCTTTGAATCTTCAGGGGAAGATAGAATGAGGAGACGTTCTGGTACCAGAAAGGAGACAAGCTTATTCCAGCAACTATGGGACTAGTCCCTTGGGATATGACTCCCCTGGAGCAACGCAACTCAGGATTAGAGTGGTTGTGTTTGGGTTTCTGGATGCTGTGTGGGGTGGAGAGGGAGGGGAGGGGGGTTAGGCCGACCAGCCCAAGAGGGCTGCAAAGTCTGGGTCAGGTACCTGGTTACACAACCTCCTGGGTCCAGAATTTCATCCTGAAGCAAATAACCAGAATAGCCAAGCATCGAACGAGCAAACAAAAAAGAAAAATGCGTTTCTCAAGGATGTTTGTTTAGTTGTGCGCTTCCAAACAAATAAAGGCAGCATAAGTTATACTGTATTTACACAGAGACAGCAGACTGCCAGCCACACCCCAAACCCCAAACATCTTTGTATTTATTGTTAGTCCATCTCCTAGTCTGACCTCTCTGTGAGGAAATTAGGTTGCAAAACCTTCCTTCCACCCCCTTCCACACAGTATGCCACTACCCTATGCACACACCATTTTGTTTGGGGGAGGGAAATAAAAAATTCTGAATTTGTTCCAGTAATTGTTTCTAGTGAATAATCAGTCCAGAACTAGACACAAGGATCCTGCACGCATGCCATTTTTCCATAGAAAGCAATTCTATTTGTAAGAGCAAAACGAAGATAACCAGTTTGGAATCACCAACACCCCTCTTACCATGAGACCTAAATTCAAAGTCATTCTGAATTCTCTGCAACCATTTGCATTAACGTCATTAATCCAATGATCCTAACAGGCCTGGCTGCCACAGACATGGGGTTCTTGAGAGAGTACCCAGAAATCTAATCCATTGCCAGGCATGGGTGATGCAGGGGCAGGTTTTCTATACCAATTCGTGTCTCTTCATGTTACTTTATGCAGATGTTCTTTCTTATTGTTTTCCTAGGTCTTCATATAATTACCCTGTGGTTCTTGATATTTATTAACCCATGGCTGCTTCTTATGAACATAAAAGGGCCATGTCCACACAGATTCTGTTTTCCCCTTCCAGGGCATGCCCACCTTTCCAGAATGAGCATCATTGGGTTTTGAACACCAAGGCAACAAAGCCGAGGTCAGGGCTCAAGGCCTGTGCCAGTCAGTTGTCTTCCCTCTGCTCCATATGTGCAAACTGAGCTCCCAAACCTGGCCTGTGTGCTCCTAAATGGATGCTTTATGTCAGAAGGTATCCTGGATAAGGTAGAAATGGATAGAGTAATTTAACTACCTCTAATGAGAGCGGGGGGGAGGGGGGAGGAGGATTCATACTGCACTTTGTTGTTGTGAATGCATATGATTATTTATTTATGACTTAGAATGGGAAAGCACATTCATTAGAGGACTGTCTGTGTATCTTTCTATAGATCAACGTGTCTATTCCTTTAAGAAGCTTATTTGAATACCTGCTCTATGTCAAGTGCTATGCGAGGTACTTGGGTTCTGTAATATGTAAGACACAGCATGAGCCTTCCTGAAATCATTATAGAGTAAAAAGACAAGGTGAGGGTAGAAGAGGGAGGGAGAGAGAGGGATGGCTCTTCCTGAGAGGATCAGAACAGACTTTTGGAGGAAGAGAGTCAAAGCTGGAATTTAGACATGTATATGGGTTTGTTTGCCAGGCAAAATGGAGATCGGAAGGCAGATGGGAGCTACCTGAGCCAAGGTGTGGAGATGTGAAGGGCAGGGTACATTTAAAGAACAGCGAGCAGCTTGCTACCACTGGATTACACATTCTGCAAGAGTTCATATCAGGAAACGACAAATGACGATTCTGGGCGTGTGAGAACCCTCACATGAAATGCTTACGTTTCATTTATTCAAGAAATGTTTGTTGAGCTCATACTAAACAGAAGGATTTAGAACAGGAGCTAGGAGCTTAGGTTAAGGGAGGAGATAAGACACAAATCTGCAAACCACCTTATAAAGTAAGACACTTTCCACGAGGGAGGCAACATCAGAGAGGTATTTCATTCGTGTGCCTCAATAACGATGGACTGAATACTAAATGAATACTCACTACATTAAGAAATAAGACATGTTTGGCAAGGAGCTGGCAATCTAGTAGAATAAATAGAACATCATATCACAGTTTATTCAATAAGCAATGTAATAGCATTTATTGACAGCTTACTAAGTAAGTTCCAGACACCGATCTAAGTGCTTTATGTTGATTAACTTCAATCGTCCTCACCCAATAGGTAAATATCATTATTGTCTACATTTCACAAATGGCAACATCAGGCCCAGAGAGGTTATTAACTCCCTCAATCACAGCTAAGATTAAAATCCAGACAATTTGTCTCTACATTCTTAACCATCACTCCAGAGAACTATGGAAGCAGGGGAGAGAAACACAAGCCAGCCTAGACATGGCTGGGGAAGACTCGTCCTTTTATTCCACGAGTAGTTATAGGATTATAGTTATAGCTTATAGAATCTTAGGAAACTACCAAACTTCTGATACTCACCAGATTATGAAACATCTAGAGTTCAAGTTCAAGGGTAAACCTTTTCCCCAAAATCCAACTACATTACATTTCTCACTCACATGATTAAAATTTTTCCATGCCCCATCCAATCCAGGTTCATCTATCCCCTCAAACACCAACTCTAATCATATGCTTCTAGGATCTTTATCAAGAGAAGTATAAATTTAATGGGGAAACTGCTAATATTTCTTTTCAGGGATCCTCTTACAGGCTCCCAGCATTTTATGTTATCTAATGGCTTTGGAATGGCACTGTGAAAATTCCTGGCTGGATGTGCAAACTGTTCATTTATTATGTAGCAGTCTAATTATCTTACATCCAATGAAATTAGAATATATTTCTCATTCAAATCACTGTAACTTTTCCATCTCCTAATTCAGCCCCCTCTATCCTCATAACCACTATAGGCATTGGGTTGGCAAATAGCAAGAAGGGGAGAATTGTAAGAAGTTAATGATTTTCGAATCATCTCTAGTGATCTTATTATGAAACCTCATCATATATAGATGGTAAAAGAGTCACAAGAGGTCCAAATGCCAAAAGATGACCTTGTTCTTAGAGAAGCAAGTCCAGGATGGAGAGATCTGTGTAAGTCAGGATAGCATTTGCCTGCAGGGAACAGAATCCAACTAGAATGACCTAGACAAATAAAGAGTATTTCTCCTGTAATATGACCAGAGCCCAGGCCAGGTGTCAGCAACCTGCCAGGCTCCTTCTGTTTTTCTGTTCTGCTGTTATCTTTGCAAGACCACTGGTATGCTTTCAGATATCAAGCCATATTCCAGACCACAAGAAGAGCAAAGATCAGGGATGCCTGGGTGACTTCGTTGGTTGAGTGTCATGACTTGGGTCATGATCTCACAGTTCATGAGTTCGAGCCTCACCTCAAGCCCCATGTCAGGCTCTGTGCTGATGGCTCAGATTCTGTGTCTCCCTCTCTCTGTACCTCCCCTGTTTGCTCTCTGATTCTCTCTTTCAAAAATAAATAAACATACCATATATATAAATATTATATATATATATTTTATATATATTATGGCTATATATATATATATAAAAGACAGAAGCTACCAACTCTGTCCCCTTTGAGAAAGTTTTTCCAGAAGCCGCATCCTGCAACTCCTGCTTAAACCTCATTGCCATATTTGAGTCACATGGCCTCAGAGCAAGTCAGCATGTTAATTCTGCACCTGCCGCCAAGCAAAGCAGGGTTTTTGTAGCAAGAAAAATGGAGAGCACACACATTGGGTTAGCGCCTAGCAGTACCTGCACCATTATCTTAAAATTTTCCAATGAAGATAATAGAGAGGGAGAAGACCAGAGAAAGATCAAGTCAAAACAGATTTTAAAACTCAAGGGCACACAGCTAATTAAACACCAGCCTAATGTGAAGTATTTTCCCTTTTAAGTTACTTAACAGATAATCCCTGGCCCTAAATCTCACAAGATGACTAGGAGTCAGGCTTGGGGAGGGCAGGAAGAGGGCAAACACCGCCAGTGTGGGCCGCTCTGTGTGGAAATTACAATCCATTCCCTGTTTCCAGAAAACAAATTGCAGAGTAAGGAATATCAAGAAGGTAAATGGGCCAGGTCATGAGAGGCTCATGTGTGTGCTTAAAAACATGTCTTTCTGGTACAAGACAAAGAGCCACTGAAGTATCTGAAGCCAAGAAGGACTCGGTCACGCATACATTTTAGATAACTTGGATTCCAAGGGGGGTGCTGGTGGCCACATCCATGGATCCTACTCACCTGGGAGGCAGTGTGCATCTTTTGCACATGATTTACACTTCTGCCTTTGAGGGCTTTCTCCTGGTATCCTTCTGAGTCAGAACATTTCAGTCAGGTATGTTTGCATTGACATTTCCAGGTGAGCTCTCCCGTTTGCGGGTCAATCAAAATCGTGAATGGTCAATAAGCCTCCCAAAGGTGTTGAGTACATGCGAGTGAGTGAGTGAGTGAGTGAGTGTGTGTGTGTGTGTGTGTGTAAGAGAGAGAGAGAGAGAGAGAGAGAGATCAGAGCCCTCCTGTGCTTGGAACGTGTAGTGGCCTCCAAGTCCTTCTGAGAAAGCGGCCATTAACCAGGCGGCTAGTAGTCACTTCCAGATGCCCAAAGGAGGCCCAAGGGAGGACCCTCTCTGTGTGCCAGCTCTAAGCTCTCCTTTCATCTCTCAAGCACAGTTTCTGTGAGCATAGGCAGAGTTTTGCATTGCTCAACTTCCCTGGACTTGAGGTGTTCCCGTGGGAACATTCCGGTGTCAGATGTAGCTGCAGATTACCTGTTCCACCCCCTTCTGCTACCGAATTCAGGTCCCATTTGCTCCTTCTCCTTTCACTGCAGACATGTCATGGGGACAGCTATTGTGACGAGTAGGGAAGGGGGTCTTCAAAATATTTCATAACTAATAGAACGTGTGCAGCAACCAGTTAGCATGCATGTGTCACCAATCAGGACAGGCATCGGCCATGAATTACTGGAACCAGCTGAGTACCAGTCTTGGTATTAGGCGTTAACTTACAGAGATGTATAAGGTATGGGTCTTCTCGCAAAATCTCCTCTTGTCAAATAATTTACCCCAGGTCTAGGACCTAGAATAGG
Organism: Herpailurus yagouaroundi; assembly: GCF_014898765.1. NCBI lineage: Eukaryota > Metazoa > Chordata > Mammalia > Carnivora > Felidae > Herpailurus > Herpailurus yagouaroundi. The sequence goes on along the minus strand of NW_024412413.1, from coordinate 27,859,734 downwards.
TTCACCAGTGACAGTCACCATCAGGGAGCAGAATGCTCTCTCTGTACTGGGGGGCACCTTCCCATCATTGTTGTATTGGTGACCCCACCTCCCTCCTGGTCTTCAGACTGGCACTGATTTTCCATCCAGGGTGGTGGCATGTGGAGGCAGAGGTCTTGGTGACAACAGATTACTGTTAGAGCAGATTAGAGAGGGGCAGGTTTAGGGCTAAATTGTCTGCATCTTCAACTTGGTTGTGAAAGAAAAGAACAATCGTGCTGTTCTGGGGACATCCTCCATGAGTCTGAAGGTGAACTTTGAAAGCTGAAGGTTATCCTTCCTGGTAGTCTTTAAACGGGTTTTGTTTTTAGCGGTGCCCTCTTTACAAAAGCATTCTTATTTGGAAATCCAATCCAGGTGGAATTGCAATGCTGGAAGCTGGGCAAAGTCCCACAGGCTCACCTTCAAGGCATCCCCAGAAGCCCTGGACCCCTGACAACACCAGGCTCATTCCTCATTCACAAAAGGGGGAAAGCGAGACTCGGAAGTGATCTAGGCCTGGTGTCAGACGGCTTGAGTCAGACAAATGGCACCTAGGCTTTTAACTGCTAACCATACCCTTCCTCCCCCTCTGTCCCCTTTCCCCCCTTCCCCCTCCAGCCAGCTTGCTTCGGCCACTCAGCATGGGCAGCGGCAGGTTCTGTGTGTGGAACCAGGAAGCCACTAGTGAATAAATCATAGCTAACATTTGTTTGCTCCTCACTCTTTAGGGATCCCTTTCACCTCTTCTGTCTTATATGACACAACAATCTGAAGGGGCGGGCCTATGCTGGCCGACCATGCCTCTTCCCCTTGAGTAACCTCCCACTCACCTGTTCAAACTTCCCAATCAAAACACACCCAGCGACCTGCATAACAGGACTCCGACCCTTCCCCAGCCAATTGGCTGAGGCCACAGCCATTACCTCACCAACTGCCCCTAGACCCCAATAAAACCTTTGTGCTTTTGAAACTCGCCTCTCTCCCTGGTATCTCACCGCTGCGTCGGTGCAGGTAGGGGATTGAGCTCGAGCTAGCTCGAATAAAGGTTCTTCTGCTTTTGCATCGGACTCGGCTCCCTGGTGGTCTTTGGGGATCACAAATTCTGGGCATAACAAATCCACATGAACATGTACTGTCTCGTAGGACATAATAACCCAAATGAAACAATCAAGTGGGGTTAAGCAATCTACTCAAGGACAGATCCCTAGAAATTAGAACTCGTTCTAAACACAGCAGACGTTTAGCACAAGTTAGTACACTTTGAGAGCAAATGCTCTGCATGGATTAACACCCAGAGCGGTGTTTCCCAAAGGCTGGTGGCCCCAGAGCAGAGCTTCCATATTAACCTGAGAAACTGTCAGAAATGCAGATTCTGGGGCCCATGCCAGACCTTTTAAATTAGAAACTACAGGGGTGGAGCCCCAAACACAGCAACCTATTTTCTTTTTAACAAGACCTCCAGTTGATTTTGATGCCAGCTAAAAAGTTTGGGAACCTCCACACTAAGGAACACAGTCATATTTCGATCTCCCACGCAGCCCTTAGTGGGGGGCCCTCTGAAGAGCAAGTGGGAGATGTCCCTTCCCCTGGGACCTCAGACCTCAGCAGTAACTGGCCCTGCCTGCATTTATGTCAGGAAGGAGCCCAGGAAAGTCTGCACCGTTCATGGTGCTTCTAAATCATACTAATTGTTCTTTCTTGTGTGCCTACCATCACGGGAAATACCACATAGTATAAGATATGCAACATCTTCCACGGTACCCCACCGCATCTCCTTTTCAAGGAGTTTCGAAGAGAGTCTCCAAGTCCCAAAATCATGGTACGTGCAGTGCTTCTCAAGCTTTGATGTGCAAATGTGTCATTTAAAGATATTGTTGAAATAGAGATTCTGTTTCAGCAAAACTCAGTATTTGATACAGATAATAAGATTGTGGATTCAATAAAGACTTTCAAGCTTCTCCTGAACACTTGTGTCTCTTCCCCAAGGCCCTAAAATTATCCCCGAAGTTAGAAAAGCAGAGAGAAATTTGCTAAGACCAGAGACCCCAATTATTGCCGTTCAAATTGGACATAATAATTTACCACTGGGCATTCGAGGGCTAAGAGTTGCAAAGCTGATTCGTCCCTACCGAGATTCCACCATCTCCCCTTTAAAAAGATCAATAAGGTGGTCAGAATGAGTGAGATAATCAGCTAGACAGTTGTCTTTCAGGGTTCCAGTAGGAAAAGTGCCCCAAGCGCATCCTTTGTAGTAAATGCTGCTTGGGTAATTGCTTCTATTTGATTGAAGTATTCTGCAGAGTCTCCTGATGAATTTAATAGAAAGGAGACAGACCCACAAGACATTCATTTTGTAGACTGAGTCATCAGAGCATTTCGTCTAAACCTAAGAGACAGTTCCCAGCTTTTTCTGAGTAGCATTGCAAGTTGATGCAAATGACATAAAAATCGAGAGGCCAGAATCTAATCCCCACTTCCTGATAATCCCCAAAATGACTTTCTTCTCAATTTAAAGAAACTCCCAAGGATTATTTGGATGGTGGTCAAGGACAATAGGGCTCCTATTTCAGGAGTCCTCCTAACCACACATGGGGATTATCAGGTCCATGCAATCTCCATGTATCAAGTCTGGCCAGGCTACTGAAGTTGCAGGTGCTGGCCTGGTGTATGGTAGAACGCTATAAACAGGACTTTCTGACTTCAAGAAATTACTGGACATCTTTAACGCAGTTCATAAGTTTCTCCTCAAGTGATGGGGGAAGAACGCTAAACAATACTACAAGAGTAAAGAAGCAGGGCAATGTCACCTTAAGGTAGCCAGAGGACACCGACCTTTAAGTTGTGACATTGCTTTATTTGCTCATCTGCATGAATATAAATATTCATTCTGTGATTCTCAAGAGGAGAATCAAAGCAGGATAAATTCTGTTGAGCTCATTTGAAAGGGCAGGTTTAGTAAACCGCTGTACTGATCTGTCACCAGTTACTTGAATTACTAATATATGTTCTTTCATTTCACCCGGCAGAATCCAAAAGGCCAAGATGGTGTTTCTCCCAGAGAGGCACGGAGAGTGTTGCACATAGTCATTTTTGTTTCCATTAAGCCTCTGGTAGCTAAGAAAGTAAGAGATGGCCAAAGAGCCCCCTCATCCCACCTTTATCTTTGCGTGATAGCAGATGGCACGTGGAGTTTAACTGATATCATCGCATCCGTGACAGTGGCCACAGAAGGTGCCAAATGATGCCATTTTGTGCAGCAAAACATGCTAATTGCCAGTGGCTAATGAGCTCTGCAAAAACAAACAAACAAACAAGGAATCCTAATATTGTGATGCTTTACAACCCCAGATTTACAACTTGATACAGCTTAGGAAACAGCCTGCTCGTTGAAGTAAACTTGCACAAGCGTATGCCCCAGCTTGCAATCAGCGCCATGCACATTGGGAACGCTGAAAAATTAATGAGCTATTACAGAAACACATTCCACACATACACATCTCCTTCTGGGAAAGCCAGCTGGATTAATCCTAATAGGTTTTTAAAATTCATTCTTGATTCCATCAATTATTGAAGAGTTATAAGTCGAGATCAATGATCCCTGGTTCTTTACTACCTCAGACAAGGACTGGCCATAATCCAGCCTTTCCTTCAGGCCTTCTTCATTGACATATCGACACGCCTACAGTCAGCAGAGCGGTAGGCCTTATGGGTAGTGGCTGTGCCTCGTTCTAATAAAAAATCTACCCACATGGCCTCCAATCAGTTTGCCATCCGTGGACACACACACACACACACACACACTGATTTTTTTTTATAAGTCCTATGGTGAAATCAAAAGCCCTCTGGGGTTCCAATCTATGCTGTTCTGACTACTGGTCTGTGACCTTGGCCAAATGAATTACCCTTTCTCAGCTTCAGGTCTTTCCCTGTAAGGAAGGGATGGTAATAGTGCCTGTCTCATAAGGTGGTCATGATGAGTAAATAAGTAAATCAGATAATGTTTGTAGGAGCTTACCACAGAGCTGGGCATGTGGTAGACACTCAGTCAGTACTGGCCACATTATTGGCAGTATTATTTTAATTGGAATTTGTGAAACTACTTGTTCTCCTAACTGAATATATGAATGACTTTCACGTAATTTTTTCAAGCATAAGAAATCTGTATGAGTGTCTTCGTCAGCTTGGACTGCTATAACAAAATACCACAGACTGGCTGGCCGAAACAGCAAACACTTACTTCTCACGTTCTGAAGGCTAGGAAGTCCAAGATCAAGGTGCCAGCATGGTTGGGTTATGGTGAGGGCTCTCTTCCTGGCTTGTAGGTGGCCACCTTCTCCCTGCAGCCTCACATGGCCGAGAGATAGCACACTGGTATCTCTTCCTCTTTTTATAAGCGCCCAGGTCCCATCACAGGGGCCCCAACCTCGTGACCTCATCCAAACCTAATTACCTCCCAAAGGCCCCATCTCCAAATGTACCAATGCATTTGGCAGTTAGGGCTTTGACATACAAGTTTGGGAGAGACACGTTCAGTTTGTAGGGACACAGTCTAAACATCACAAGCTTCAAATCATAAACTACTGGTTCAATCCTGACACTGTTTGCACCAGGGCTGTTGCTCGACGTTCATTCTCATTTAACCCTTCTTTAGGGACATGATTGGGCTGTTTTCCTGGCAGATCTGAGACTGCCTGCGGTGCAGCCTTTCCTGGGCTCCTTCCTCATAAAAATGGAGGCAGGGCCCATTACTAGTCGGGTGTGAGAGGCCAGGAGAAGGGGAATCTCCCACCAGCTCTCCTCCAGAGCAGGGAAGTTCTAAGACCTGCCAGGGAGATAGAACGTGCTATCAGACGAGAGACTTACCTAAGGAAGGGAGGCTCCTACAAGTCTACTCCTAGAAGATGTCCAATCTATTTTGAAATCTGACAGGTCTAGTCTTCCCCCTAAAGGAGCAACATGTTCCACATGTGCTAGGTGACTGTATGTGCCAAGCACTGGGCTAGATATCTAAGACTCCAAGATGCCCTCTCCTAACTCACAGTTGAGAAGGTTGGACTGACATGAAAATGAGAAAAAAAAAAAAAAAAAAGAATGTGCTAAATGGCTTGCACGATGTTGGAGGTTGAGTAGGCAGTGGTGGAGATCCACAAAGAGAATAATTAGGGGAATGACAAAACGTTCAGCAAATGTTCTCAGTAGTGAAGGGAAATTCATTTCTTGAAGCCTCATTTTCAAAAGGATGCAATATTTTCTCCTCTTCAAATGGACTTGTCTTCTCGCTCCTTCATCTTTGGAGCCTTATTTATCAAGTAATTCATATCTCCATAAATGATAATCCACAAGAATATAACAAACGCACTGCTATGTTGTAATGGATTCCCCCAACCTGTTACAGATTTTTCCTTTCTTGCCATCCTTCCTTCTCTCCTTCATTTCTTCCCAACGATCAACAGCAATATTAGCAAAATTAGGTTGGGTGGCTCAGTCGGTTAAGCATCTGACTCTTAGTTTCAGCTCAAGTCATGATCTCATAGTTTGTGAGACCCAGCCCCTCATCGGGCTCCACACTGATGGCGAAGAGCCTTCTTGGGATTCTTTCTCTGCCCCTTCTCTCTCCCTCTCTCTCTCTCTGTCTCTCTCTCTCTCTCAAAAATAAATATATAAACTTCAAAAAAACAATATTAGCAATAAAAGCAAACACATATATCATGTTTCCAGCTACCAGGCACTGATTCTGTTATACGTGTTCCTGTTTATATATGTCACAGTTTACACATGTTGATTCATTAATTCTCACAACAATCCAACAAGGTAGGTCACATGACTATCCCCTTTTGCAAATGGGTAAGTCAACGTTTGGAGAGGCTCAATAGCTTACTTGAGTCACACCGCTCTTAAATGGTAGGGTGGGGTCTTGCCCCCTCCCCAGCAGTCCCAGACAATCTGGCTCTGAGTCTGTTTCGGTCCTGACATTGCCCTGCTTCTCCAAACGTGGGGCTTCACGACCAGACCTGAACAGTCTTCATTCGTTTCTCTTATCAGAGCTCTCAAAAATCTTGCCTGTTCCTACCGATTCAATGTCATTTTTGTCAACCACTCCAAAATGTATATATCCACATATGTCCATTTTACTCTAGCTCCAAGATACCAGTGGCTACTGCAAACTTCCATTCCATCCACCTTTTAATTATTAAGTTTGAGACCCCAAAATTAACCTTGCCTTATTCCTTTTCTTTACCCTCTAAATCCTTTCAAATATGCTTCAAATGCTTCTCATTGCCTCTCCTAGCCAATACCACCAAAGCAGAAGCAACAAGGTTTCCAACAATTTCCAACAAGGTTTCTGTTACCCTAAAGAGCTAATATGACCTCTCAAATGACTGTCCCCTCCCTCCTCACTGGTATGTCCACCAAGCATTTTGGTCAAGAGGTTGGTCAGACCCATGGAAAGTAACAGTGAGTGCCCCTGAAGATAGAGGGCTGGTGCCCACTTTCCCATAGCTCCAACACTGCTTCTATTGTCTCAGTTTCTTTATTTTCCCACTGCCTGCTGATTTTTTAATTTCCACAACATGCAGTCACTATGGTTTCAGACAGCAACAAAAGGCATATGTCCTAAATCCTGTAGGAGGTCTCCAGCTGGCTGCAAGATTCCTTTGCTACTGTGGAAGCTAATGAGCCTCTAATAGATTTCTTTCTCCAGTGCCATAACCCTACCAGAAAAACCAGCCACAGCCCGTGAGCACATTCTAGAACTATTACAGTTCTCCTTTCACATATATACAGGGAGCCGTCTGCCCACAACGGCAGATAATTCATGCCTTCTCTTGCTCCTTAACGTAAAGTTGAGTAACTTCACCAAACTGCTTAGATCCGCCATTATGCACCATACATCATGCACCCTGAGGCAACAGAACAAGTTAAAAAATTATCTGTGATAAACATTCATTTGAAATGCAGCCAAGTAGACTTCAGAAAGCCCTCCACATTGTTATGAGCGTTTCTTCCCGGTTTCGTTGGTAAAATGAACTGTTTAAGAGGATAATTCATGATGTTGCAACAGACTACTGAATGAGTCAAATAAAAATATAAAAAGATCGCAACATATTAAGTTTAAAAACCAAGTTGCAAAAGGATGGGTAAATATGACACCATTAAATATGAATCATAAATACCATCAGAAAAAGGTTTTCAGGAGTTATCTAGACATAGGGATTATGGGTTACTTTGATTTTGTGTGTCTCTCAAATTTTCTGTCATAACCATGATTATCTTTGTAATCAGATTTTTTAAGCTAATATTATTTTTAAAAAATTGTAACAATAGCAACAATGACAACAAAAAATGTGGGTGGTTCCATTCTAAGGAAACTAGAGTTTCTAGAATATTCTGATATTCTTTAGCACAGAATTATCATGTTGGACAGTCCTTTAACACTGGGCTTTATTTAGTCATCTGCTAAATGATGAGTTGAAATAAGACATCAGAGGCACCTTCTGTTAAAGTTCTATGATCCAGTATTTGGAGAAGTTAGGATTGAGAAGGACGTTCTGTCTCCCACAAGGCAAGAGAGAAACTAAAGTTTATCTGTCTGCTGAGTCTGCTATATATGATTGTCCTGAGTCTTGGATTTTTTTCCTTTTTATAAGTAAAACAAGATACTTAGACTAGACATCCTCAGCGGTCAATGTCCTCTGGATCTAAAAATTCTGTGGTTCTATGGGTCAGACTATGACTCAGAAATGGCTTTTTTTTTTACTTTTTTATGTTTATTTATTTTTTGAGAGAGAGAGAGAGAGAGAGGCAGAGAGAGAGGGAAAGAGAAATCCCAAGAAGGCTCCATGCTGTCAGCACAGAGCCCAATGCAGGACTCAAACTCACTAACTGTGAGATCATGACCTGAGCCCCAGAAATGGCTTTTCAAGTGTTAGTGGCTTACAGACAAAATGTGCAATCTTTTCTCATGCATATTAGAGAATGGAAGATGCTGTGGCTACTAAAGTTGTGTCCTTAAAGAATTTGTGTTTGAAAATCCTATTTCTAATGTTCTTTAAGCAGGGCAAAGACAAATACAGGCACATACCTGACCTGGCGAACTGCCTGTCCTCAGTGAAAATTACAGACTTCAGGGACTGTGAGTTCCACTGCCATAACGTAACTCAACTTGTCTGCTGCAAGGCTGGGTTTTTTTTTTTTTTTTTCTTGTAGTCATTATTTTAAGTTGTCAGATTATTCCCTTGTTCATAATACCAGCAGAAAGCAGGAGACAAGCTGAGGCTGAGCAGAACATGGTCTGCTCTCTCTAATGCACACTGAAATCTGGGAGAAGCTATTTTATCTTAACAAAGGTAATGGCTATAACAGCACTTTGTAGACCAGAAATCCCTGCACAAATGTGGAAAGTTATTATTATTCACACCTCTGGGCCTTTTTAAAAAATGTTTATTTAGTTTTTGACACAGAGAGAGAGAGAGAGAGAGAGAGAGAGAGAGAGAGAGAGACAGAGCATGAGTAGGGGAGGGGCAGAGAGAGAGGGAGACACAGAATCTGAAACAGGCTCCAGGCTCTGACTGTCAGCACAGAGCCCAACACGGGGCTTGAACTCACGGACAGCGAGATCATGACCTGAGCCGAAGTCAGACGCTCAACTGACTGAGCCACCCAGGGGCCCCTCTAAACCTTTTTTGATAAGATAACTTTTCTCTTAAACTCAAGTTGGTTAACATACAATGTAGTCTTGGCTTCAGGAGTAGAATCTAGTGACTCCTCTCTTATGTATGACACGCAGCGCTTATCCTGGAAAGTACCTTCCTTAATGACAGTCACCCATTTAGCTCATTCCCAACCATCCCCCTCCAGCAACCCTGTTTGTTCTCTGTATTTAAGAGTCTTTTGTGGTTTGCCTTCTTCTCTGTTTTTACCTTAGTTTTCCTTCCCTTCCCCTAGTTCATCTGTTGAGTTTCTCAAATTCCACATATGAGTGAAATCATATGATATCTTTCTGTCTCTGACTGACTTATTTCGTTTACCATACTACCCTCTAGTTTCATCCATGTTGTTGTAAATGGCAAGATTTCCATTTACATATAAATGGAAATATAAATTTTACATAAATATAAAATATTCCATTTTATGTATCTCTTTACCCATTCATCAGTCAATGGACATTTGGGCTCTTTCCACCTTTTGGCTATTGTCGATAGCACTGCTATAAACATTGGGGTGCATGTACCCCTTCAAATCAGCATTTTTGTCTCCTTTGGATAAATACCTAGTAGTACAATTGCTGGGTCATGGGGTAGTTCATTTTTAATTTTTTGAGGAACCTCCATACTGTTTTCCAGAGAGGCTGCACCAGTTTACATTCCCACCAACAGTGTAAGAGGGTTCCCCTTCCTCCGCATCCTTTCCAACATCTGTTGCTTCCTGAGTTGTTAATGTTAGCCATTCTGACAGGTTTGAAGTGGTGTCTCATTGTGGTTTTGATTTGTATTTCCCTGATGATGGGTGATGTTGAATGTCTTTTCATGTGTCTGTTGGCCATCTGAATGTCTTCTTTGAAAAAGTGTCTAAGGGATGCCTGGGTGGCTCAGTTGGTTGAGCGTCTGACTTCGGCTCAGGTCATGATCTCGCCGTCCATGAGTTCAAGCCCCGCGTTGGGCTCCGTGCAGCTTGGAGACTGGAGCCTGCTTCGGATTCTGTGTCTCCCTCTCTCTCTGCCCCTCCCCTGCTCATGCTCTGTCTCTCTCACTCTCAAAAATGAATAAATGTTAAAAAAAAATTTTTTTTAATTAAAAAAAAAAGAAAAGAAAAAGTGTCTATTCATGTCTTTTGCCCATTTCTTCACTAGACTGCTTGTTTTTTCGGTGTTGATAAGACAAATTCTTAAGGTCTCTTTAAACGTTAAAACTCTTATTTCATGATGCTTCAGTAGTTAATTTCAACAAGCATTGCCAGTGGAACCTGGATCAGACTTCCCAATTCTGAGGTTGGGGTTCTTTGAGGGTTTGGGGCAATAAACTGGAGAGGGCTCATTAAATTCTGAAGCATAATTCAAAACAACATCAATTTAGATTTCTTCTCATTATGGATACTATGCTTCCCATGCTTTGCATCAGGAAGAATTGGCACCCCAAAGTCCCTCAAAGAGAGGAAACTTCTTTCTAACTGATATGTAAGTTCTACAGTCTGAGTAGCTTGCAGAACCACTAGCAAGAGGGATGCCCGGGGCCTGCAGTGGGAAACATGGTTTTGGAAATCACCTGTTCCTGCTGCTTTGCAAGTCAACTCACCGAGGTGGAAATGTTTTGTTCTCCCTTTTCTCTCATGTCCTGGATAAAACCTGGAATGAAATCATGGAAACATATCAAAAACTTCCTACCAATTAATTAGACTTGAGAAAGCAGCAAGTAGCTGTGTTGGAAGTCTTCACGGGTGAATGCATTGATTCCTTGGACCATTTTATCAGTTCCTAAGATGGTAATGCGGCTTTCAGTTTCATAGTAGATGGAAAATATTAATTTGATTCTTTGGGGACTCATTTCTCCCTGCCATGCTAAAAAAAGGAAGTTGAGGGGAAGGTCCCTTCTTTCAGGGAATCTGAAGAAAATTGCATTTATTGTGTATTTTTGTTTATCTGCTGCTTGGTGTCTCTCTGTTCCTTTTTTTAAACATGGCCTGTTTGGTTTGTGTGAGATCTTCTGAGTAAACTAGTCCAGCTCCCCATCTGATGTCTGAATCTCTTCTGCCTTCTCACCTCATGTTCACACACTTCTAGAGTGGGGGAGCTCACCGCCATCCTCAAAGTACCTGTCCCACCTTCAGTCAGTTCCCTCTTTTGGAGCTCTTGTTCCCTCTGAACAATGCCAAGCAAATCTTCTTATCAGCCACAGGTCACAGATTTCTGGGGCAACCATTCACACGCGATGCAGTGGGGTCAGATTCGACAGTATATTCGTGGTATCTGTGGGAGAAATGGTGCCCCCGATGTTGTGTGCTGCTGCAGCCATGATCGAGTGCAGTTATGAGCAGAGAATTCCTTGGCAAAGGATTCCTTTCCAGGGCAAAGGATGGGCAGGGAGTAGCTGCCTTCCAAGATGACAGGGGAGGAAGAGCCACATTGCTGTCAAGGTTGCCTCTGCCCATAAGGCTTTGGCATTCAGGCTACTCTGTTACACAGGAAAAAATGTTGTGCTTGGAGACTTGTGTTCAAGTTCTGGATCTGCCTCTGGCTTTGACCTTAAGAAAGTCTAGTCCACCATTTCCTAAATCCGGGGTTGGCAACATTTTCATAAAGGTCCAGACAGTAAATATGTTAGGCTTTGCAGGTCACGTGGTCTTTATTGCAACTACTCAACTTTTTTGTTGCAGTGCCAAAGAAGCTATAGATAATTTGTAGGAAAGAAAGAAAGAAAGAAAGAAAGAAAGAAAGAAAGACAGACAGACAAAGGGAGGAAGGAAGGAAGGAAGGAAGGAAGGAAGGAAGGAAGGAAGGAAGGAAGGAAGGAAGAAAAAAGAAAAATAATGTGCATAGCTGTATTACAATAAAACATTATTTGAGTAGCAGGCCTGGTTGATCCCACAGGCTGTCATTTACCATCCCTAAGATATAAAAGAGGTATGATGATACCATCTCTGGCTATCTCATAACATCTAATCATTGCCATGATCAGATTAGTTTTCTTTGACATCTATCAGGTGCTATATAAATGTCAGTTAAAATGTAAATAATTGATTGGGTAGGTCACAATGTTATGTACTTTACTGGCAAAATTTAAACCACAAAGACACTCAGAAAATTAAGACTTAGAGATGATATCTGTTAGGGTACAGAAAACTAGCTTACGTAATGTAGGATTTTATTGGCCCATGTGGCTGTAAATGTCACAGGTGGGAGAGAGTTCAAGGTTGGTTTGATCAAGGAATTCAAAACCAGGAAAAATTTCTTTCCATCTCTTATCCCTGCTTTCCATAGCATCAGTCTCATCTTATGACAGGCTTCTGTTATAGTCACAGTTGGCTGCTGTCCTTGAGGCCATAGAGAGAGAGAGAGGGACAGAGGAGATCTCTTCTCAGCATTCATAGCCAAAGTCTTCATTTTCATTCTGATTGGACTGGCTTAAGTCACATGCCTTCTCCTGAACCAACCACTCTGATGAGGAAGGAAAGTGCTAATTGGCTTAAAACAATGAAGACCCATCTCTAAGAGTAAGGTCATTGTGATACATGGCACATCCGAGGCATAGGGACGAGTAGATCCTGAGGTGAAAACCAGAAGATGTTAGGGAAGGGGAGTTTTGGGTGGTAACCAATAGATGTTCACTATGGAGCACTAACCCCCTGAGCTATGCTACCGCCCTTGCCCTAATAAACAGCATAAGAATTATTTAATCCCACTGTAAGCTACACAAGCTTTTCAAACTAGCATTTTCTGGGTTTTTTTTAAGGTCAATTTGAGTTTATTTATTTTCAAATGTCCCAGTGTATTTAGAGGATACATATCTTCCTTTACACAATCAATACAAGTTTCCCAAAGTTATTTGTTGTAAGTCAAGTGGTAAAATAAATCTACCAGAGGACTCACTATTTTTTTAAGTGGCAAAATTTTGTATAAGCTTAAGAATCTTATAGCAGAAATACTATTTCTTCTAAATTTTCTCAAAGATTCTGTAGCAATGACTTCTGTTTCTTACAATTATGGTTTTTAAATACTTGGATGTTTCCAGATTTCCAGACAACAATACTCAAGGCATACCTCAGAGATATTGTGGGTTTGGTTCCTGCCCACCATGATAAAGTGAATATGGCAATAAAGCAAGTCAAATGAATCTTTGGGTTTCCCAGTGCATATGAAAGTTATATTTACACTGTATTGTAGTCTATCAAGTATGCAATAGCAGTATGTCTAAAAAACAGTGGTTTACCTTAATTTAAAAATACTTTATTGCTAAAAAATGCTAACCACCATCTGTCTGAGCTTTCAGCATGTCATAACCCTCGTGCTGATAGAGGGTGTCGCTTCAGTGTTGATGGCTGCTGACTGCCTAGGGTGGTGGTTGCTGATGGCTGAGGAGGCTGTGACAATTTCTCAAAGCAGCAATGAAGTTTGTCACATCAATTGACTCTTCCTTTTACTTGAACACTTAGAGACCACTGTAAGACTATTAATTGCCTACTTTCAATATTGTTGTGTCTCAAGGAATAGGGAGGCCAGAGGAGAGGGAGAGAGATGGGGGAATGACTGATTTGGGGGAACAGTCAGAACACACACAACATTGATCGATTTTAACTTCACCCTTTTATATGGACGTAGTTCGTGGCACCCTAAAACAAGCACAATAGTAACATCAAAGATCATGGATCACAGATCACCATACAAAATATAATAATAATGAAAAAGTTTGAAACATGAGATTTATGAAAATGTGACACAGAGATAGAAAGTGAGTAAATGCTATTGGAAAATGGCACCAATAGACTTGATCAACACAGGATTGCCACAGACCATCAATTTGTAAAGAATGATATATCTGTGAAGTGCAAGAAAATGAGGTTTGCCTGTACATGAACTTTGGGAAGCTCTAAGTCAGTGGTTCTCATAGTGGGGGTCCCTACACTGGCAACATCAGAATCACTTGGGAACTTACTGGAAATATATATTCTCAGACCCCATCAGAGACCTACTGAATCAGATACTTGGGGGGTTACACTAATGTCTGATTTAACAAGGCCTCTAGGTGATTCTGATGCAAGTTCTAGAACCATTCACTGCGTTAATTAATTTTTTTTAACGTGTATTTATTTTTGAGACAGAGAGAGACAAAGCATGAATGGGGGAGGGTCAGAGAGAGAGGGAGACACAGAATCTGAAACAGGCTCCAGGCTCTGAGATGTCAGCACAGAGCCCAACGCGGGGCTCGAACTCACGGACTGCGAGATCATGACCTGAGCCGAAGCCAGACGCTCCACCAACTGAGCCACCCAGGCGCCTCCACTGCATTAATATGAAAATGGAAACTGGAGAAGACTGGTGGTCTGAAGTCCAGTTTTTTCACACCTAAGCTCTTTGAAATAATTGGCCCCTTTGAATGTTTCATCATATTTTTACAAAGTAGTCCTGTTTCAATAAATTGATCTCTAGTGCATAGAATGAGGGCAAGTTATCTGGAGAACTATAGTTCCTTCTTGAGTTGCTTTTGCTTTCCTATTGTATGAAAGCATCTGATCAAGTAATAATAACATAAAGACTCCCTTAATGTCTCATTAATATCTATGCCTTTCTCCAAATCTAAACATCTTCCCTGTTATCAGATATTAGCTCATTAATTGTTTATTTTTAATTTCCTGAATGTACAGGATATTTGGGTCTTTTGCAGAGGAAGGAATAAATGAAAATTTAGTATGAATGTTGTTTTGGTCTCAAGTTAGTGCCATGGCAGGAAGAGAACCTTTGAGACTTTTCTGGCCCCCAGAAGCAGAGAAGGCCCATTTGAACAGATTATGTTCAGCAGGACTGTTGAGGGGGCTCACGCAAGCAACAGCGACTTCGTACAGAACAGCACCTTTCCCATATGTGTTCTATGGAGCTTAAATGTCATCATTTGTATTTAGTAAAATTCTTAAACCTTGAAAATACTGGTTGCTACCTTGTTTTGTAAAGTTATACTCAGGTTTATGTTCAATGTTCTCCCAAAGGGCAAGTTTCAATATTGAAAAATATAAAGTAATGTGCATTGCATTTTCTAAAAAGATCTTCATGAATACACTAAAATATCTACAAACTCATGAATATCTTCTGGATGTAGATTTATAGAGACTTTTTGCAAACCTAGAAGAGTTAAGTCAGGTGAGTCAAAGCAGGAAGGTACCAGTAGCCATGTTTTAAAATTAACCAGAAGGGGGCATCTGGGTGGCTCAGTCAGTTAAGCTTCTGACTTCAGCTCAGGTCATGATCTTGAGGTTCATGAGTTTGAACCCCATGTCGGGCTGTGTGCTGACAGCTCAGAGCCTGGAGCCTGCTTCAGATTCTGTATCTCCCTATCTCTCTCTTCCTCTCCTGCTCATGCTCTGTCTCTGTCTCTCGAAAATAAATAAATGTTAAAAAATTAGAAAAATTGTTTATTCCTTACCCTTGGAAGTATGTGTACTCTTGTCTTCTTTCTCTCTGACCCTAGACAAGCTTCAATTTTGTAAACAGTGTTTTTGGCATCATCAAGGACTATGCTGAGCCTTCTGAGACCTCACTACTGATGGATTTCATCTCCATGCTCACAAAGGCAAAATCCTTCTGGGACATCCCAGTTTCATGCAGTAAATTCACCCACCTCCCAGGATAGCTGTTTACATCCCCTTGATGTGTGCGTGTGTGTTATTGTGCTTGAGAAAGTTCTATCAGCACCCTCCCACAAAGGAACCATCATCTGATGCTCTGTCAGTTGACATTTTCAAAAATAACTGGCAGATTTCTGTTTGCCATTGTCACCTCTCCTGTGTGGGTTTTATTAACAGAAAATTCTGCATTCATGGAAAAACCATTTCCAAGTCTGTTTTTTTAAATTGCTTCAACTTACAGCAATATTCATGGCAATAGTTAGTGTAGGCTAATTACATGGTTCAGTTCTTCTTCTAACGAGGTTCCTGGCTCTCGGAAAGGAACAAAATAAACCTTCACATTTATCAACACCTTTAATAAGACTTCTGTATGGAAGGAGAAGAAAAGAGGAAAGTCTGTACCTTTGGTATGATAAATGCTATTTACTTCCTGAGTAGATATTTGGACCTTCTCCCCCACTTTTCCACTTTGACCTTTTTAATCCATATCCTCATTCAGCAAAATTTAAATTTTTACAATCCATTTAAAAAAAATGTAGGAAAAATTTAAAAATAAAGTAAAATAAACATAGATTGAGATTTATTGAGCGCTCACTAAGTGCTTAGGTGTGGAGCTGAGACCCTATACATGATAATGTGCAAAATTAGATACACTCCCTGGTCCCGGGGAGTTTTCAGTCTAGTGGGGGAGAAATTAATCCAATAATGATGCTAATGATACAATCAAATTGAGATAAATGCTGGGGGGCAGGAAAGGAACATAGATATTATGAAAGAAAGCTTCTAGGTTGGGGAAGATGGTGAAGTAGTTACAGATAGATTCTTTGGAAGGCAGTGATGCTCGAGGTGAGATATGGAGGGAGTACTTACTAAGGTGAAACAAGCATGAAATTAGGTGATAGTAAGGAGATCTTTAGTAAATTTTGAAAACAGATTTGAATAAGAAATGCTTTGAAAAACAAGAGGAAGAATGTAGCATTGGGAATTAGATAAAATCTCAATCCTTCAGAGTCGGAACGTATTTACATGTAGTTTTTAGTAAATAGTCTGGAGAAATAGCAACTTCTCATCAAAACACATAAGTTGTATTCATCTGCTCCAGCTGCTATAACAAAATATAACAAGAGTGGGCAGTCTTGAAACAACAGAAATTTATTGCTCATAGTTCCGGAAGGTGGAAGACTGAGATGAGGGTGTCAGCATGGTCAGGTGAGGGTCCCTTCTGGTCCCATTGTATCCTCACAGGGCAGAAGGAGGTAGAGATCTCTCTGGAGCATCTTTTATAAAGGCACTAATCCCCTTCACAAGGTGTCTACCCTCATGACCTATTCTCCTAAGGGCCCACTTCCTAATACTGTCACATTAGGGGTTAGTATTTAACATATGAGTTTGAGGGGACACCAATATTCAGACCACAGCATGAGAGCACTTTACAGACTACTAAAGCATGGTGCATCAATAGACTGTTTGCCAAAGTCTATAACATAACCCACACGTGAATGCTTCACATAATGTTACAAGTGTGCAAAGATGGATTATAAAAGCTTTTCCTGAATTTAAAAAGTCCTCTATCGGTCAGGTTAAATTCATTTTTGTACCACAATAACAGTCCCCAAATCTCAGTGGCTTGGCTCATATCTCACTTATGCTCTGTTTCCATTTTTTTGTCACTGACCTCGCTCTGGGACCCATGCTGAGGGAGCAGCCACCACCTGGAATGTTACCAGTCTTCATGGCAAAGACATAAGAGATTAGGGCAAAGCACTCACTGACTCTTCAAGTTTCTGCCTGAAGCAACGCACGGCATGTCTGTTGATACTTCAAAGGTCAAAGACAGGCACGTGGCCAAGCTCACCCTCAGTGGAGGGGGTACGTGCAATCCTCCCCAGGAAGGGGAAGCAGACGAAGGGTAATACCACAGTGCCTCACAAGAAGCTCACCAGGGCAAGACTGGGACATTTGTTATTCACACGGGAGCCATTTCGTACGTCACCATGAAGGAAAATGAGGTTTGCAGTGGTTAGATAATTTGGCCAAGGTCACAGAACTAATATGTTGTGGACCTGGACTTCTAAGCCTGAGTCTGCGTGGTCTTAATGATAGCCTCTGGGCAATGGCAGTTCTCAAGCATCTCAGTGCCTCCTGAGAAGACCTGCTCTCTATTTCCTGCCCAGGCATCAAAGCCCCCTACTCGAAAATAAACTCACATCATTGTCTTTCAAATTACTTCTTGTTGAAGCCAAACTGTGACCTTTCTCCCCATAGCATTTTGTCTGCTGAGGTCCTATAACAAAAATATTTTCTGGGTTTTTGTTATCTCTGTCTTTACTGCTGTCACTTCCTTTAGTGGCTTTTTACACTGGGTCCGCTTTCTCTACTCCCTAGAGTGGTAGGTAACATTATCAGAAGCACATCTGTCTTCCTTCTCTCGCTCCATCACATTGTCACACTGTTGGAAAACTCTTAATGGGACACATTACTCATTATTTTAATAAATAGGTCTATCAAGGAGCATGTAGGTTTAGCAACATGGTAGGCACTATGGAATCCTGAAGAAGAGTGTCTGAAGCATTGGCAACAAGAAAAGAGTGACTGTCATCCCAAAGACACACTTTGCTAGGCTGGTGGCACTTTGTATGATGTGTTCTGTTTGACCCTTAGATATATGAACATATACATATGAATTGGCCATCTGCCTTATGCTAAAATAAATTTGAGATGGCTTACAAATGTGAAGTCTTTTTTTTAATGTTTATGTTTGAGAGAGAGCACAAGCAGGGGAGGGGCAGAGAGATACGGGGACAGAGGGTCTGAGGCAAGCTCTGTGCGGAGAGCAGAGAGCCTAATGCAGGGCTCGAACTAACGGACCGTGAGATCACGACCTGAGTCTGACGCTTAGCCGACAGAGCCACCCAGACACCCCCCCAAATGTGAAGTCTTTAGAGCAGGTTTCAGACATTAAACAAGAATAATGAAGACAAGGGAAGAGAAGTGCTGAGCCCAGTACATTTAATGGATGCCCCCCCCCCAAATTTAATGCTATATTTTTAGAAGCCAGCAGGAAAATTAACTTTATGGATATTTTTGAGGACTATTGGATGAAGTGTAAAATGTTGCTACTTTAATCACTTACTACTAACACCAGCTTAACTAATCAACCAACATGAGCACGGAAATCAAAGGTGATATTTGTATCAGAAACCATGCGGGATATGTAGGCCTCAACAAAGCCAACCGGAGGTAAAGCGTGAATTAAATTAAGATATCCAAAGGAGGGGTACCTTGGTGGCTTAGTCGGTTAAGCTTCGGACTTCAGTTCAGGTCATGATCTCATGGCTCATTAGTTCAAGCCCCACCTCAGGCTCACTGCTGTCAGCACAGAGCCCACTTCAGATCTTCTGTCCCTTCTCTCTCTGCCCCTCCCCTACTCATTCTCTCTCTCTCTCTCTCTCTCTCAAAAATAAACATTAAAAAAAAAAAGATGTCTTAAGTAGAATTTTCTTTAAGCATGTGGGAGATGGGGGGAGTTGGTTTCTTGAGCAGTGAACTGTTTATTATGGGAATACCATTTCGGTTTTGAAAAAGGTTATAATGAAGACGACCTGTTTCTATCCACGCGGTCACAGCTCCTGCTTGATAACGGTGGCTTTCCAGTTTTCCCTGTTGTGATTAACGGTACAGGTGAAGAGAAAGTCCATGCTTTCCTTGACTATGAGCCTCCTTCTGCTTCTCTTCCTGCGGTGTTTCTGAGGCAGCCTCTGTCAGAGCCACCAGACCTACTGCCTGAATTACTTAGTCACTGTCTTTTATCTCGAGAGCCTGAGGCAAAGAGATGACTTTGGGATTTATTTAAAAGGAAAGTACCATTTTCTTTTATATTTTTCCTAAGACTCTTTGGACATAACAGGTACTGGGAATTATTACACCCCAATTAAATGGGAAAGAAGATGAATGCTCAACAACACATTTTAACTACAAATCTGCTTTCCCCATAAATACATGGTCCACTGCACACTTTGGAATTTTAAATGGTGCACATCTGGAAACATTACATCATCTTTCTTTCCTGAAATTTGGGTAGGGCTTAAAAATGTTTTCTTTGTTCATTGGTTTGTTTGTGGAAGAAATTGGTACAGTGTAAGGAGAAAATAGGACCAAAAACGAGGCTTTGTTTGTGACCAGAAGTTTGGCTATTTTGCGATTTGGTTCCAGGAAAATCCTAGTGCGCAAAAGCCTGAAGGACCCTTTACGTTGTAGTCTATGTGAATGGCGGCCCCTCGGACACCTCATGGAGCACAACGGAAATGTTGGCCCTGACCTTGTACAACATGGCAGCAGTGGCTTCCAAAGTACCAGAACAAGGAATTTCTGCTGGGGAACTTAAGCATTTGTTAATAAGCAAATCTTGAAGGAATTTTCCTTGACTTCTCTAGCTCCTTTGACCAACCCTCTTCCCTTTGGTATTTCTTTAGTCTGACCTGTACCTTTTCAGTATCATGCCAGAGCCCTTCTGTGTGATCCAGAGAAAATGGTCCAAGCTTTTCCAGAAAACCAGCTCTTCCCTGCAGCTGCAAGTAGCCCCACCAGGGCATCAGCTCAGAGGCAAGGCAAAGGAGGAAAGGCCACCATTTTCCCCAAAGACTTCGCTGTGGATCAGTGCACCTTTGCCATGGCCCAGATGTGCCAGAAAGCCTGGTTGTGGAATGACCCAAGAAAAGAAAAATGATCTTTGGGAAGAGACTTGGCTCCTTTTTTGTAGCTTCAGCCTTTCAGTATTTAATTTGCTACTCAAACTGAAGCTCATTAGATTTCCAAATATATGAATAACCCTACTGCAAAAGTTTTCCCTGGAAGCTGATGGATTAGACTCTTAGCCAGGGACCCAAACTGGGAAGAATCCAGGTCCATTTCTCTCCCTTCCAAGCTAGGACAGAGATGAATTTAACAAAGCTCAGCCACTGCTTCCAAACGACTGTGGAAAAATCTCATATCAACTGGTTTACATTTACACGTGAAATATATATAGCAGCCAAAGATAGTTAGGGAAAAGAAATAGGGGGTGAAATGTTGTAATGGTAACATACAATACCCTTACAATGCATAATACTTTACCAGGCACTTTGTCAAGCATTTCTTTTAATCCTTAGCACAAAACTATAAAGTTGATTACATGTTCCCCATATGTCCCTGAGGCTAAGAAAGATTATGTGACTTTATAAGGTCACATGGCCAGTAGGTGGCAAAAAAGAACCTGGATAAAAGTCTTCAGGCAAAAAAAAAAAAAAAAAATCCAATGGTCTTTCCACCAGAACTATTTCCAACACCTCAGGTAAATTTCCCATTGCTGGGGAGCTGTTAGCCTCATGAAACAAAACTGAGGAGTCAGGTAGAGGCTCTGGAAGAACGGAAGGTGCATCTGCCTTCCTCAGCCCCATGGTACGAAGCAAAAGCATCACCACACACAGGTAGTTAATCATAATATTACAATACATACAAGATATACAATACATATAAGAATACATATAAGAATTATAATGCTCATAACATGTAATAATTATAAAATAATAATAATAATAATAATGTAATAGTAAGTAAAAATAATAAAGGTGACTCATTCTTGAGCCCTTGTTATGGCCAGGCACTGTGCTGCGTGCTAGACATCTATGATCTCTTTGTCTATACAGTGCCCCTGTGAGATCTGATATTATCCTCATTTTTCAGGAGCTTAGATAAATTAGGCAACTTGCTGGAAGATACAGTCGTTCAAGGAAGAGGCCGGCAGGATTCCAGTTCAGTCCTGTCTGAAGCTGACATTCGTTCTCCTACTATGCTCTGATGTAAGCGTGGTTGGGGCACCTGGGTGGCTCATCAGTTAAGGGTCTGACTTCAGTTCAGGTCATGATCTGAATTGTGGGTTGTGAGCTCGAGCCCCACATCAGGTAAGGCCGAGCCCCACTTCAGGTAAAACACGAACCCTGCTTCTCTCTCTCTCTCTCTCTCTCCCTCTCTTTTTCTCCGCCCCTCACTCACTTGCACCCTCTCTCTCAAACAAACAAACAAACAAACAAACAACAAACAGCGTTGTTGGAGAACTGAAATCTGTGTCATGCTATGGGTTGCCTGGAATTGGGCTCTGAATGCACTGGGATGAATTTACCCCCGTACCACATGGGCCTGGGCTCTATGAGTGTCTGTACGTTGTGTTGGCAAACACTGATGGGAGTAGAATGCTCCCTGCTCTTTCCTAAACAGTCAGGACGAGACAGAGAAAGAGACAAAACTTTATACTAGGTCTCTTCGTGCGGTTCGACTAAACAGTGGCTAAGACCTCTCTCTACCTACCATAGACCGAGTGTTTGAGAAATACCAGACACTGTTCTGGGCACTTTGCGTAGATTATCTCATCAAAACCCCTCACCAACCTGATGAAATCATCATTCTCATTATCCATTTCACAGATGAGGTTTAGGGAGCTTAAGCATATTTCCCAAGATCCCACAAACGCTGGCTGCCCAGCACCATGCTGTGTCCCACCAAGACAGATTTATGAGAAGAATGTTTGATTTGGGGCCCTGAATTCCTTTCACTGATCCCCTAAACACATTGGATACTTAGTACAAAACAAAAGCAGATCCTATTGCTCTAGACCCATCCATTGAAAGGCCTTTTATGTCCACTCTTTCTTGATAGAGATGTTCTTTTCTTCCCTAATGCACCTGAAAAATAAATCCAAAAGGGGAGATAAAAGAAAAACTCATAGCTACTTTTAGAATCATCAAATAGCTTTATTCTCTCTTCTGAGGAGTTTCAAAACTCTAAAAGCTTCCAATTACCTGCCTGGATCTTTGTCTAAATTATTTACCATTGATACTTCCTGCCTGATATTGTTATGTGGGGGAGATTGCGTGTTGCTACATTTACCTGCACTAAAAGTGGGTGCTGGCCACCAGAGCTGTCCCCTGAGGCGTGGAAATATGGGGCAATGGCCTGGGCCTGTGTGTTTTGAGGAAACCCATTACTGGAGCTCCCAGCCACCCTGGCTGGAATGCAGCTGCCAGTGAGTCAGCATGGAAATCAGCCACTAAGCCCACAGATGAAGGCCCTCTCCCCCCACTCCTCTTCTCACAGTTTCCACCCCCAGCCTCTCCACACCTGCGGTTCCAGCGTCCTTCCTCATCCTTCCCAACCTTGATGAGAATCACAGCCATTTTGACCAGATGAGAACTTGGAGGTGGTCTAGAAACTTCTGCAATTTTCCAAAACAGGAATCTGGGGTGCAGAGAAGGGAAGGGGATCCTCAGAAAACCTTGAAGCCTTGCTCCTAGAGTTCCATTCATCATGCACCCAAGTACTCACTTTCATGACCTGCCATTGGTATATGGGGAAGTGGAAAAGGCTGTGTCTGGCAGAATTCCTGTGAGGAATGAGCCCTGAATGTTTTCAGAAGAAATACTTTGATAAAGCTGCTAGCGTGGCCAAATGAGAAGCCTGTCCGTGGTGGATGAGGTCAAACTGTGAAAGACAAGCATAAATTGCTAAGCAAGAGGCTGAGAGAGAAAGGGGGCAAAGTTCAGGGGTAAGGGAGACAAAGAGCTCTCTTTTCAGAGAAGAGAATGGCACCAGAAAAATGGCGGAGGGCTGTGGGCCATGTATTTGACCCCTCCCCACAACCCAAAATCTTCAGTAAAATAAATACGTAATTCATAAAGTGTTTGGCAGGAGGGGGTTAACAGTGGAAACCAACATAGGAAACCAACCAATGGACCTGGCTTGGCATTTGTCCCATGCTGTTCAAAAAAGAAGTATGTGTGCAAACAGGAGTCCAGGGGCCAGAGAAAGCCATTGGAATGTCCGTGTCTCTCAGTGAGTTTCTAAATATGTACATAAGGGCTTTGGACTTCCCTGGGCCATTGAGTCAGCTGTACCCAGATCTCCAAAATGCAAGGGCTGACATGTGGGCATAAAGATGGATGCAGCTGTCTTTGGGGAAGCAAAGAGAATCTCTATAGTGTGCCTTAGCCCACTTGAGGCTGGTCCTGGAGTGCCTTGGTCACAAGACAAAGGATTTAACCTGGGCCTGGACTGAGCATAAAAGTGGAAAAGGGGCAATAGCCTGCAGCACAAAAAAAATGTTTTAAAAAATTTTTAATGTTTATTGATTTATTTGGGAAGAGAGAGCACAAGCATGGGGGGCGAAGAGAGAGAAAAAATATCAAGAATCCCAAGCAGGTTCTGCGCCGTCAGCTCAGAGCCTGATGTGGGGCTCGATCTCACGAACCATAAGATCATGACCTGAGCTGAAATCGAGTCAGATGCTCAACTGTATGAGCCACCCACGTGCCCCAAGGAAAACATTTAGTTAAGGGTAGGACCCTTTTACAGCTCAACTCAGGTGGGAGAAGAGAAGAGGGAGAGAACACACTAACAGTACGAATAGTACTTTTTGATGCACCTGTGTGCATAGCAGCCAAACACTGGGTTCCACTCGTCATATGTCATCAAAAGCCAGGGCCCCTCCGTTCAAGACCATGTCGCATTCCAAAAAACAGTCCAGCGGATGAAAGAAATGGAAGAGCCGTTAGCACCTTCACTTGTGTCTCTCAAATGCCTTTGATGGAAATTCAGTGTATAACCCATAGCAGTACTTACTCAAATCTTCCCGGTGCTTGCACACCTTGCAACTGCCTTTTGGCCCAACCTCTCCCTATTGAAAATTGTCTGTCTTTATCCCTCCTCATTCCTGTCTCTGCTCTATATCATGTAGATCAACTTAGCCTCTTGACTTCTGTTTTCACTTTCTCTTCATTGCCCTGAATCTCAGCGACAAAGGAGACTTGAAGAACTGCCCCAATGAACAAAATTCCTTCCTTTCCCTTTTACCCCCATGTGCATCCTCAGTTCTCCTAACTGTGCATCACAGTGAGGATGGGAGCAGAGCTGGTGAAACCAGAAATCTCCACCAAGGGCCAGGGAGAAGGGAGAAACCAATGGGTGAAACTAAACTCTTAAGTGAGAAGGGCAGACAAAGCTGGAACGTGTATATTAATATATCTTATCACTGCCATGGGTAGACCATGCATTCTCTGGGAGATTTAACAAATTTCACACTTTTCCAGCACATCAAAATCATGACGAATTTCCAAACTATTTAGGAGGATTGGGTGGTGTCACATGGAGGGCTGAGTACGGCTGCCTTTATCACCATTACTGGGGAGACAAGACATCTGAACAAGGAGTCTTTCGTTTCTTTAACTGGAAAGTAACAAGTCAGTAATATTCAATAATACTTCTTTTTTTTTATTTTGTTAATGTTTATTTATGAGAGAGAGAGAGAGAGAGAGAGAGAGAGCAGGGAAGGGGCAGAGAGAGGGAAACAGAGAATCAGAATCAAGGTCCAGGCTCCAAGCTGTCAGCACAGAGCCCGACGTAGGGCTCGAACCCACGAACCCTGAGATCATGACCTGAGCTGAAGTCAGACACTTAACCGACTGAGCCACCCAGGCGCCCCTCAATAGTACTTCTTAACCATATTTAACGACCCCATTTCCAACCCTGATTTTGGCACTGGTGGGTAGATACTTGCTAAAGACAGTTTAATATGGAATTTTCAAAACCAAAGTCTAGTCTGCGGCTTATAAACTTTCCTAGCAAGCTCACAGGTATGTCATAGAATTACTGAATAAAGTCTCTAAGAGTTTCCCATGTCCAGGCTTCTCAGTGCCTTAATAGGAGAAGTGATATTCTGAAAGTCTGCTTTTGGCTTCTGCAGTGGTGTGAGCAAAATGAACAGTGAGGACGGCTCCACCTGCCTGAGCTGCTGGTGGCCCCACTGGACAGGTGGGGTGACTCGGCACCTTGTTGCTGAAGAATGTCTGGAAATGGAGTAGAGACTCTATGGAGAAAATCATGATCTACAGCATCAAGGAAAAGATGGAAAGGTCAATCAGTAAGCCCCTGAGATAGGTGACCCAGAGCTCCAGTCTAAGTTTACTCAAAGCGATGGAGGGCCCCGTGGCTGCTGGGAACCATTTGGACTTCCACACTAGAAGGCAATTCCATTGACTTGAGGTCATGGCTCTCGGAAACATGGATTCGAGTGGGAGTGCATTGTAAATCAAACACGCAAAACAATGGACTCCAGTCACATCCTGGCAGACCCGATGAGAACTCCCACGCCAAGTTTGTGCAGGACTGGCTCTGTCTCCAAGGCGTTCAGAAGTGAGTTCAGGCAGGAAAGACCTACTTCCCAGATGATTGAAAGCACTTTGTGTTTCACATCCATGCTGAACCCACACACAAAGCAAATGGGGGTAAACACCATGGGGAGCCTTTCCGGAGGCTAAATTATCATTCATCTTTTTTTTTTTTTTTTAGGTCACTGAAATCCAGAGCTCATCTAAAATTATGCCAGCTGCAGTCTCGAGAACTGAAATTTGGGAATAGGAACTAAGCAAGTCCTCTGATGCCTTAAGTTTATTTGTGGAGCTTTCTATAACTAAATTCAAATAAAGAAACCTTTGATATATTCCCATAAACCAAGATTTTCTGGGAAGCATCCAAAGGGAGCAACTCAAATTGACGATTATCAGCTGTACAGAAATAATACTTTTTTGCAAGTTTCAAAGTAAAATGGCCATTCAGTTGGGAGTTTCTTCCCTCTTTCTAAATTTTTTGTTCAAATTCTAAAATGACCCTAGGAACTTGAATTGAGCTTATTAAGTGAACAAGACAAAAACTCAAAGCAAGACTTTTTAAAACTTTGCAGATTATTACTCATTTTGATAGGTTTGTGAGATGGGGAACAGCATCTCTTCTGGAGATTTCTCAATAAAAAAAAAAAATAGATCCTTATCATTGAGGGAAGAGACTCCTGTGGCTTCCTATAAGTCTATGAGCTTAAAGATGAATTCTCAAGAATCCCACCCACCGTGTGATTCTGTGGGTCTATGACTTGCCCTCCATACTTCCAAAAATTATTTCAAAAGCTCATTAGTAATATGTTATTTTAATGTGGGAAAATTAATATAAACCCTCAGAAGAGAAAATGAGTTCTTGTCAAAAAGCAATAATCATCCTTATGAAGTTAATGTAGGTTTTACGGTTAGTACAAAAGATACGTTTGTCCTTGTTTGTCTGATTTTCCCACCTCTAATTAAAGACTATATGGTGTAGGGATGAAGAGAAACCTACAAAGGCTTTATTAATATTATTGAAATAAAAATGCACAATACATTTCCAACTTACTGAATTAAATTAATTAAGCTTCATTTTTCTCTTCAAGACGCTGATTTCAAATTAGTGCATTTTTCTAAGACATTTAAACAACAAGCATGGCACAAAAACAGACACATAGACCAATGGAATAGAATAGAAACCCCAGAACTAGACCCACAAATGTATGGCCAACTCATCTTTGACAAAGCAGGAAAGAACATCCAATGGAAAAAAGACAGTCTCTTTAACAAATGGTGCTGGGAGAACTGGACAGCAACATGCAGAAGGTTGAAACTAGACCACTTTCTCACACCATTCACAAAAATAAACTCAAAATGGATAAAGGACCTGAATGTGAGACAGGAAACCATCAAAACCTTAGAGGAGAAAGCAGGAAAAGACCTCTCTGACCTCAGCCGTAGCAATCTCTTACTCGACACATCCCCAAAGGCAAGGGAATTAAAAACAAAAGTGAATTACTGGGACCTTATGAAGATAAAAAGCTTCTGCACAGCAAAGGAAACAACCAACAAAACGAAAAGGCAACCAACGGAATGGGAAAAGATATTTGCAAATGACATATCGGACAAAGGGCTAGTATCCAAAATCTATAAAGAGCTCACCAAACTCCACACCCGAAAAGCAAACAACCCAGTGAAGAAATGGGCAGAAAACATGAATAGACACTTCTCTAAAGAAGACATCCGGATGGCCAACAGGCACATGAAAAGATGTTCAGCGTCGCTCCTTATCAGGGAAATACAAATCAAAACCACACTCAGATATCACCTCACGCCAGTCAGAGTGGCCAAAATGAACAAATCAGGAGACTATAGATGCTGGAGAGGATGTGGAGAAACGGGAACCCTCTTGCACCGTTGGTGGGAATGCAAATTGGTGCAGCCGCTCTGGAAAGCAGTGTGGAGGTTCCTCAGAAAATTAAAAATAGACCTACCCTATGACCCAGCAATAGCACTGCTAGGAATTTATCCAAGGGACACAGGAGTACTGATGCATAGGGGCACTTGTACCCCAATGTTCATAGCAGTACTCTCAACAATAGCCAAATGATGGAAAGAGCCTAAATGTCCATCAACTGATGAATGGATAAAGAAATTGTGGTTTATATACACTATGGAATACTACGTGGCAATGAGAAAAAATGAAATATGGCCTTTTGTAGCAACGTGGATGGAACTGGAGAGTGTGATGCTAAGTGAAATAAGCCATACAGAGAAAGACAGATACCATATGGTTTCACTCTTATGTGGATCCTGAGAAACTTAACAGGAACCCATGGGGGAGGGGAGGGAAAAAAAAAAAAAAAGAGGTTAGAGTGGGAGAGAGCCAAAGCATAAGAGACTGTTGAGAACTGAGAGCAAACTGAGGGTTGATGGGGGGTGGGAGGGAGGAGAGGGTGGGTGATGGGTATTGAGGAGGGCACCTTTTGGGATGAGCACTGGGGGTTGTATGGAAACCAATTTGACAATAAATTTCATATATAAATAAAAAAAATAAAAAAAATAAAAAAAAAAAAAACAAGCAATATGTTAAATGAACCTAAGATACGGTTTGGCTCCAGGGATAGTCAGTGTTTCTAAATGATTTCTGTGGATCTTGGTTAACTTTTATGCTGCAATGTCACATGCATTTAAAAATATATTGATTGTGTCTTGTTTTTCAGGGATCCTTGAAGGAAAAGTGAAGTGGCTTGACAATTGCCAAAAATGTAGACATCTACGGAAGATTTTTGTGTGGCCTCTACTATGGGATAGAAACAAAAAGCTTCATTCCAGAGGTACACAAATGTTCAATTAGGACTTATGTCCCTCCCCAGAAGTTTGGTACGTAGATGGAAATTGTTAAACTAGTCCTACAAAGTCCCCAGCTGTCCACTTGAATAATAAATCTAAGTTTATGAACCAGAAGTAAAGCCTTCATCCACATGGCATTGTATGTGGGAGGCTGACATCATCAGACATTCTTGGGGTGGCCCTTCCGAGCAGTTTTCCATTCTTTCCCATTCTCAGGTCCACCTTCCAGCATTTCCTAATGTTGCAAATCTTCTGGGTAAAATGTGCTGCCCCGGTTCCTGGAATATGTTCTCTTTTAATCACTCACAATATCTCTGTGATTTTCTCTCCTTGTTTTGCCTGAAACATATTTTTAAAGAACACATGGCAGAAAACATCTTGTCACCAACCACCAGACAACTTTTCTATGAAGGAAAATTAACTCTTGCAGGCAAATGCTGCTTCCTTTAAAAATTCAACATCTTTGGGGGCACCTGGGTGGCTCAGTCAGTTAAGCATTCAACTTGGGTCATGATCTCATGGTTTGTGGGTTGGAGCCCCATGTCGGGCTCTGTGCTGACAGCTTGGAGCCTGGAGACTGCTTCAGATTCTGTATCTCTTTCTCTCTCTGCCCATCTCTCACTTGTGCTCTGTCTCTCTCTCAAAAATAAATAAACATTAAAACAAAATTTTTTTTGATTCAACATCTATGCTATCTTGTAACTTGTCCAATCATTACTAATTGAAGTGTGGGAGGAATCGCATTTGCTCTGTATGGCTGAGGCAATGGAAAATGTGGATCAGAGCATCCTAGGGACTCATGCAGACTCTGGCTTGATCAAAGACTTCACAGCATAACTAGCTCCAGGCCCTCCATTTTCTCCCTATGAAATGGGATGACCATAAGGCCGTTGTTAAAATGAAGTAATATACATGAAGAGCTTAGCTCGTGGTCTGAAATACGGTAAACACTCGACATCACCTGTTATCATCATCATTTTACTCCCCCAGTGACTGGGGCGGCCACCCTGTCAATTGGGACCCTATTATGTAATACACGCTGTGCTAGGTAGATACCATTGGAGAATATAAAGTAATTGTTCTGTATAATCCTTTCCCTCTGGCTGAGAAGCTCTGCCATAATGAGCAGACCTGCAGCGTAAGTTCAGAAAAGCTAAGAGTCTGTGAAGCTGGCGTACTGGGGTGGTCCATGGGGCTGGAGGTGGGTTTGGGGGTATAGAAAGGATAGAGGTCCCTGGAAGGACAGGAGGGATTACATCCCAGATGAGAAGCATAGCAGGAAGAAAGGCTTGGAGGCAGAAGCCACCCGGCAGGTGGAGACTCTAGCAACATGGTTTGAGGTCCAGAGGGCGAGCCCCCCGAGGCTGACTGCCAGGCTCGCTTCCTGGCTCAGCCTGTTGTGCCTGTGTGACCTCGGGCCCCTACAGCAATCCTGCCACACTTCAGTTTCCTCTCTTTGTTGTGAGGATTCAATGAGCTGATGGATAGGCACTCGAAAGAATGGCTGGCACCCAGCCGGTGCTCAGTAAATACTATCATGATCAGAAAGGGCTGCCAGACTGAAATAAGATTTGCATTCACTCATTGATTCATGTCTGCATAGACTCTTGATTAGTCACCTGCTGTGTGTGAAGCCCTGCCGGAAGTGGGGTTGCCTATTTATGGTCATGTGATCCAGGGGGCGGAGCTGGGCGCTAATTCCTTACTGAATACACCTCGTTGAGAATCTCCTCTAATTTAGGGAGAGCGCTAGATGGCAGTTCAGGACACAATGCCCACCTGGCAACTGCCGTTTAGGAAAGATAGACATGCCCAGCAATTGACCTCAAGGGGCCGTCTCATGCATTTTCTCCTTCCAGTGAGTTATGCAGAGAAGTTACACTTAATTCCATGTTATAGGTAAGGAATCTGAGGCTTAGGGAGGTTCTAGAATCGTCCTCAAGGCCACCTGGCTGATTAAATGGCAGAGATCAGACCTGCACCAGGCCACCTCAGCATAGCAGGCTTCCAGAATCACAGCAACTACCTTGGAAACCAAGCAGAGGGACCCAGCCAGAAAACTGCTGGCAACAAGAAGTCATTGAGCTCTTGGATAGGAGCATGATAGGTTTAAAGGGCTGTTGAAGAAAGAGTTATCAGAAGCAAAGCACAAAACGGCACAGAGCTGCAGGAGGGTACCAGAGCACAGAGACCCGCTGCAAATTCCTCAGTGAAGCAGGGTGGGGTGAAAAGAGCCGGGCCTGGGCTTCTCAACTGTTCTTGACCTGCAGGCCACGCCCCTCCCACTTCCTTTCGAAAAGATGACAATTTTAATTTTCTTTGATGTTATCACCACTTTAAAAATAATTTTGCATTGTGACAAAACCAAATCAAAGTAATGAAGCAAAACACAGCTCTGTGCTCAAACATGACTCTCCCTCCAAAATCGGCCTCCACCTGGAATTATCAGAGATTTTTATGGACCCCTGTCTTCTATCTACCAAATTCCCAACACTGTAAGGGGCACTGACCTATCCTAAAATGTTAGAAATGAACACAAATAGAAAAAGATAAATGGGAGAGATGTTTCAAAGGCAAAAGCAGGAGGACCTTTTGATGGACAAAGTGGGTGAAGAGGGAACAAGTCGAAGCCGTCCCCGGGTGTCCTAACCTATCTGCTGAAAGGCTGGTTGAGCAACAACACTGAGACTGGCGGAGAGAGTGGGTCAGAGAGTCAGTTTTGAGGCTCGGGTTTGGGCATCATGAGAAGTCAGGTGGAACCTGGAGGACATGCCCATGACCATCACTCGGTGAAGAGCCACGTGAAGATGTGCATTCACATGTCATGTGGGAGCGAGGTGTTTGTCGTGGAAACCTGGATGGGATGCTGGCTCTGCCATCCCTGGGAAATCGCTTTTTCTGTGTGGTCCAAGACGAGTCACTGGCATGTCTCCATTCTAGCCGGGGGGAAGTGGAAAGGGGGACAGGAGATCAGAGCTTTGCTGTTTAAGGACATGGCCCAGAAGCTGCACACTTTTGTTCATATTCATTGGTCAGATTTAGTCGCTTGGTCATTTTTAACCACAGGGGAGCTTGGAGATGTAGTATTTATTGGAAATGGACATGTACCCACTAAAACTCAGAAATTCTGTTACTACAAAGGAGGGGTGAAAAGTTTTTGAGGGACAACCAGCAAGCAGTCTTTGCCACAACCTCATTTGCAAAAAGTAAGTTTCGTAGTGATGAAATGCAATTTGTAAAAAATATTCAAGGACAGGGTGCCTGGGTGGCTCAGTTTGTTAAGCGTGCAACTTCAGCTTGGGTCATGATCTCATGGTTCATGGGTTCGGGCCCCACATCTGGTTCTGTGCTGACAGCTCGAAGCCTAGAGCCTGCTTCAGATTCCGTATCACCCTCTCTCTCTGCCCCTCCCCCATTCATGCTCCCTGTCTCCCAAAAATGAATAAATGTTAAAAAAAAATTTTTTAGTTTCTTTTTAATGTTTATTTATTTTTGAGAGAGAGACAGAGCATGAAGGGGGAGCGGCAGAGAGAGAGGGAGACACAGAATCTGAAGCAGGCTCTGAGCTGTCAGCGCAGAGCCCAATGCAGGGCTTGAACCCGCAAACTGCGAGATCATGACCTGAGCTGAAGTCAAACGCTTAACCAACTGAGCCACCCAGGCGCCCCAAATTTTTTTAAAAAAATTCAAGGATAGGGGCACCTGCATGGCTCAGTTGGTTAAGCATCTGACTCTTGATTTCAGCTTAGGTCATGATCTCATCATTAGTGAGACTAAGCCCCACGTTGGGCTCTGTGCTGAGTGGGGAGCCTGCTTGGGATTCTCTCTCTCCCTCTCTCTCTCCCTGCACTGCCTTCACTCATGCTCTCTGTCTGTCTCAAAATAAATAAACATTTAAAAAATATATTCAAGGACAATTCCAGATTGAATAAAATATCTGATATGCAAATATAGAATCTTTCCTCTAAACTTAAAGGAGAGGAGAAAATAGAATTGAATTCTAAATATTTTATCTACCAACTTAACCTTAAGCCACATAGTTTCCTGGGGTTACAGCACCTGAGAAAGAACTCCTAGACTAATATTAATTAACTTTTTAATTAATTTACTTATTTTTTTATATTTATTTTAAACATATGTTACATCTGCCTCTGAATGGACTGCTTTTTCCTCCGAAATCATTTATATTTAACCATTTATTTTTCTAATTTCTTTTTTTTTTTAATTTTTTTTTTCAACGTTTATTTATTTTTGGGACAGAGAGAGACAGAGCATGAACAGGGGAGGGGCAGAAAGAGAGGGAGACACAGAATCGGAAACAGGCTCCAGGCTCTGAGCCATCAGCCCAGAGCCTGACGCGGGGCTCGAACTCACGGACCACGAGATCCTGACCTGGCTGAAGTCGGACGCTCAACCGACTGCGCCACCCAGGTGCCCCTATTTTTCTAATTTCTAAGGGATAGTGTAGAATAGGGAGGGGCAATTCCTCATTTTATTATTTTTTTAAGTTTATTTGTTTAGTTTTAGAGAGACAGAGTGGGGGTGGGGCAGAGGGAGAGAGACAGAATCCCAAGCAGACTGCAAGTTGTCAGCGCAGGGCCCAACGTGAGGCTCGAACTCATGAACCGTGAGATCATAACCTGAGCAGAAACCAAGAGTCAGACGCTTAACTGACTGAGCTACCCAGGCGCCCCTCCCCATTCTATTTGATTTCTCTTCTACTACTATCCCTTTCTTAGGGAAAAATATAAAAGGCCATTTGCTTTAAGTAACTATGAAAAGTGATACCAGAAAAGTTTATAAATATAAAGCTACATGAAGAACGTTTAAACATGGATGGACACACTGCAAAACTCGAGGGGCAGGTCGCTTTACTGACTGTCTTAATCAGCTAGCGCTGTCATAACAAAATACCACAGACGGGGCCACTGTAAGGACAGCAATTTATTTCTCCCAGTTCTGGAGGCTGGGAGTGCTTGATCAAGTTCCCGGCCAATTCAGTGACTGATGAGGGCTCTCTTCTCAGCTTGCAGATGGCCTCACTCTCAGTGCCCACACGTGGCAGAGAGAATCGGCTGGCTTGTACATCCTCTTGCGACGGCACTAATCCTAATGGACCAGGGCTCCACCCTTACGCCCTCACTTCATCTTACTTACTCCTCGTAAATCCACATTGGAGGTTAGGGCTACAACATATGAGTTGGGGGAGTGGGCGGGGGACACAATTCAGCTCACAGCAATAATAAAATGCCTTTTTTTCTGGTCAAGTATACCTTGGCCAATGACCACCCGGATGGGTCGAGAGGCGAAAATATTGCAAATTCCATTAGTGGATAGATGTGTCCTAGGCTTAGCTGAAACCATTGCAAATACCAACTAAGTTACCCTGGATCCACATGAAATACATCACAAATACAATGTCTTTAAAGGCGGAAGCATGGGCTCACATCAAGTCTCTGCTTGAGGGGGAAATCGGTTTAACAGTAATGCAATTTTCTGATCCACATGATTGGAGTTTCCCAAGCTGCGAGCCTCCTGTGCCCTGACACCGCCCTGTCTTGCTTTCTAAGGGATTCTTTGATTCAAAAAACACCACCTTCTGCTTACTATTTCCAGCCCCAATTACACCTTTTTCTCCTCAGAAAGCACAAGATTCCTAGGTGTTTATCTGTTTCTCTTTGATGATTTCCTCTTAGTTGTGAAAACTAATTGCAACAAAAAGGTAAAATGCTGCTATTTCTAAATAAGTCTGCTAAATAAGCTTAGAAATATTTCTAAATAAGTTGTGTTAAAAAATATAGAAGATTGTTATACATAAGATTGGATTTCATCCTCTAAAAAATGGAGGCATGATGAAATGGAGGCATCCTCTAAAAAATGGAGGCTTTTTTTTAGTCTTGCAGCTCTGAACTGAAAAACAATACCAAAAGCAAATTACATTTCTTAAAGATGTCAAAGAATGCACACATTTTTAGAACGATTTCGTCCGTGTACTAGTGAGGTAAGTCCCAGAAGCCTGGACTTTTGGCCTCACCTGCCTAAGCAAATGAAACAAACGAAAACAAACCACTTTCATCCATGGTGGCCTTTGTCCACCAGGGTGGCCTTGCTGGGATAGCAGCGCGCATCAGTGCCTCCCCAGGTTGTCCGCCACAGCAAAAGCAGCTGCTGTCCTGTGCTGAGGTGATCTCCATCCCTCATTCTGATTTGAAAGCTCACGGGGGTTCTGAGAAATGACGATTTGGGAGCCAGGGGTGGGAGAGAGTCCCGAGCTCTCAGTGCCTACTTGTATATAAGAGCTGCAGAAGCCAATTCATGGGCAGCTGGCATCACAGACAAAAATGTGTGTGTGGCTAATGCCACAAAATCTCTTCTGAGAACAGGCATTTTTCCCATCACTTAAGTGTTGATGGTTACCACGATGGTTGTTGTTACCGCACGTTAAGCCACGGCCTCGGGGGTCTACTAAAGGCTTTCTGATCTCCCACTTCCCAGTGTGCTCCAAGTGGTAGCGGGAGGGGGGGGCCTTCTCAAAGGCTCTCAGACACCTGCCCTTAGAGTGGGGAGGAGGAGCTACGGTCTGTCTTAAGTCCTCGGAGATGTCCACTGTTGTTTCATTCTGCCTCTTTACCAAATGACTAGCTTTGCACAGATATAAGATCGCGAACTAGATAGTTCACATCTTTTAATAACCTAAGCTTCTAGGCAGCATGGTGGTAAGCTGCGCTAAATAATTTAAGGCTCTTTAAGCAATAAAAAAGATACCCATTAATCAATCTATGAATAGCTGATCGGTGTTTGGGAAGGGAACGGTTCCACAAAATATGAAGAGTCACAGTTTGGAAGGTCGGATGGCCTCCTATTTTAAGCTACCCGGACCATCCTACCTGAATAAGTCAAGCCCTAAAAAATCTCTATCTCCTTCGCAAACCTTGACGCGAACACAGCTTGCTTCCGCTTCAAATAGTGGCAGAAATGAGAGCAAGTGAACGAATGGCAGCCCGTATTAACCACAAGCTAATCTGCTGGTTTCATGCTTCACAACCGGATTCCAAAACAAAGAATGGCATGTTTTAAATTCCTCTACTTTTTCCTCTTTGCTATTTGATGCACAATATATGTCGTGCAAATCACAATCTTTGACATTCTTTTTAAAAAACTCAGCATCTTATATTCAGCATCTTAAATAATTCAATTATTTACAAATAATAGGCATGGAATCTATTTATCAGTGTTAGATTCCACGGATGGATGGAGTTGGCCAAAATGGGGCTCCCCTTTCTGATTCATCTAACATAGTACTAGAGAGACTGGAACTGAAAATCTTCCCACTCATGTGATGGAAATTTAAATGTTTCCCAGTCATGGACCTCACCCATTATTTATACAGACAATTAAACTTGGGGATCTGAAACAGTATACACTTTACGGCTTTAAATCACTATGTATTGATGGAAGGTTTTTGTGTGTCTCGCATCCATGAAATACAGCCAGACCAACACTAAACCATCCTACACACCTAGAAAACTGATTGGAGGATTAACACAACAATCTGTACAATCTGAACCACAGAATTTAGCAGGTACGCGGCGCAGAGAAGTTAACTTGGGGAGCGAGAAGGTGGAGGGAGGTGCTTTTGCGAGTGGAGAGAGGACGGAGACTGGGTGGGTCTGGGGGGGGGGGTGGAAAATACGGGAAAAGCACCCCTCCCCAAAAGCAGCTGGAGAGAAAGTGGAAAATTGGAAACAGCCGCAGGGACTAAACTAAAAAGGGAGAAAGGAGGAAGGAGAGGGTTTAAATTCCATTAAGACCATAAGCAAGGGGAGCACAAAGGCTGCAACTCCACAGCTCCATACCTGGAGGCGCTCTGGTGGGAAGGGCAAATCCCCAGGAACAGAGTGGGGTCCGGGAAGTTCTCGGGCCACACAGGGAAAAGCAGTTCCACTGCTGGAAGGACATTTGGTAGAGACTGTTGAAGCCACCTGGTCCCAGCAGACCCCAGAAAATGGCCACATTCACTGGTGCTGGAACAAGGTCCTTAAGGGTGAAGCCTGGTGCCCGATGTGTGTTGTGATTTTCTATAATCCCTGATGTGCTGCGGCAACACTATCTCGCGAACTTTTTCTGAGGCGGGCTGGCACCTGGCTGTAGTCCTGGGGCACCAGCAGCAGCAGGGTCCAGCAAGCGTTCCTGGGTGCAGCCGACATTCAGCCATTGCTCATTCGGCCATTGCTCAGTGAGACCCTCCTGCAGAGAGGTGGAATGGGTCAAAGCCGTAGTCCTTCCGAAGTAAGGGGCCGGAGAAAACAGCCGCATCTGAGACAAAATTCGGGAGAGAGGTACTGCCTGGGGCCTGGTCACAGAGAGTGAAAAAGCGGGGAGTGGATGAAAGCTGAAGACAGAGGACGGGTCCGCGATTGCTGATCCTGGAGAACAGACTGAGTAACTGAGTGGCGCCATTTTTCACCGCCCCCGCGCAAGCGCATAGGCACCTATGAGCACCGCAACAATCCACCCCAGTAGGCTAGCAGCGCCATCTAGTGGAGACCGACGCCGTTACACTGAGTCCCGCCCAACCGGGCCAACTTCGATCTTCAAGGACACAAGTCTCACTGCCGGCTTAGTTTATCAACTATGAAGCACGGACTTTAAACTATAAAACACTATAAAACACTGACTATGAAACACTGACTTCTAGGGGAAAACGAAGTAATTTTAGTCCTACTTTAGTCTGTTAATAGGTCTATTTATTCAATTTTCTTTTTTTTTTTCTCTTAAACTTATTTTTCTTGAATACAGAAAGAGAAAAAATTCATTTTTATTTTCAATTTTTACTAAAAATATTTTTCTTTAATTTTTATCACTATATTTTTTACTTTTGTGTAAATTTTTTCAAATTCTATTTCATTTCCGTTATTTTATTTTAGTCTACTTCAGTGTATTCACCTTTGCAAATTTTCAGATGATCTCCTTTTTTTTCTTTTCTTTTTTCTTTTTCTTTTTTCTTTTCTCATTTCTTTTTTTTCTTGAATGCAGAAAGAGAAAAACCTCATTTTTACCTTCAATTTCTATTAAAAATATTTTTCTTTACTTTTTTTACTATTTTTTTTGCTTTTATGTAAATTCTTTCAAATTCTGTTTTACTTCCATCATTTTATTTTAGTCTACTACAGTGTATTCACTTTTTCAAATTTTCAAACGATTTGCTTTTTTCCTTTTTTTCTTTTTTCTCTTTTTTCTCTTTCTCATTTCTTTTCTTTTTCTTGAATATAGAAAAAGAAAAAATTCATTTTTATTTTTAATTTTTAATAAAAATATTTTTAATTTTTTTCTACTACATTCCTTACTTCTGTGTATATTTTTTCAAATTCTATTTTACCTCCATCATCTCATTTTAGTCTACTTCAGTGTATTCATTTTTTTCAAATTCTCAAACGATTTCCTTTTTTATTCTCCCCTCCCCCAATTTTTTTTCTCTAATCTGTCAAAGCACTTTCAACACCCAGACCAAAACACTCCTAGGATCTAGCATCATTTATTCGATTTGTGTGTGTGTATGTGTGTGTGTGTGTGTGTGTTTAATTTTTTTATTTTAATTTTTCTACCTCATTAATTCCTTTACTCCCTTCAAAATGACAAAACGAAGGAATTCACCCCAAAAGAAAGAGCATGAAGAAATGACAGCCAGGGATTTAACCAACACAGATACAAACAAGATGTCTGAACCAGAATTTAGAATCACAATAATAAGAATACTAGCTGGAGTCGAAGATAGATTAGAATCCCTTTCTGCAGAGATAAAAGAAGTGAAAAATAGCCATAATGAAATTAAAAATGCTATAACTGAGCTGCAATCATGGATGGATGCAGCAGTGGCAAGGATGGATGAAGCAGAACAGAGAATCAGCGATATAGAGGACAAGTTTATAGAGAACAGTGAAGCAGAAAAAAAGAGGGAGATTAAGGCAAAAGAGAATGATTTAAGAATTAGAGAAATCAGTGACTCATTAAAAAGGAATAACATCAGAATCCTAGGGGTCCCAGAAGAGGAAGAGGAAAACTTCCAAACTCTTTCTATGAAGTCAGCATTACCTTGATTCCAAAACCAGACAGAGACCCCACTAAAAAGGAGAACTATAGACCAATTTCCCTGATGAACATGGATGCAAAAATCCCCAACGAGATATTAGCCAACCGGATCCAACAATACATTAAAAAAATTATTCACCATGACCAAGTGGGATTTATACCTGGGATGCAGGGTTGGTTCAATATCCACAAAACAATTAACGTGATTCATCACATCAATGAAAGAAAGGACAAGAACCATATGATCCTCTCAATAGATGCAGAGAAAGCATTTGACAAAATACAGCATCCTTTCTTGATAAAAACCCTCAAGAAAGTAGGGAGAGAAGGAGCATAACTCGAGATCATAAAAGCCATATATGAATGACCCAATGCTAATATCATCCTCAATGGGGAAAAACTGAGAGCTTTCCCCCTAAGGTCAGGAACAAGACAGAGATGTCCACTCTTGCCACTGCTATTCAACATAGTGTTGGAAGTCTTAGCCTCTGCAATCAGATAACACAAAGAAATAAAAGGCATCCAAATCGGCCAGGAGGAAGTCATACTTTCTTCTGCGCAGATGGCATGATACTTTATATGGAAAACCCAAAAGATTCCACCAAAAAACTGCTAGAATTTGTTCATGAATTCAGCAAAGTTGCAGGATATAAAATCAATGCACAGAAATCGGTTTCATTTCTCTGCTTCAACAATGAAGCGACAGAAAGAGAAATCAAGGAATCGATTCCATTTACAGTTGCACCAAAAACCATAAAATACCTAGGAATAAGTCTAACCAAAGAGGTGAAAAATCTATACACTGAAAACTATAGAAAGCTTATGAAAGAAATTGAAGAAGACACACACAAAAAATGGAAAAAAGATTCCATGCTCCTGGATAGGAAGAACAAATATTGTTACAATATTGATACTACCCAAAGCAATCTGCATATTCAATGCAATCCCTATCAAAATAACACCAGCATTCTTCAGAGAGCTAGCACAAATAATCCGAAAATTTTTATGGAACCAGAAAAGACCCCGAATAGCCAAAGCAATCTTGAAAAAGAAAACCAAAGCAGGAGGCATCACAATCCCAGACTTCAAGCTATACTACAAAGCTGTAATCATCAAGACAGTATGGTACTGGCACAAGAACAGACACTCAGATCAGTGGAACAGAATAGAGAACCCAGAAACAGACCCACAAACGTGTGGCCAACTAATCTTTGACAAAGCAGGAAAGAATATCCAATGGAATAAAGACAGTCTCTTCAGCAAGTAGTGCTGGGAAAACTGGACAGTGACATGCAGAAGAATGAACCTGGACCACTTTCTTACACCATACACAAAAAAAACCCTCAAAATGGATGAAAGACCTAAATGTAAGACAGGAAGCCATCAAAATCCTCGCGGAGAAAGCAGGCAAAAACCTCTTTGATCTTGGCCACAGCAACTTCTTACTCAACACGTCTCCGGAGGCAAGGGAAACAAAAACAAAAATGAACTACTGGGACCTCATCAAGATAAAAAATCTTCTGCACAATGAAGGAAACAATCAGCAAAACTAAAAGGCAACCAACAGAATGGGAGAAGATATTTGCAAATGACATATCAGATAAAGGTTAGTATCCAAAATCTATAAATAACTTATCCAACTCAACACCCAACAAACAAATAATCCAGGGAAGAAATGGGCAAAAGACATGAATAGACACTTCTCTAAAGAAGACATCCAGATGGCCAACCGACACGTGAAAAAATGCTCAACATCACTCATCATCAGGGAAACACAAATCAAAACCACAAGGAGATACCACCTTACACCTGTCAGAATGGCTAACATTAACAACTCGGGCAACAACACATGTTGGCGATGATGCGGAGAAAGAGGATCTCTTTTGTGTTGTTGGTGGGAATGCAAGCTGGTGCAGCCACTCTGGAAAACAGTATGGAGGTTCCTCAAAAAACTAAAAATAGAACTACCCTATGGCCCAGCAATTGCACTACTAGGCATTTATCCATGGGATACAGGTGTGCTGTTTCAAAGGGACAGATGCACCCCAATGTTTATAGCAGCACTATCCACAATAGCCAAAGTATAGAAAGAGCCCAAATGTCTATCGATGGATGAATGGATAAAGAAGAGGTGGTAAATATATACACAATGGAGTATTACTCGGCAATCAAAAAGTATGCAATCTTGCCATTTGCAACTACGTGGATGGAACTGGAGGGTATTACGCTAAGTGAAATTAGTCAGAGAAAGACAAAAATCCTATGACTTCACTCATATGAGGACTTTAAGAGACAAAACAGATGA
The DNA here is from genome assembly GCF_014898765.1 of Herpailurus yagouaroundi. Lineage (NCBI taxonomy): Eukaryota > Metazoa > Chordata > Mammalia > Carnivora > Felidae > Herpailurus > Herpailurus yagouaroundi. The sequence goes on along the minus strand of NW_024412413.1, from coordinate 27,818,961 downwards.
ACTTAAGGGAAGGGAAACAAAAATAATATAAAAACAGGGAGGGGACAAAACAGAAGAGACTCATAAATATGGAGAACACACTGAGGGTTACTGGAGGGGTTGTGGGAGGGGGGATGGGCTAAATGGGTAAGGGGCACTAAGGAATCTACTCCTGAAATCATTGTTGCACTATATGCTAAGTAATTTGGATGTAAATTTTAAAAAATTAAATTAAATTTAAAAAAAATACGTGGTATGAAATAAATAAATAATTAATAAATAAATAAATAAATAAATAAATAAAAACACTATGTATTGGAGGGAAGTGCTTTTCAAGATCCAGAAAGAATCGTTAGCTGGGGTTTAAGCAATTGTTTCTAAAAATTGATTTGTTTAAGGGCGCACCTTAGGTATGTGCATCAGTGTCGATTTCCTATTTATTGCATTATTTTCTTCTTTACTTTGGGAAACTTGGAGGTTCAGGCACTGGTTTAATGTGTCCTTCGCTTACTACTGAGCCGTGAACAATAATAAAAGAGGGTGGTTCGTGTATGGTACTTGATCAGCCCATTCCACTAGACCGATTGGTGGTCAAAAGTATCGATCCACTCCACATGTCTGGCATGTGTCTATTTTCATCAGTCAGCTTAGCTGTTTGACATCATGGAGTTTTATATTGGCCTTGTTTTGGTAATAAGACATGAATCCAATTTAAATCTTCGTAAGATACAATGCCTGGTTCCTATGTGACTAGCACTCACTCTACGAATTAATTCTGAAAAAACCGTTGGACTTGGTTTCCAGTGCTTGGATAACTCAACTTTACCACTCACTAACTGTGGCTTTTTTTTTTTTAATGTTTATTATTTTTGAGAGAGAGAGAGAGTGTGTGAGCAGGAAAGGGGCAGCAAGGGAGACCCAGAATCCGGAAGCAGGCTCCAGGCTCTGAGCTGCACAGAGCCCAACATGGGGTTCGAACCCACAAACTGTGAGATCATGAACTGAGCCGAAGTTGGAGGCTTAGCCAGACTGAGCCACCCAGGCACCCCAACTGTGGGTTTTTTTTTTAGTCCCATTGCTCTGAACTGAAAAACAATACGAAAAGCAAATTCCATTTCTTAAGGATGTCAAGAAAGGTGAGACATTTGAATCTTCTCAGCCACAGATTTCTCCTGGTGAAATAGGAATATCTACCTCCGTGGTCAGGAGAGTGAGATGGAATAATGCCTGTAAAGCACTCAATACACTATTATCAGTATTTTGATATCATTATTAGTACAATTGGTATTGTTAAAGCACTGGTAAACAATGATGTGCCTGCCTTACAAGTCTAAGATGTTATAATAGCTCTGTGGAAAGAAATATGTCAGAAATGAAGATATATATATAGAGAGAGAGAGAGGGAGAGGGAGAGAGATGTGCGTAAAAATGTAGGTGTATATGTCAAAAATACATATCATCTTATTCATTTGCTCAAGCATTCCCTGAGTGTCTCCTGAGAACCAGGCACTCTGTGGGCACCCTGGAGTTAGACAAATAAGAAACAGCCCTTGTTTTGGGGGGAGTCCTCAGAATAATCAAAGATCAATGGTGAACCCTGATGTGGAAGCCCTGGGACTCAGTTTCCTCAGTGCTCGGGGAATGGCCTGTGTTCAGAAGGAAGCAGAAGGGGATTCTGCCGCATGTACAGGCTCCTAGGAGACCTGCTGAAGCCAGGCTGGCGGGGGTGAGGGGATCACCTTTCTGTCCTAAGGGAGGAGCAGGAAAAAACAGGAGCACTACCCATGGTTCTCAACTCCCAAACCAGCAGCCAAGCCCAGAGCTTTACTGACAAACGTAGGGTGACCTTAAACACGGTGGAGAAACACTACACAGTGAATGAATGAAAACACACCTGCATAATAATAATGGCAAACATTGACATCGTTGTGTTATGTAGCTAAGTTATATATGTCAATGCTTTGCATAACTCATGAGTGGAAGCAAACTTTCCCCAAGAGCCGATGGGCTCCACGAAGAGGCAACATCTAGAACCCGAGCCTTCTGCCCTCTTGTCTGTTCTTTCCACTTCTGCTGGGATTTGCTGAAACGTGACCTGCGCAGGCTGAAAGGCCTCGTATTTGAATCGACTGTGACCCCTTGGGGTCTGTGTAAGCTGAAGTCTGCCTAAGGCCAGAAGACATTTCTAGAGGAAATGTCCCCTAAAAAGGGGAGCAAAGCCTTTGTCCGTGAGGGTGCTCCCCAGCCCCATCCCTGCCACTGCCCCCGGGGAGCCCCCCTCCCTGGTCAGCGATGGCAGAGGGGGTGTTGATAGGCAGAGACTCAGCACGGGGGCCCAGAAGTACTTTTGTCTGCTTGCTTAGTTTACTTTTTCATGGGGAAAAATGCCATTACCAGAGGCCATCCTAGGGCAGGAAATTTTTGTCACTCTAGCGGCCACAGTCAGAAGGTGGTAAACGGACTTGAGGGCAGGAGGCTGTCAGAAAACCAGGGCAGGAGTGGAAGCGGCTTACTTAGGCTGGGGGCTCAGGTTAGTGTCGGCCCTGCCGGCTCTAGCGCCAGGCTCTGTGCTGACAGCTCAGAGCCTGGAGCCTGTTTCCGATTCTGTGTCTCCCTCTCTCTCTGCCCCTCCCCCATTCATGCTCTGTCTCTCTGTCTCAAAAATAAATAAACGTTAAAAAAATTAAAAAAAAAAGAAAAGAAAGAAAGTCTTGCATTTGCTCTGATGTTGAAATGAGGCCCAACCTCTTCCGGTGAGTCTGAGTTACACCCACACATTTCATTGAATACAAATAATGACAGGGGACGCGCATCAGCTTATGATCCGCCAGGAATAAAAAGTCAGTGCTCTCCTCCTTTTCTCTGAAGTACTCCTTGGTATGACCAGAAAGAAGACAAGCCTGGTTTGGTTTTTGTTTGTTCCCACACATAAATTAACTGCATGGACTGCAGAATTTTACTCCCTGTGTTGTATTAGAATTTCAAGGAAGAAGTTTTTATTTTATTTTTAAATTTTTTTTTCAACGTTTATTTTATTTTTGGGACAGAGAGAGAGAGAGCATGAGCGGGGGAGGGGCAGAGAGAGAGGGAGACAGAATCGGAAACAGGCTCCAGGCTCTGAGCCATCAGCCCAGAGTCCGACGCGGGGCTTGAACCCGTGGACCGCGAGATCGTGACCTGGCCGAAGTCGGACGCTCAACCGACTGTGCCACCCAGGCGCCCCGAAGTTTTTATTTTAAAAGCACCTGCCAGGGGCGCCTGGGTGGCTCAGTCGGCTAAGTGTCCGACTTCACCTCAGGTCGTGATCTCGCGGTCTGTGAGTTCGAGCCCCGCGTCGGGCTCTGTGCTGACAGCTCGGAGCCTGGAGCCTGCTTCGGATTCTGTGTCTCCCTCTCTCTCTGACCCTCCCCCGTTCATGCTCTGTCTCTCTCTGTCTCAAAAATAAATAAATGTTAAAAAAAATGTTAAAAAAAAATAAAAGCACCTGCCACATTAAAAAAAAAAAAACAATAAAACAAAATAAAAACACGAGAATTACTCTCTCAGTATCTCCTGTCATTTCTCCAAGAGACCAGCTAGGTAATGACAGAACAGACTTTCTTTTACAAGCACAGAAACCACACCAACACTTATTTTTGTTTGTTTCACATCTCACATAATTTGTAGATGCTGAATTTTGAGTCAATTTTTTGGCTTGTTAATGAAGCACTCAGGAGACTTGGTATTTTTGGTACATCTTACTATGTCTATAACCCTTGCTTCGATGGGATTTCACTTTAAATACAACAGTAACATTTTAAACAGGAGTGGTGGATGAAAGAGACAACAGTTACATTGTTTTCCATCTTTTTATTATCTGTGTTTTACATACACACTATCCACCTAGCATGCTAAATTTCTTCTAGAAGGTGCCCATTTTCCATCACATAAGCCATAATTGCATTTCATCAAGCTGCAGAAGTTGTTAGCTAAGGAAGAAAGGGTTCTCATATTTAAGTGGGCTCTCTTTGGGCATGGTAGTGAAGTCTTGCTCTCGGAATCAATTCTCTTTTTTTGTTTGTTATCTACATAAACTTTCCATATTCACTGAGAATATTCAAAAACTCTAGGTTCTTGTCCTGAGAAACTGGATTTAATATTAAACGATTTCTTTTGCCTATGTAACCTTTTTCTAGCGTTTGGGCTGAGAAATGCTTTCCTTGTACAACATGAAAACAGATATCGACGGTGTGTACAGCAGTGTTCTTATTCTAAACCCAAAGAGAAAACATCCAAGTATGTATCTCAGTTGTGCAGGTTTTGATTCTTCAGACCTGACATAAGGAAGAATCTCCCCCCAAGCCTCTTAAGTAATGGGAAATGGGAAAGTGTGTATTTCCTTCGCCGGCTTTGGGAAGGGCAGAGGTTAAGAGGGGACGGATGTGGACATCTAGTCCCTATCATGCTCAGAAATCTCAAGAGCTGACCACCTCTTCCACTCACAGAGCCAACACAGCTCCTTCATTTTCGCCCGGCGCAGAACCTCAAGCAGCCTTGGAGTTGCACAGCTTACGTGAAACAATGGGAAAGAACTGCTTTGGATTGCATGATTGACTTTTAAGGTGTTCCAACTGTGAACGTCCTGGTATGCAAATTATGTGACGTCAGCTCAAATGAGGGGCCACCGCAATGATGAACCACCTTTGAAGATACGCCAGTGTTCAGAAAAGAGGCCAGTGTTGACTCAGCTATGGCACTGAGAAGCAGCCGCCTGACTGGTTTCTCCATCTTAGAAGTTTTCTTTCTCCAGGAAGGTTTTCATCAAGGCAACAACGTAGCCAGACAATTAACGCGGTCTTGCTTTAGCCCTAATAACTCAATTTCCAGGGTCACCTCCCTCAGTCGGCTTTGCAAATTATGCCACTTGTTAAGAACTATTTCCATACAAAATGGAAATTCAAGGAATTCAATTTTCAAACTATTTATATTCTCAGTGCTCGTTTTTCCAGTCATCATGGACTATTATGATTCCTTGATTATTCATAACTCTTTTCCCAACTTCCAGACCATACTCATGTAATCCACTTCCATTTTCATAGATGATTAGAGGTATTTGTGACATATTAAAGAAAACGGGAAACATGCAAGTGTTTCATTAGTCTTCAGTTTTATTTATTTTTTTATTTATTTTTTTTTTTTAAATTTTTTTTTCAACGTTTATTTATTTTGGGGACAGAGAGAGACAGAGTATGAACGGGGGAGGGGCAGAGAGAGAGGGAGACACAGAATCGGAAACAGGCTCCAGGCTCTGAGCCATCAGCCCAGAGCCTGACGCGGGGCTCGAACTCACTGACCGCGAGATCGTGACCTGGCTGAAGTCGGACGCCCAACCGACTGCGCCACCCAGGCGCCCCTAGTCTTCAGTTTTAAAGAGCAAGTCAATAAATACAAAGGAAAATATTAGTCCAAATATGTGAATAATTGTCAACATTCTCTCCCTATATATTATATATATAGTATATATGTATTATATATTATTTTTAACAGAAAACATGGATGACACAAAAAACAGCAGCGATATCTTGCTTCACCAGGAACCAGGAAACCAAGAAGATATCTTTATTTACGTCGCCTGCAGAATCCTCTGAAATGTAGGAACCTAAAACAAGTGGTGCATTTTTTAGACATTAGGATTAAGGTATTCTTTCATTCAAACTTTTCTAACACTTATTGAGTGATGAGCTAGAAAGAAATGTGCATTTTAAAGGAGTTCCAGAATTTGAGGATTTGAGCTAGGAAAATCCTCATTATAGAGGAATAATGACCGCAACAAATTGGAACTCTGAGGAATTTTTTGGCAGGTATGTAACTGATACCTTACCATGTTTCAGGAGGGCTCACAAGAGGTTTGAGTGAAGTATGGTGCTATTAGAATTTGTAAAGGGTGAAAGATCAGATGAATGGAGGGTCAGAAGGAAAGCAATGTCCACTGCTTGTGCTCAGTGTGAATTCTAGCATCTCACTTTGTGTATGTCAATAATGAAACCATATTTCCTACATGGCTCATAAACCAGTCTTAACTGCTTTACAGTCCTACTTCACATTCAATGATAATTCTTTTTTTTAACTTTTTAAAATGTTTATTTTTGACACAGAGAGAGAGAGAGAAATGAGCAGGGGAGGGGCAGAGAGGGAGACACAGAATCTGAAGCAGGCTCCAGGCTCCAAGCTGTCAGCACACAGCCCAATGCGGGGCTTGAACTTCCGGACCGTGAGATCATGACCTGAGAGCTAAAGTTGGATGCTCAACCCACTGAGCCATCCAGGCACCCCTAAAGCGCATTGATAATTCTGATACAACTTTGGTTGCTTTTTTAACAGATTAAGCAATCAATAAGGTCTATATTTAACAGTTTTTAAATTCCTATTTGCCAACAGTTTACTTACCTCAGGTATACTTGGTAATACCCTAAATTGAAAGTAGAAAATCCCAGAGATTAAATGCCCTTATTTTAAGGGGGAAAAAAGCGAGTGTCTGTGCCAGTTTCACCAGTTAACACTTTTATATGGGAGATTTTCATAGAAATAGTTAAGATAGCTTTCTCTGAACCTCATTTTTTGAAGAACGAACGATGAAGTTTGTCATAAAACCACTTTCTGGTTTGAGTGGTGTGTGTGCTGGCATAGAACAGCCAAGTTTATTTGGCAGAAAGCACTTGAAATGTCATTAGAATCTTTATCAAGTAAAAGTAGCTTGAATTATATTGTCATGGTGGAATATACTATTCACTTCATTTAAAAAAACGGGTATTTTTATTTAAAAAAAATTTTTTTAACGTTTATTTATTTTTGAGACAGAGAGAGACAGAGCATGAACGGGGGAGGGTCAGAGAGAGGGAGACACAGAATCTGAAACAGGCTCCAGGCTCTGAGCTGTCAGCACAGAGCCCAACGCAGGGCTCAAACTCACGGACTGCGAGATCGCGACCTGAGCTGAAGTCGGATGCTTAACCGACTGAGCCACCCAGGCGCCCCCAAAAAACGGGTTCTTATAGTCAGATCATATCAAGAGGAAATCCACAAATTTCAATTTCAGGAATGGTAACTTCCACAATTTCCAAAACGGACGTATTACACTTTTCAATTTGGGCTGGAAGGTAAGTGATACGTTAACTGATCTCCTTAAGTTGGAGGATGAGACAGAGAGGATGGGGCTTGAGGAAGTCATGACATGCAGTTAATTCTTTGAGGAAAACACAGATTTCGCCACAATGCAGCATAAAGGCTCTTGTCCAAGGGCCAAGCACTATTAGAAGGGAGGGGCAGTCTCTATATAGTCACTTCAGATATTTATTAAGAATAAGTTGAATTAAAAGGAGAATCTTGAAAGCAATTAACTACTTTTAATGTCTAAGAATAAATGAGAAAAAAAAAAGGGGAGGGCCAAGAATGGGGACTAGACTGCAGGTGAGTTCCTAGAGAGGGGACCTAGATGGGATTGAAAGCAATTACATCCAGAAGACAATACAGATGTGTGCAAGAGAAGATTTAGGAAGAAATATCTGACCAAAAAATAATATATATATTTTAGAAAAAAAAAATCAACAATCATCTTGTAGAAACTTTTAAATATTTAAAACCAACCTAAGAGGAAGGACACGGACCGGGACTAAGTGATCTCTCAAGATTCCTTTTAAAATCCTCTAAGTCCAGGGGCATCTGGGTGGCTCAATCTGTTAAGTGTCTAACTTCAGCTCAGGTCATAATCTCACAGCTTATGAGTTCGAGCCCCGAGCTGGGCTCTGTGCTGACACCTCAAAGCCTGCAGCCTGCTTCAGATTCTATGTCTCCCCCTCTGCCCCACCCCTGCTCACACTCTGTCTCTCCTTCAAAAATAAATAAACATTAAATTTTTTTTTTTTAACATTTATTTATTTTTGAGACAGAGAGAGACAGAGCATGAACGGGGGAGGGTCAGAGAGAGGGAGACACAGAATCTGAAACAGGCTCCAGGCTCTGAGCTGTCAGCACAGAGCCCGACGCGGGGCTTGAACTCACGGACCGTGAGATCATGACCTGAGCCGAAGTCGGCAGCTTAACCGACTGAGCCACCCAGGTGCCCCAATAAACATTAAATTAAAAAAAAAAAAATCCTGTGAGTCCAATAAGTAATTATATGTATAAAGAACTCGTTTACCCTTAAATCTCATTAAAGGGAAAGACTGAGTAAATTAACATCAAGATGGAAAACAGCTGAAGAATACGCTAGATGCAAAGAACTATTAGTATTCCCATGTTCATCACAGCACTATTCACAATAGCCAAGAAGTGGAAAACCCTTAATGTCCACCAACAGATGAACGGGTAAAGAAATACGGCATATACATACAATGGAATACTATTCAGCCTTTGAGAAGAAGGAAATTCTGCAATTTGCAACAACAGAGATGAACCTCGGACATCACGCTAAAAGAAGTCGATCGGTCACAGAGAGACAAGTACTGTATGACTCCACTGACGTGAGGTATCGAAAGTAGTCAGACGCATAGAATCAGAGTAGAATAGAGGTTGCCAAGGGAGGGAGAAATGGGAAGTCACCAGTCAACGGCATAACGTTTCAGTGAAGTGAGATGAGGAAGCTCTACAGGTCTGCTCTACTAGAATTTAAAAGCTGTCAAAGAGGGTAGATCTGTTAAATGTGATCACAATAAAATAAAATTTAAAAAAGAATATGCTACATATTTAAACTGAAATTCTATAGCACTCACAAAAGAACATGTCTAATATATAATCTAGGAAGTTCTTGAGGATATACACATTGAACTCTTCAGAGGGAAGCACATTAGAGTCAAATAAAAAAAAAAAAAAACACTTCTGGAATTTTGGTTCCCAGGAAAAACACAGTAATAAGCGACTGGTATACTGAGTCCTCAGAAAGTGTCTTTAAATGGTCACCTGGGTACTAAACTTAGATGAACAACGAAAGAAGGAATGACTTTAATATTGTTTAGTATTTCTTTGTAGTTTTGTTAATTCTTCACAATAATGAATGGAATAAGAAGGGAATGTCTTAAGCAAAACGGCCTTAGTAATTTCTCTTGCAATTATTAACTTCATTCCTAATTCCTAAATTGAACACCAAAGCATACCCACAGTCTACATCCATGTGGAAAGTTCTAACAATCTGTAAATAAGTACAAAATGGTTAATATTTTGTATTCTTTTTCATTTATTTTTATTTGAGAGAGAGAGAGGGCGTGCACGAGCCGGAGAGAGGGGTGGGGGGAGAGAGAGAATCTCAAGCAGGCTTCACACTCGGTGAGGAGTCCGGTGCGGGGCTTGACCCCATGACCCTGGGATCATGACCTGAGCCAAAATCAAGAGTCGGACGCTCAACCAACTGAGCCACCCAGGCACCCCATGTACTTCTTTTTTTTTTAATAGAAAAAAATAATTTACAGTCACAGAATACATCTACTAGAAAGAATTGGTTTTTTAATATCATCTTTAACAAATTAAAAAACACAAAATCAACAATTCAATAAGGATCCTTCCATTTTTCTTTATACAGATTTAAATGCTGTTGTGTAATTTATCAGTTACATTTATAATCGATAACCTTCCACTCACTGAGTTTAGAAATTACAGTATTTACTGAGCTAAACTCTCTCACAAAATAAGGCACAACTACATGATCACAAGTAGTAAACACAATACAAACAATGAATCCAAAACCTAAATGAGAAAATATTCATGCAAAAGTTTCTATAGAAACTATGAATATATGATCCAGTTCAAGGAAGTACAGAATGTCATATACATAACTGCATCATGTTACAATAAATTCATTACTTCTACACAGAAAGAACTTAGCTATTTCCAATTCTATTTTATACAATTTTACATAAATTTAGTAAGTTTATGCACAATATTCACATCTGCAACAATAACAAATTGATCATTAAAATTCAGGCAAAGGGCAATTAAGACACGATAATGTGTGGCACATTATAATTACAGAATGCCATTCATCAAGCTCATGTCTAGGAATACTAAATTGATGGCACATTTAACTCTTATGGATCAAATCATCCATGGTTTTATAGCCAAAGTGCATTAAAAAAAATTGCTATAGTCAAATAGGTCATGAATATCAAAATATATGATCATAATTTGCTCTCCACTTAGAAGCTAAACATTTTTATGCAAATGCAAAGTTAAAAAAAAGTGGCTTCAAAGTTCTCAAAACTATAAAATAATCCAAAGCCTTTCTAAGAGAGATGGGAAACTAACAAATTTGGCAGTTACTATTTAACATTACTGTGAGGAAACTATCAAACTAGCTAATTCCACATTAAGAGGTAGTTGAACAAAATGTTATTTGTACACTGCATTGAGGTCTTTGTGTTTCCCTCTTTTTTCTTCAAAGTGAACTAATCCTATACCAGCAGCTTTGTCTTCTTCCTATTAAAAAAAAATCTGTAGGTATACTTTATTGTACTCTAACCCAGCAAAACTTGATTTTAATTCACATTTCTATGCTGGGGTTTGGAATTTACTAACATGTGATGCCAACAGGCTTCGCATTAGAGCCAAGAGCTGGGACGTGCCACCCCTAACTCACTGACAAATAGTACCAGCAAACATCTAAAATGTAGAGCCAGTAAGAACTCAGAAGATGACTTTTTAGTTAAAAGAAAAAGAAAACCCTTTTTGTTTTCTTTAAAAACACGTTAAATTAGTGAGAGTTAATAAGCACACACACAAAAAAGGTTCATTTCTGATAGCATTAGTGTAGTAGCCTATGGTAAATTATTCAGGACCTATAAAATGAGATTTAGCTAGATGAAAACTAGTGATTACTCAAACACATACAATTGTTTGTTGCCCTCCCGACATTTTTTTTTGTGAATATGTGGGTGGGTGGATAAGACGGGAAAAGGCCTTCAGCGCACCCAGTTAGGAGATGAAGTGAACAAATATTCTAACCTAGAATCCTCATGAAGTTTTACTATCTTTAAAAAAAAAAAAAAAAAAAGGTACTGTGAATATCTATTTTTCCAACATAGAAAATTTCTAAGTTTCATATTAACTTCCTTATATTTAAAGTGTAGAATTAAGACTCTTTGAAAGGATTTATAAGCATATGAAAATGCACAAATAATTTTAGCTCAATTTATATCATCCAGCTGTTGTTTTTAATAAAGAGTCATTGTATTTCTTCTTTATGTATGCTCAAGGATGTATGTCTATCCTAGTCTAGGGACACCATCAGGGTCCTTAACAGCTACTGACAGCAGGATTTACTTAACTGAGTTTTGTAAAATAATTAAATGAATATGACAATCTCTTCGTTTATCAATGTTACAGGTAAAGCATAAACACGATAACTTTATTTCGGCATGATATTTGAAAGCAAGTGTATATTATAGACTATTGCAAATGAAATATTAACTCCCATTCTTCCTTATTATTACCAGATGATTACACTGCACAAATGTATAAATTTATATGTTTTCTCTAGAAAGAATAAACCAATTATTAATGACCTCTCTACAGATGTTTCCCAAATTAAGACAACTATGATAAATTAAAGTTCAATTCCATTGTTGAAATGGAAGCATACAAATAAGCTAACTTTTAATTACCCTTAATTAGCCATTCTGTTTCAGTTCTGATTATAACTTTGGGATTCCGAAATATATTTGTTTTTGGTGATATTCTATTCTCCAGCTGTTACTTTAAAGCAATTTCATAGCAGTATTTTTGCAAAGTGAAAAGATTTACCAGTTAATATGGAACCCCAAATTCATAACCATTTTAAATTTAAGTCAACTTCACAACTTTCAAAAATGTTTCCCTATTGGGTAAGAAGATGTAAAGTCGAATATTTAATGTCTCCTTCCCACGTGTATTTGTTTTCACAGATAAGACTAGAGCAATATCAGTTACTGGCTTTAAGATGCAAAATTATAAAACTATTACAGTGAAGCTGAGCCACGGTTCGAAAGGTTAAACCAAATAAAGGGAAAAATAGATCCATTAAAAAAGCAAACTCAGATTCCCAAAATGCTGGAGAGACAATCCGAGGGTATAATATAAAGGCTAATTTCCAAAACCTTCCTACTTACAAGAAACTGACAATAGAACCATTATACAATTTTTACGATTCATCCTCCAGCTGGGGGGTGAGGGTGGGTAGTTTTATAGAATTCTTAACAGTGTGTGAGAGTTTAAACATGAGATAGAAAAAGACAAAGAAAAATTAACCCTAATCTTTAAAATACAACCCCAGGATAACCATAAAGTAAGCAAACTGATTTTACAGAGGTTTTCATAAAATCTACCCAAGAGAATTTAATCAATATTGTTAAAACAAAAACCATGTTCAAATTCATGGTTAGTACATATTTCAACATAAACTGTACTTAGAACACATGAGTAGTAAATTTATAACATAACAATGCAACTGAGCTATGGACCTATATATAAGAAAAAAAGAAAGTTTTATAGTTCTGTGCATGACTTCACCAAGAGAGTATCTAATATAATAATAATATATATAATGTGCTATTGTGCAACATATATGATGTGATAACATCACCCATGTACATTTTTGTATACTAAATTTGGGAGAAAAAAGTAAGCTATGGAAGCGTATATTCATGTCATTTGTGAACAATGAAATCATACTTAAAAAAATACATTGCTATTTTCTGTCCAAAGTTTATTTACATTTCATTGGCTAATTCTAAACTTGGCATGAAAGCTGTTCCAGGGGTTAAATGGAAAAAAGTAATGAAAGATGAGCCCAAGTCTCACAAAAATAGAAGAGTTTTACTTGATATTGATAACATTCCAAAATATATGAATTCTAATTTGGTCTAATATTGCAACCACTGTCCAAATCAAATAGTAGTCCAAGACCTCTATTAAGTGCATTTATTAAAAATCTAATGTTAGTGTAATACTATTCTGAAGTTGTGATAACCCATTATCCTTGCAAGTCATTGAAACATGCATCACAGACACGAACAGGCTTCTTAGAAGATGGAGTTAAGGCATTTTTGGCCGAACACTCAGCACAGAAGATATTTCCACATTGTCTGCAGTGATGCTGTAAATGACAAAAATTAAACAATTTCAAGCATAAAAACTACACCAAAAGCATGATGAGATATAAGAATACTGCAAACTGCACTGTGAAGGTATATTAACTTTCAAGGGATTAGTGTATTATTTAATAATATTTCAACATGTCAATTTAATCTCTTAATTTGAATGCTTTCTATTTCTCAGATACTGTGCCAAACATCTGATATAAAATTCATCAAGAATTCTCAAAAGAACCTTCAGAGGCATTTAAAAAGTGATAATAAAGCACCTCGACCAGCTGAAAACCATTTCCATTTGCCAAGTGTTTCAGGCAGAATTTCTTCAATAGGAATATAAACTTCACATGGTATTATTCAGAATAAATATTTTTTTCATCTCTGCTTTTTCTTTAAAATAACCCAATGATGACTAAAACATATGAGTTAAACACATAATGACTAAACATATGGCCTAGTGGTTCAGAAAATGACTATTCCAGAGAGTAACTGAGTAGGAAGGCAAGGACTATACTTAAAACTAAAATTGAAATACATATGCTGACCAGAAACTAGACTGCATAAAATTTAATTATTCTATGTAGTTGTAAAGTTAACCAATAAATAGAAAAAATTTTTAAATCTGTCAAATACAAGATTTTGATGGTTAAAACATTAATTGATACTGAGAAATAAAATCCAGAACCACAGCAATATGAACAAAATCATTTACCCGTCTCACTGTTACTGAAAAGCCTTTCCCACAGGCCATGCAGTTTTGTACTTCATTGTCTTCCGCCCACTTCCTATTTAACGCTTGCGTGTGTTTGATCTATCAAAAAAAAAAAAAAAGGGGGTGTCCAAACATTATAATACTCAACATTTTAAAGAATGATGGATAATTTCTAATTTGGTGCCCAAGTTTCTCAAAATTTAGACTTATAGGCACCATGGGATAAAATTTTAAAAATCAGAAATACTTTGGTTGGCTTCCATTGTCAAAAGCTACTACATTCTTAAGTCTGAATGACAAATTAAGTCAAATTTTTACCCTCAAAGGCACCGGCAATTTCTAATCTTTGGTGATTTCCCATCCCTTCTAACACTAATGATCAATCCTTCCTAAGTACCCTGAGCACATATTCAGATCACTTCTTTAACACATAGCAGCTTGTCTATTCCTTGATGTTCCTCAATTTTCCCAGAGCTGCCAATTCGTGAATGACAAGGCTTTCTAACTGATCCCTGGGGTCTCTCAGATTAATTCTTTATCACTTTTATTCAACTATCCATAACACCTACAACACTGCTATACAGATAGTAACCATTCAAAAGTTATTTATTAAATACAGGAGATTTTTTTTAAAGATTGAAAATACGCTGGGGTGCCTGGGTGGCTCAGGTGGTTAAACATCCGACACTTGGTTTTGGCTCAGGTCATGTTCTTGCCATCTGTGAGATCAACCCCATGTCGGGCTCTGCGCTGATGGCGTGGAGCCTGCTTGGGATCCTGTCTCCCCCTCTCTCTCTGCCCCTCCTTTACTCAGGTTCTCTCTCTCTCAAAACAAAAAACAAAAAATAAAAAAGATTGCAAATATGCTTTTCACTAAGAGTTAACTCTAGACTGAAAAACAGCCTCACATTACCAGATGACTTACTTGAAGGGATTGATTTTCTCTGCCCAGCTCCTGCACCGCTGCGGTTGTATTATCCAGCTTTCTTTGCAATTCTAGTACTTTGGTTTGAAGCTTTTCTATTTCACCTTCTCCTTTAAGACATCTAGAACAGATTGCAAAGCTATCATTAATTTTTTAAAAAAATTATCAAAGATCCTTCTAGAACAGAGATAAGAAACTACTTCGTAACCTCAAACATAATACTTTAATTTCAACTATCTGATTGTTTTAAGAGTTAGTTTTTAAATGGCTGCATAAATACCTGCGGGGCCAATGTACTCTTCTCAAGACTCTTCTATTTAAAAAAATGTGGAAAAAGACAATCTTCTTGTCACTTAGAATGGAAACACACTAATTTTACTAGACATCAATCACCTTTCTAGTAGTGCTCTCCTTTCATCCTGATTATTCTGAACTGTGGCTTCTAATACTGCAATTTCACCCCGTAAGTCGTCCGTCTGTTTCTCGAGCTCGCTGACTCTACGTTGACTAGACTGCCACTCCTTCTTTACGGTGCCCAAGTTTTCATTTAATGCTGTAATCTGCATGGTAAGTTTAGCTTCATTTTCTTCATGCTTCTTCATTCCTATTTCTTTTTCTTTTATTTCGGAATGCTGAGAAAAGGAAGAACAGTGAGGAAAAAACCTATTCCTAAAGTAATGCAAAATAAATTTAAGTTAGCTATTGAACTTAAAACACTGACAACATAAGTAATACCACTTCTTCAGGAAAGAAGGCAGGAGAATGTATTCATCTCATACTAATAAAATTGATTCCACAAACATCTGTGTACTCTGAACTGGCTCAAAGGCCATAATGCTGAAATGAGAGTCAGCAAGCCTCTAAGAAGAACCACTAACATACAGCAATTTGAGGTTTTCGTTTTCCTCACTAGAACAGGGGAAGAACACATAGTTAGGGATAGCAAGGTGCCCTGGACACAAAGCTGGCATTTTCAGTCTCAAAATCCACATGTACCTTTTCTTCTATCAACCTGCCAAAAAGCCAATTCCAAGCCATTCAACTCACTGTGTGAACTTGAAATTGCAAATCTTCAACTAAAACATTCAGCCCTCAAGTTATGTGGGGATATTTGGACTTAATTCAACAGAGGAAAGCCAGATGCTTCCCATTTTGGCATGCACAATTTAGGGAAGGAAAAGTAGACTTTGGTCATCAAAATTCCACACTGAAGTTTCCGTTCTCCCTTATCAACTCACTTCGACCAAACAAATGAGTTTAACATCATCAGCATTCACGCCATTTACCTCAATCTACATAGCTGTGGATTTGTTTTTCTGGCACTAAAAGTGTGTTTATTTTTTATGAATTATGTTTCATTGAATTTTCACTTCTCTAAACCAAAATATAATTACAGACTAAAATATTTCCAATCACATATCAGCTGTTTAAACAAATCAGGTCTCCTTTCTCAATCAAAAAGTAAAATGCTAGGTAAGAGCACTTAAATCCTAACTTCCAAGTAGAAAAATCCTCTCTTACTGGATTGACTTACAAAATCAATTACAAAACACACTCCCCACCATTAACTTACTGACCAGTTTAGCCTCCTTCTCAGTAAACTCTTTCTTCAGTTCATCTTCTTCCTTTTTCACCTGCTCTTTTAGCATTTGCTGGTTTCTCTTCTCCTGGTCAAGGGTTGCCTTCAGGGAATCTACTTTCCCTTGAAGCTCGAGTTTCTGCTGAATCAAAAGCTGTTTGGCATCCTTGAGATTTGTTACCTCCTATTGAAAAAGGCCGGAACTAAATCATCCTTTACAGTGAATATTTCAAAATGTAGCTGAAATTTATACAACTTATCCTAACAATATAAAAGAGTTTTAGCCTCTTCTCTTATGAGATTCTTAAAGTTCAGTATTTCAAACAACTGGTTAAAAAGACGCAAGATTATTTACTTCCTGCTCAACAATCATTTAAACTCAAGTGACAATTTACATGCACGTTTGGATGAAATTATGTGAAGAACCTCTACCCCTTATTTTCCCTTTTCTCACTTAGCAAGCATTTATTGGTCACCACTGAGGCATCACACACTGTGTTAGGTTTTAAGGATGCAGATAAAGATTATATACATTACCTGCTTTAAGGAAGTCACAGTGTGTAAGAATATAATAACATAAAGAGGTAATAAATTTTAAAGCAAAATGGGAAGTATACTGATAGACATAAAAGGTGTTATTGAGAGCATTCAAGAGAGAACCTAACCTTTGAGAAAATGAATAACATTTTTACAAAGCAAATGACAGACAATTAGTTTCTTCAGCTGGCACCCTAGGTATACTTATGACAGGAAAAATGTTCCAAACAGAGTATTAAAAATTTTTAGGAAGAAAAACAACTGAAACAACAGAATCCCCTAAAAATCTTAATTCTAATCATAGGCATAATTTTCTTTAATTTTTTTTAACATTTATTTTTGGAGAGACAGAGAGAGACAGAGCACAAGTGGGGTAGGGGCAGAGAGAGGCAGGGACACAGAATCCAAAGTAGGCTCCAGGCTCTGAGCTGTCAGCACAGAGCCCAAGGCGGGGCTCAAACCCATGAACCCTGAGATCAAGACCTGAGCCGAAGTCGGACACTTAACCGACTGAGCCACCCAGGTGCCCCAACATAGGCACAATTTTCTAAATCAACCGCTCTGTTGATTATCATCTCAACAAATCTAAACTTTTAGACCTACTTTGCTTTATTCACTAATCTGCAAACCAAAGGAACATAGTTTCAACACATGTATATGGATAACACACAACACAGGGATGAGAGCAAGAGTATTTGTCAAAACAACAAAACTGCGTCTAGCACGTAGTAGATTCTCAGTAAGATATATATACATATTTTTTATTTAAATGACAATAATACAGGATAGAAGGAGGGACAATGATTATCTTAACATACCTTTATGCTTTCTTGCTTGTGGGACTTGAGTTCTTCACTCAATTTAGCAATTTCTTTTTCCTGTCTACACTTAATTTCCTCTATCTCTGCCAATTTAGACTTTTCATTTACTAGTTCTTTTTCTTTCAGTGACTGTAGAAAAATAATTTAAAAATAATTTTAAGTAAATACTTAGCTTAAAACTAATGTCATGAGAATAACTGCTACTAGGCATGACATGGTCTCTGCCCCTTTCTACCTAAGTTAACGTGAGCAAACTACTTACCTTCACTTGCCTCTGTGTCCTTATTTACACAATGTGAACAACTAATAAGATCTTCATAAGCATTAGTTACTGTTAATACTGTGAAATAAATAGTGTCTAAGCAAGGAAAGAACACTATAAAATTTAGCCTATCGTTCTTATTCTTAATGCTATTATCATTATTACTATTATTACTATCAATGCCTTTATTTAAGGCGCCTAGCTAGTAGTGTGACATATTACCTAATTTAATATCAATACTAAATATAAATAGCTCTTTTTAATCCTCATGTGATAAGGAACAAAGGTTTAGAGAATAAAGGTTTGGAGAAGTGAAATAATCTATTAGAGATATAGTCAAAATTACAACAGTTCTGACTGAGCTAAAGCCCTTGCAACAAAGGCCTATGAAACTATAGTTCTCTCAGAATTTTCTAAACCCAAGACACAAATCATGAATATCATACCAGCTTCAATACCTCTACCTCCCCACAAAAACATCCCTTAATTTTTTTAACTAAAAAGACTTTCAGGAATTGCACAATTAAGATACACCACAAACTTCTGGAATTGTATACTTCAGAATAATATCTTATCAGCTAATGGAAATATATTTCAACCATGAAACCAAAAATAAAGTGCTTCCTAGAATCTGAATTTCTCTTTCATATAGCATCTTAACTTTTAAACATAGTGGTCTTATAATACAAGGCTTTAACTTTATTTTTTTTTAAGTTTACTTTTATTTATTTTGAGACAGAGAGAGAGAGAGAGAGAACGAGAATGGGGAAAGGGCAGAGAGAGAGGGAGAGACAGAATCCCAAGCAGGCTCTGCACTGTTAGCATCATGGGGCTCAAGCTCACAAACAGGGAGATCATGCCCTGAGCCAAAATCAAGAGTCAGATGCTTAACCGAGTGACCCAGGTCCCAAGGCTTTCAACCGTATAACTCAGCATCATTTATGTAAAATACACTCCCATTTCCCTAAGAAAAAGCTGGCTCTAAATTTTAAGAATTGTAAGAATAAGAGGAGCCTGGCTGGCTCAGTTGGAACAGCATGAGACTTTCGATCTGGGGGTTGTGAGTTTAAGCCCCATGTTGGGTGTAGAAATTGCTAAAAAAAAAAAAAAAAAAAGTACTACTACTAATAATAATTTTAAAAGAAGAATTATAAGCATAAGAAGTATTTCTAGATCTTTTAATCTCATTCACACATCTAAAGAATGTTATATAATAGTGGTGGAGCTACGATACCTGTTTCTAAATAACCAGGGGTCTACAATGTGAAAAAGATTTGTTTATAAAACTAAAAAGAGCAGTAAGAAAAATGAGTAGAAATGACAAGGGGGCTGTTAAGAAGTACTTCCCGGCATTAACATTCCAATTACCACGGTGTTGTATCAGAAACTAGAAGTCCATCTAAGGAGAGCTATTCAAGTAAAGTGATGCCCATATCGGAGAAGAGGTTTGACTAGATGATTTCTAAAGATACCGCAACTCTCAGATTCTAGACTCAGTCAGAAAATGAAATACCTTTTCTTTTTTAATATCTTGTAGCGTTTTACACTGCTCCTTCAACTGTTGCTCTTTCTTTGCTAAATCCTGCTCCAACGTAGCCGTGGAACTCTTCAGTTCTTGAATTAATTTATTTTGGTTTCCAATTTGATTTCTGTTTGAAATCAAGTCCTCCTGTGCTAGAGAAAGCTTCTCTTCTACAGACTTACAAAAAACAAACAAACAAAAAACCAATTTCCCCAAATTATTGTATGTCTTTTTTTGTTGTTTTTAGCAAATTTCAACAGAAACATAACAGCATAAGTATAGTAGAAAGCAATATACTGTAAAAGGATAGCTTGTTATGCCCTTTAGTAAGATCATGTAAAAGAGAAAGGACACTAGACCATTAACTCTCTTGCCTACGAAAAACATTTTAGTGTAAGATATTTAATAAAACTGAAGCAATTCCAAAACCTCTAGAAAGAGTAAGTACTACTAGCTAAGTGATATTAAGGAATATCAAATAAAAAGGGATCATATCGAACACACTTGTAATATATGAAAATATATACATATATGTCCCTTGACATGCTGAAATCCTCAATAAATAGTTTTTGTCTTGGGAAAAAAAACAAAAAACAAAAACCAACAACTATATTTCACATCCGCAAACCTGATCAAGTGAACCAAAAGAAGAAAGTCAACCAGATACATGGGGTTCTGTTTCTGAGAAGGCCATCGCCCCATCCTCTTCACTTCCCATCGATGTGGCAGAAACAGTGTTGTCAGTTAACAATGCCCACAGTTACTGACTGTTCTAAAGCCCAGACATTTTGAGAAGCCAAAGCTTATTTGAAAAGGGCAAGCTTTGTGGCCCCTTAGATTTCAGACTGGGGTAGATATGGTAACAGGTGAGTAGTGGAAACTGGCAGGGACCTTGCCACTCTCAGCTGCAACTGCAAAGAATCAGAAGGGAAGGCAATGAACTCCACGATGCTCTTCTACCATTTGGAAGAAGTTAATCTTATTCTGGAGATACAGTTCCTTTGAAAAGGAGGGAGAAGATCTAATTTGGGAAGGATCACTGCTGGCTAGGCTTGACTATAGTAAGCATCCAATGGAAAAGAAATAAACAAATACTTTTTAAATGAAGACTGTATTTAAGGGGTTTCTCAAGGTTCCCTAAAGAGACAGTTTATTCCTTACAAATAAACCCAGTTCTGAAGTCTTTCTGATATCAATGAAGTTTGATTTCCAGTGGCTTCTAGAGAACACTAAAAATCCCAAGGCTTCTTTTTAAAGAATCCTAAAGTCATCTAGTCCTTTACTAACCAAGCTGTTAGCCATTAACTGAGTATACTGGTAAGGTAAAAGATAGTCCTTAACTTAAAGAAGCTGGCTATGTAGCCCGAAAAACAGAACCACCACATAAAATGGAAGCTGTACGTAGCAGAAGAGCACTTGCTATAATGCCAAACGCACAGAAAAACAGTGAGTGTGAGAACTTTCCCTGAAATGTGTTTATGTAAGGCTCCATGGTACATGTGGGAACTGACATAAGCATCACAAAGGGTGAGAGTGATTTCAAATAAAGATAATAAAATTTGACAAACCCTAGCCCATACGGTCTATAGGAATTATTATCAGGTAACAGAGGTCCTGATCTAATACCAAGGCTTGCTAGAGCCTGAAATTAACAGCTCCCCCAATCTCTGCCCACAAGAATTCCAAACTGCCCATGGTTTAAATAATACTCAATAAAATTTGAAACTCCCAAGACCCAATGACTAAATCTTTAAAGTCAAGCTCAAAATCTGGGCTATGCTGACATACTGCTCTTGTCTCTGAATATTTGTCAATGCCATTCAGTGGTACACTGCCATGTATTTTAAATATTCCTTTTGTCTTTCTTGTTATAGGCCATTTTATTTTCACCTACTCAGCGTATCTTCCTTTGGGGAACTCCCCTCTCCCATTCAACAGTTTTGTGGGCCTATCTTTAACCCATTGACTCCCACTGGAACAAGCAAATCCCTGAGTAGATCAACTACCAATCTTGACCCTGAATACCACAATCAAATTACAGCAGTGTAGCTAAACAAGAAATTTCTGCAGTGTTTTCTGGTAGCTATTGTTTTTTGTCTGCTCCACAATTTTACTCTTCTTTCAAAATAAACTTTTAAAATGTTTATTATTTTCTTGATGTCTGATTAAATGATATAAGGAATAGTATAAAGATTTGTATTTAATTCTAAACTTGTTATCCTAGAATTTTCACTTTACTCAGGGTGCAAAATGTACAGTTACATTCCACTTCTACCTTTCTTCGACAGCAAAGAATAGCACACAGCACAGCCGTTTTGAAATATAGTCAACAAACGTAAGTATTTCATAAATAATCCAGCAGATGGGGCTAAAAGCATGGATCAGACCAGCCTGTTTTCCATTCTACTGGTATCTAGATGTACAATGTCAGCCCACAGATGGCAGCCTTGACTTAGGTAGGTGTCATGCTACAAAGTTCTCAACCTCTCCCCTTCTCTGTCACAGGCAACAAGATCATTCATCACTGAAGCAAAAGAAAAATAATGGCTGATAACCATCTCTTATTCTGGTCCATAAATATCATTTCAAGTTCTTGAGGAATTTACTTCTTCATTTTTTTTTTTTTTTTTTTTTTTTTTTTTAGCTTCCTAAGTAGTTCAGATACTTCTCATTTTGGAAACATTAATAATAGAATTTAGCAATATTCTATTTCATATTTAAAAATCCTAGTGATGATAAAAGAGTAAAGGGCTGTGAATCACAAGAACTGAGGTCTAATCATGGTTCTGTTAGTGTGCAATTCTGGGTCTGTCACAAACCACACCAGGCCTCACTCAGTCTTGTCTGCAAAAGGAGGCTTTGGAATAGAGGACCTAGCCATGCCTCTTAACAATTGGAAAACTCCTCAGCAGGCTTGACTCTCTGCCCTTCTCTTTTTTTCTCCATGCCTTTGTTTTCATGTATAAAATTATTAGTATACAACACAGCTTTCAAGCATAATAAAAACCATTGTTGGCTTAATGAAAGAATATTGATCAAAGATCTAAGTCCTGTCACCATGTAATGCTCTTGGGTAAATAATATATCTGTATGAAAAAAAAGTGTGATTTCTATAGGACTTGTACAATCAATCATTAAGTTTCATCTCCTTGATCAGCTAAACACCCTTCTAATCCATCCATATTCCCCATCCTTACTGTTACTGCCCACACCGCCGTCGTGTGCACCCGGACCAAGTGCCGTCTCCTCTCTGGTCTCTACACTCAGCCCTGTTGCTCCATGATCCACTCCTTACTCTCAGCCAGTCACTGGCCCAACCTACAGATCTGAGCAAATCTTTTCTGTGGTTCCCTACTGCTTTTACAATAAAGCCCAAACTCTTCCACAGACCTTCCCTGACTTTTAATAGTGTTCTAAAGGGGGAAAAAAAAAAAAAAGAAAGAAAGAAAAAAAGAAAAAGAATTTAAAGCTACTAAGGGAGCATAGCAAATAAGACATTTTCTAAATGTCAGGTGGTATTTTTTTTCTTACAACAACTGGGCACCATGAAAATTTTTTGACCCAAGTTTCCTATTTCTTTGTCAAATCATTAGTCACCCCTAGTTCCCTCAGTGCCCTTGCAGCCTGTCTGCATCCAGCCCTCCTGTTTCATCCTGTCTCTCTCATTAATCTCTTCTGCTCCATCCTCCTGAACTTTAAGCCCAGTTCTAGTCAATTCACACCTTGATTAATGGAACTTGTGGAGGAAGGGAGACAGCCTCTTCACTAATCTTCCTACGTCTTGTTTCCTCGGGTCCAATCCAAGCTATCTATAAACCTCTTCCTGGTTAAGTTGTCCAAAGTACTGTCTTCTTCATTTTATTCCTCTGCTTAGACTCTTCGCCCCCTCTCCACCCCCAAATATAAACTCCAATCATCTTTGCTCCGCATCTAAGAAACCTCACAATTTATCCTCCAAACACAAACCAGCATGCTAGCAACTGGTAACTGTCTCCTGCTTTTGTTCATTCCCTGCAGTACCTTTTCTCAAATGTGCCCCTGAGTGAAATGACCTTCCTCAGGAAGGAATATATATTTGAATATATTCAAATTCTATATATCCTTGAGCACCTGTTCAAGTCCCACCTCCTTCAGAAAGCCTTCCTTATAACAGCCTATGATAAAATAGAGACACAGTATATTTATGTTGTCTAAAAATATCCTGTGATTTTCAACAAAATTCTTCAATAATGTACTTTAAATTAACAAATTAAAAGAAACCAGAAAGGAAAGAAACAAAAAGCATAACATTTCATGATGACAAAAAAAAGAAAGAAAGAAATAAAAGAAAAGAAAAAATAAGAACTAGCTGAATCTTGTGGGAAAGAACACAAACGTTCCATTTATCTTAGGGAAATCATACTTTAATAACACTGCATAAAAATTATTTATCTTTTTTCCATATTCTTCATTTTTTTTTTATTTAAAAATTTTTTTTTCAACGTTTATTTATTTTTGGGACAGAGAGAGACAGAGCATGAACGGGGGAGGGGCAGAGAGAGAGGGAGACACAGAATCGAAAACAGGCTCCAGGCTCTGAGCCATCAGCCCAGAGCCTGATGCGGGGCTCGAACTCACGGACCGCGAGATCGTGACCTGGCTGAAGTCGGACGCTTAACCGACTGTGCCACCCAGGCGCCCCTCCATATTCTTCATTTTAATAAACATGATACATTAGTCAAATAGATGTCAAGAACAAACAATATATGTTTAGATAATTATTATTTTTTTTAATATATGAAATTTATTGTCAAATTGGTTTCCATACAACACCCAGTACTCATCCCAAAAGTGTTTAGATAATTAGATTAAGGTTAAGTTCACTTTGAGCTATAATCTCCTAATTTTAATCATTAAGCATTCTGGTAGTCTTGGGAAGCTGACCAACATAAAAACTAAAGTCAAAGTTATCTTTTTTACATTTATAAGAAGACAGCTTTAGACAAGCTAATAATGTAGCAATTAGTATATTTCCAAATAATTTTACTGTTATGGATGTTATTTTTAAATGCCCATATTTAACATATATCATATTTTGTTATAATATAAAACAATTTCATTATTAAAAAGCATATTACTCCAAAAATAATAATTTGATAGAAAACAAGCATGATATTCCACAAATACTAACATTACCTTGTCTATCTGGTCTCAAATCAACCATTTAATGAATGCCTATAAACAACTTCCTAATATTTTTATGATATATTTTACTATACCTTAAGATCTTGCCTTGTGGCAAGAAGTTCAGATTCCTTCCCATAGAAATCAGATTGAAGCTGTTTTAGATTTTCCTGACTTTTTTCATAGGTATTTTGTAACACTGACATTTTCTCTTTCTCTGCTGCAAGTTCCTGGGCTGCTTGTGTTGACTGCTGCTGTAATTTATTCTCAAGCTCTGTCTGGAACACACAATAGTTATTTAGAACAGTATGCATATCACAAACCAGTTACAAATACAAAATGAAATCCACACAAGAAGATCCCTGAGAACAAATTAAACTGTATTTATGCCCTAAAAAACTTAAGAGATTTACAAAATACAAAATCCAACAAGTCCCAATTTAAAAACCAAAAAATGAAAAAGCATTACATACAGAAAAAAGCATTTCACTGGATAGTCCCAAGTATCAATGTCTCAGGAAACTGAGAGTAACAACCACATTCTGAAGGAAGATACAGTGCTAGATGCTTTAGAAGATGATATAATTTAAGGTAGAACTAAGGGAAATTTCTATAGGAAAGAAATAAAAAAGTCATTACTGCGTTCATCATTTCTACTCCCTGAAATTCTAGAATAACTTAGGACATTTCTACAAGATCGTGTTTATTAACAACAAGGCAGAAAAAGAAATCTTGCAAAGATCTGACTCCTCTAAATGCTAAACTTGTCTTTAGTCTTTACGAAGACTCAGAAGATATACACAAATTATGACATAATTAAAATATATGTGTGCAGAGTATGAAAATAAGCACTGGCTTTTAAAATAAATACACTACCTCAATGCAACTTCTGTTTAAATGACCAGTGACTCCCTTGTTCCAAAACCCACTATTCATGTCCTTGTCCACAGCTGACTTCACCTCCCAGCAGTACTTGAAACAGTTGATGATGTTCCCTCCTAGAAACATTCTTCAACCTGGTTTCCAGGGCACCTATCTCATTGGTCATTCCTTCTTAAATTTTTTTACTAGCTCCTCTTCTTCTGTTTAACCTCTCAATATTGTAGGATGCCAGGGTTCTGACCGTTTATTCCATATACAGTCTCTCTCTCTCTAGAAGATCTCAACTATACTCAACTATGGCTTTAAATATCATTTATTGACAACTGACTCCAGAATTTGTGTCTCTAGCCCCGATCTCTCTGCCTGAACTCTGGGCTCATTATAACTGAGTACTTCCCTGACCTCTCCACCTCAGTGACTGACAGAGATCTATCTCAAGCAGAACTCTTGATTCCTGACAGCAAGGCTGCTCATCAAAAAGTTTCTTTCCTCCAGTAAATATGGTCATCTATCCACTTGCACAAGCCACAAATGTAGAGTTCTTTTTTTTTTTTAAGGTTGATTTATTTTTGAGAGGGAGAAAAAGAGAGACAGAGTGTGAGTGGGGGAGGGGCAGAGAGCGAGGGAAACACAGAATCTGAAGCAGGCTCCAGGCTCTGAGCTGTCAGCACAGAGCCCGATGCGGGCTCGAACCTACAGGCCGAGAGATCATGACCTGGGCCAAAGTCGGCCGCCCAACCGACTGAGCCACCCAGATGCCCCTGTAGAGTTATTCTTGATTCCTCTTTCCATCACCTCTCATCATCTAATCTATCCGCAAGTCCTGATGACCCAAACTTCCAAAATAGATTTTCAAATCATCCACTTCTAACACTTTAATTCATTCTATCATCATGTACTGTCTGGACTATTGCAACCATTTTTCAATGTCTTCTCTGCTTGCTCCTTTATCTCTCTGTAGTTAGACTGCACCATTTTCTGCTCAAAATTCTCCAATCGATTCTAATTATCCTTAGAACAAAGTATATTATTCTCTGTTACCTTCTAATCTATAAATCTTCATGCATATGCTTTGGCCCTTATTTACTTCTCTGAGCTCATTTCATATTACTCTTCCTCTTTCCCACCACACTTAACCTACATTGGTCTTCCGTTTTTAGAAAATACCAAGTTTGTCATAGTTTAAGGTCTTTGCACTAGTTGTCCCCTTGGACCTTTGTATGGACAGCTCTTGCCTTTCAAGCTCAAATTTCTTCAGCGAAGCTTCTTTGGTCACCCAACATTTAGCAGGACTCAGTCCCATCACTGTCTTTCCCATCACCCTGTTTAGTTTCTTTCCCAGGAAAGTGTAAGCCCCACAAGAACAGGTCCCTTATCTGTTCATGACTATATCTCCAGAACCTGAAACTGTGCCGTGGCATAATATAGGTGCCTAGTAATATTTCTTAAGGGAATGAATGGCAAATAGACTGGAGGTGGAAAAGCCTGGAATGACTCTTAAGAAGCTCTTATAATAGCCTGGTTAAGAGAACAAAATGGCCTGGACTAAGACTGTGACAGTGGGAAATGAGAAAAGGGAATGGATTCAAGAGAGTTAGGAGGTAGGCTGACAGGAGGTGTGCTAACTGCCGATGGAGGAAAGGGGGTTTGATCTCCCTGTATGTTATCTCAGAACACCCCATGTCACCTCCTTTTCATTCCCTCCAATTTAGATTCTTCATGATGAAGAACTCCTGTACGCCTTTCTTCATCTTGAAGACTATACTGCACTTATATATTTTCTTTCATAGAATACTATTTTTTCTTTTTTTTTTTTTCCTCCCCACAAATCTAGTTTTCTTTCCCTTTCGTCACCTTCATGGCTCTCAACTAAGCCCTCTGCAAAGTCTCAGTAATGACCATAAAAGCCCTTTGGGTTCATACTTGGGCCTTCATTATCTTTACTCTGACAGGCTGATTCATTCATTTAAAAAAAATTATCAATGGCTTATTTGTCAAAACACACAGTTCTCTGACTTTGAGAAACTCAAATCTATTAGTAGAGAAGTCAATTTAAAACAAAAACAAAACCAGACCAATGCAGCAGTTTGATAATTGCTTTAACAGACATACACCCAAACTTCCAAAGAAGGATACAGGAGGGTCAGTCATTTACAATTCATCCTTCACAAACCGACCAGTTTTTGCTCTAAAACAGGTCTGATCACACTCCTCCCTTCTTCAAAGTCTTTAATATTCCAATATTAAACTTGTAAAATGGAAAAAACTATACAACATCTACTGTGATCTGACTTCACCTGATTCTTATTCTCCCTTATTCGCCTTATTCTCCCCTCGCTTCTTCACTTATCATGTACTCCAACAGCTAACCTTCTAAAACAACATTTTCTAAGTCTTGCAAACTTTGCTAATATTGTTTTATCTCCTTGAAATATCTAAATTCCTCTTGTTTAGCCTTTCACAATTATAATCATCTTCAAAGGCCCAGTGCAAATGCTAGTTCCTTAGAAAGCCAGTCAAAATTTCCATTAAGTTCTAATTTTTCTATTTCTGTTTAAGTTCTGGTTTCATTCTCCTTTATACATTAGGGTTTTTTTTTTTCTCTTTACATATCTACTTCCTCATTAAATTACAAACTGGTTGAGAGTTGGGGGCCATATCTTATTCATTCTGAATTCCCATAACAGATTCCAAATAAAGTTGGTGCAGGGGCCAATGACTTATAACCTACTTGCAGAATTCTTGATCTTTGGCTCTCAAACAATCATTTCCAAAGTGTGTGTGTGTGTGTGTGTGTGTGTGCGCGCGCGCGCGTGTGTGTGTAGCCTCGCATTATGTAAGTGTACACACACACATATTTATACCCATTTAAACATTATCTTTGTTTTTCCTATTTCACTGTGGGCCAGTGATTAACTGTCACAGACCATCGCTGCATAGTCGACCATGCACACTGACACACTTAGATCACAGTTTGCTATATTTCCATTTAATAGCCAGGAACCACTTTGCTTCTGTACTGCACTGGGCACAGTAGCAGGCATTTTAAATACATTTTCTCAATCTTTACAACAACTCTATGATTCTATTTCATGTATCTCGGAAAGATAACCACTTCCCTGTGACCATAACCCTAAGGTGTGTCACATGAAACTTAAACTCAGATCTGACTAGCTACAACATATGTCCTTTCCATGCTATACTGCTTCTCAATAAAACCAAACCATACTTGCCTTTCAGTGATTCTCCAGTTAGTCTAAATTTATTTTTTTAAGTTTTATTTATTTTGAGAGAGAAAAAGAACAAGAAGTGGGGGGAGGGGTAGAGAGAAAGGAAAGAGAATCCCAAGCACTGCACTGAAAGTGCAGAGCCCAAAATGGGGCTTGATCTCATGAATCGTGAGATCATGACCTGAGCTGAAATCAAGAGTCAGATGTTCAACTGACTAAGCCACCCAGGGGCACCTAGTTACTCTAAATTTAAAGTCTAATTTATAGCGACTGGCTAGCCATTCAAAATTCCCCCCAATTTAAAAAGTGTGCTCCTTATTTTAGCATCCATACACTAACATAAATTAACTATATCTATGGCTGAATGCTTGTGTCTCCCCAAAAGTTCATGTTGAAGCCTAGATCCACAATGTGATAATATTTGGAAATAGGACCTTTTTTTAAAAAAATATTTTAAAGTTTATTTGTTTTGAGAGACAGAGAGAGAGCGTGCGCATACGAGTACACATACATGCAGATGGGGGAGGGACAGACAAAGGGAGAGAGAATCCCAAGCAAGCTCCACACCGTCAGTGCAGAGCCAGAAGTGGTGCTCAGACTTATGAACCATGAGATCATGGTTTCCTGAGCTGAAATCAAAAGGCGGATGCTTAAGTGACTGAGCCCCCAGGTGCTCCTGGAGGTAGGACCTTTAGGAAGTCATTAGCCCTCATACATGGGATTAGTACCCTTACAAGAAGAAACACAAGAGAGATAATCTCTCTTTCAGCCTTATGAGGCTACAGCAAAAAGCATCTACCTACAAGCCAGGAAATGGGTCTTCATATCACTGGATATGCCAGTGTCTTTATATTGGACTGCCCAGCCTATAGAACTGTGAGAAATAAACATTTACTGTTTAAGCCACCTAGTCTATGGTATTTTTGTTACAGCAACCCAAACTAAGACAACTATCAATAAAAACATTTCCTTTAAATCTCATAATTCTTATGGCATCAATTAGTAAAGTCATACAAAGTATGGGCACATACATTAATCATAAATCTAAAAGAAATCATATTGTAATGAATAACTCAAGAGAAAATGTGTTCAAAATAGTTGGGCTTTTTTTTTTTTTTTTTTTTCTAATTCATGAAGTTATGATGCTATAAAAATGAAGATTTGGGGAATACCTGAATATGAGGTTAACAGATTTGGGAGAAAAGAATGACCTCAAGACATCAAATCATACAACAAAATATGTACTGTGATAATTACATCCTGACTTAGGATTATATGTAACACCAAAAATGCACAGGCAAATTTGTCTACTCTTGTTTATTAGAAAATTACTCTTTTGTAAAGTGGCATTAATAATGGTTATAAAAACAGTGGTCAACATAAATTACCTATTTGCAAGGTTAATTTTATTTTCTCTAGTAATATGATAGCCAACTCTTAATGATATGACATACTTTGTTCTACATAATAGAGATTTCACTTTTCTCTTTTCCATGATATGCACATACCAACAGTAGGGAAAAGCTTTTTGTTCAAATATGAAGTATAATACAACTTTGTCAACTCTTGGTGTGGACAAGTATTAAAACATACTTAAGAATAAAAAAATAGATACTTAATAAAAAATTAGAATAGTTTAGAAATGGAAACCATTACAGATGTAACTTAAAATATCAAACAGTTATAACTCTATGAAACCTACATTCCTTAATTTTTTAAATGCATACCATTTTGTGGTTTTTGTTCTTATCTTCCCTTGGTAAGGATAATTTATTTTTAAATTCCTTTAAAATTTTCTAATACACTAGAGAGGTTATATAAATTACTCCCATCTCATTAAATGTTGTTATTTATGTCTATCAAATCATTAGTACTAGAATTTTAAATAAACATTATCTAAAAACGTGGTTATAGTGAATGGAAATCCAGATTTATATTATTTAATTACATATTAAAGCACTTTTATACATTAGAAAATACTTTAAAAAATTGTGAGCACATGTAAATTTTTCCCTGTTGCAACTCATCTGTGTTATATTATCTTAACTGCAAAGACTGTCTTCCCATAGAAAGTAAACACATATCATATTACTACCTTCTGTGAAACAGCAATTTTAATTTCTCCTTGGAGTGCTTCAATTTGCTTTTTCTTCTGTTCAGTCAATTGCTTTAGCTCATTTATGTTCCCCTGAAGTTGCTGTTCTTCTTTTTCCTTTTGTTTTAAAGTATTCTGGGCCTGTGCCACTTGTCCCTGCATTGAACTGAGTTCCAAATTCAACTGATGAGAAGTCTAAAGAAAATAAAATCTGTTTAGCATTCATTCCATGAAGACACATTTAGTACCTACTACACACTAAGCATTACTCAGGTAGAAACCACCACTCCCCTGACGGCCATAGGAGATCAACAGTAACCAAAAAAAAAAAAAAAAAATCCCTGCCCTCACGGAGCTTTCATAACTGACACTATTTGCTATTGGATGACATGCTGGATTAATCGTCAATATTTGTTTAATCTTACCTTCCTTTCTAACTTGTAAATATATATTTGGATAGAGCTTGTAAATGAACGAAACTGCTATTACCTTGTATCATAGGAAATAGGAATATCAACATCAATCTTTAGACTGCTGGAATGTCTACTGACTTTCAAGAATATTCTCAAAATGCTAACTTAGTCTAATGGCCATGGTTAACCAAAAAGAACAGCTCCATATGAACTATGATAAAACTAAAATCATTTTTCGCAAGTATGTTTAGTATCTGTCTGATGACACTAAACTATACCATTCAATAGTTTCCTTATTTAGAGATCTGGGACATATTGTGCTATTACTGTGTTTTTACAGTCTACTAGGATCTATTTCTGTTCAAAATTAGGTATCATAAAAAGTCACACTGAGGTTCCTCTGTGGTCAGCGTGAACCACTATGATCTCCCACCCTTCCAGTCAAAGTCATGTTTTCATGTTTTATGCATATTATGAACCTAATTTGAGCATTTGACTATATTCAAAGTTAATTTTGAAAAGTTTCACTGCTACATATGGTTGCTTCAGCTCATCTCCAACACAAAGGGAAATATTTTTGTGCAAAACAGAAGATGGGTAGTGTAACAATAATGATGATTATAATATGATAACCAATGAGAAACTGACAGCTAACATTTGAGCTTTTATTTGCTTATTTTGTTAAGTGTTCTACGGACTTTGAAATATATTAACCCATTTATCTCTTATAATAATCCTCTGGCACAGATTCTCTTATTCGCCCCATTTTACTGCTGAGGAAACAGGAACACAGAGAAATTAAGTAATGTGCCTAAAGCAAGGCAAGTCAGCATAACGAGCAAATGGCACAGGCAGGATATAAATCTGGACAATCTGAACTCAGAGCTCGGGTAGTAAGTCACCATAATTTTTCCACTTAAAGGCTGGCATCTAAAACACAGGTGTCTTCTCTCCATCAACAACCAGACTACAATCACATTAAAGATTTCTCAGGACTAGGTTTTGCTGCTTTTATCAAATCATAGCTCTAGAAAAACTATATACCTGGGTTCTAACCGCAAGAGGTAGGTCTTCAGAGAATAACAACTGTATATTATACCCATTTATTTACTCATTTGCTGGTTTGTTTTTTATGGACAGCAATAAAAGCATTAACCATAAAAGAATCTGTTGTTATACAACAATTAACATACCATTAAATATAAATGTCCATGAAATAAAGAGCCCTTAAAATGTTATTTCTATTAAAAGCCTATCTAGATATTTTTTCAATCATAATAATGTACCCAAATCTAAGTTATCTAATTATATAACTCTATAGTAAGTTGATTCAATTAACTTTATGAATTATAATCCTTTATTTTGGGTCTTTTATTATGAACTAGCTTAAATCTTTTTAGTAGTAGGTAGAACGCAAATGACAATTTTATACTATCTTTTTGTGAGCCATTATGTTTCAGAGAAATAAACCTCCTTTAAGTATCAGTGTGAAAATATTTTGTAAATATAGAACTTATTATTCTTTACATATTTTATGTTACAGAAAATCTTACTTGCTTCTCTTTTTCAAGTGACTTTTTCAGTTCATTCTGTTCCTTAAGTGCATTTTCTGTCTGTACTTGAAGCTGATGCTTTAATTCTTTGCAAGTTTTTTCCTAAAACAAACAAACAAAAAACTACATTATGCAGAAGATACTTGTAGTAGGTTTAAGAACTCTGATTTATACACTTAGTAAGATCCACACATAGAAATAAACAAGAATCACTGATGGTTTAGAATGGGATAGAATCATCCATTTCAGTTACAAAACTGGCAAATATTACAGCAATAAAGGTAGAGGGACGGGAAAAGGTTAAGAACTTCTATCATCAACCAACAGCAGAATACTCTGGAATTCTCTGGAATCCACATTTTATATCACATAATTAATTATAATTAACTTGTCATGCTATTTTAAAAGCATAACAATCCTTAAGAAAATGGAAAAAAGGAAATTTTTGTGAAAGAAAGCTTTAAAAGAATAAATAAGGAATAATCACATATAACTTAAGAGGGAAGATGTACATGTAGGAGATGATTTCTCCAAACAGAAAGAAACATAAAAGTAACATACTAATACCATATATCTTTTGTGCTACTAAACACTTTCACTGATCTTCACATTGAGAACAAAAGAATTTTACCTTTGCTGCTACTCTGTTATTCTGGGTTAAAGTATTTCTGAGAATACATTCCCCGTTAAGAATTTCCTGAGACTGTGTGACTTTTTTTCCATATAGTTTAAATGTGTTTTATGGTATCTCCAAGGCATGGTATTATCTAGAGTTTTAGAATATTCAGTTGAGAAGTAGAAAGTTTATAGTGCCAGAATTAAAAGTCACGATCTTTCTGATCCTTTTCTGGCTTTTAGGCAAGTGAATAATGTCTGAACCAGCAGCTATATTCTCTGTGAAAATCTCTCTGAGGACAAACAGGAGGCAGTCTCCCAAATCTAGCATCATACCAGCAATAAAGAAAAACTGTTTATTCAACTGAAAGTTTCCTGGGCCTCTGGAAAATTATACTCACAAACACCAGTATCTTTTTCTCAGGTTAAGCAATCCCAGTTCATTTCCTCGCAAGAATTAAAATTATTTAAATGTAGGATAAAAAGTCATCAGTGAATTAAGCAGAAACAAAAGTAAGTTTTAAATAAAAATCATTTCTACCTAACCAAGTAAACATAAACTAACCAAATCTAATATAGCAGCTTTTCCTTTCTGGTTTTCCTTTTCAAATTCACTTTTGGAGTTCTTCAAAGAATCAGAAACTTTTGATAAATTCTCTTTGGCCGCAGAAAGCTCTGTCATTAGAGTTTCTTTCTCCATCTTCGATTTTTGCAGTTCTGCTGCTGCTGTTTGAATTTTGTTATTCAATTCCTTGTGCTGCATCTTTGCATCTTGACTTAAATTTTCAATTTCTTGTTCAAGGATTTTTTTTTCTTCCTCTTGCTTGGTAAGCATTTGCTTAATATTTTCAAGAGCTTCAGATTTTTTCTGTAGTTCCAACTTTGTACTGGATACTCTAGATATTTAAGAAACAACTTTTTAAATGATGCATAATTTGCCATGAAAAATTAATAATTATTGAGTTTTGAAACTTCCTTGTGTAGCTCAGAATAAAAATAAATTAATGTCATAAAACCACACAACTGAAAAAACCTTAAATGTGATCTGATCATGTAACAGAGATGATTTTCTTTGAGTCAAATAAGTTAGTGGTAAAGCTAAGACTACCTAACAATTCTCCTGACTTAATCCAGTCTTATCTATTGCAATAGATGCCCCCCCAAACTGTACATATAGCAGACCTTCTAACATATAGCACACTCTCTAATCTACAATAGCCAGAAAAGTTTTTCGTGTACCTTAAAGAACCTACTCACTGTTAGCCCCCAAGCATATAGAGAATTTTGCCTCATTCCTTGAAAACATACAACACATTATGCTGTCTTTTAGGTATTAAACTTCAAACATGATTAACCCAGAAAAAAATAAGGCAAATTTCATCTCAAGCACAGAGAAAAAAGATTTACTTTAATCCTAGAGCCTAACAGATTATTCAAGAAACTTGTTATCATTTGTCCCTTAACATAAATTTGCTACACCTGAATGAAAAAGCTGTAAGAATAAGGAAATGAAAATATAGCTTCAAGAAAGTTAAAAACTTCTATTGTTTTGATAAAATTATCAACAAAATTATGAACGAAATTCAGTGAAATTATGCACTAAAAGAAAAACACATTAAAGATAAACAATTCTAAAAGTGAAAATGAAACTGGATGCAAAGTAATATTTCTTGAATACATACTATTTCTGATGCTTTATAATCAGCATAAATTCAATAATATGCTAAAGAGAGGTTGTTAAAAGATGTACTAGCCACATATTTGTGGAGTTGGGTATTCATACAATACCAGAATATTTAACTTTGAAAATTTTCAACTTTTAGTC
The DNA here is from genome assembly GCF_014898765.1 of Herpailurus yagouaroundi. NCBI lineage: Eukaryota > Metazoa > Chordata > Mammalia > Carnivora > Felidae > Herpailurus > Herpailurus yagouaroundi. The sequence continues at coordinate 27,783,757 of NW_024412413.1, read as the reverse complement.
CCAGAAACTTACTTTTTACTTTCTAAGTGGCTAGAAAAGATGGGAGTTGGGTGCATTCATAGGATACTGCACCTCACCGATTTTCAAAGGTATAAACAGAAGTCATTACACTGGGGCACCTGGGTGGCTCAGTCGATTAAGTGACAGACTGTTGATTTCAGCTCAGGTCATGATCTCATGGTTGGTCATGAGATCGTGCCCACATCAGGCTCCGTGCTGGGCATGGAGCCTCCTTAAGATTCTCTTTCTCCCTCTCCCTTTATCCCACTCCTGTTCACACTCTCTAAATAAATAAATTAAATAAATAAATAAATAAATTTAAATACAATCAGAAAAGTCATTACATTAATATTATTTTACCTTTTTAATACAGTTATAATTCCTATCAAGCAACCGTAAATTAGGACTTGATTTATATTACTACGCTACTTAACTTCCCCATAAATAATTATTATAAAATCATAAGATTATGTAAACCAAAGAAGGCAAAACAGAAATAAAGGCTTTCATGGTCACTATAAAACTTTATTTTTAAAAAGGGTACTAAAGTAATAAATCCACAATCATAGTTGGAAACTTTAACACCCCTTCTCAGAAATTGACAGAACAACCAGAGGGAAAAAAATGGCAAAGATACAGAACGTTAAACAACTTTACTTGGAATGAGTAAGTCAAGGGAACAAAAGTACAGTATAGGGAACACAGCCAATGGTACTATAATAATGTTGTCTGGTGACAGATGGTAGCTACCATTTTGGTGAACACAGCATAACATACAGAGATGTTAAATCACTACACTGTGCACCCTAAACTAATGTAACATTGTCTGTCAACTATACTCAAACGAAAAGAATTTTTTTAAACATTATCAACCACCTTGATTTAATTGATAGTTATAAAACACTTTATCTAACACAGAATACACATATGTGCACATGGAAAATTAACCAAGATAAGCCATACACTGGGTCATAAATAAGATAGTTTGAAAAGCTGAATTTTATAGAGTATGTTCTCTGTTCGCAATGGAATTAAATTAGAAGTCAATAAGTGTAAGCTATCTAGAAAATCTCCAAATATTTGGAAAGTAAACAATATACTTTTAACTAACCCAATATACTTCTAAATAACCCCATGCATCAAAAAAAAAAAAAAAATCTCAAAGGAGATTAGAAAAAATATTAACTGTACAGTAATGAAAATGCATCATAAGATGAGAGCTGGAAAGAGAATTAGATACATAGGTGTAGGTGGGCCTTGGGAAAGGGAAAACTTTATCCTGTTCTTTGGGTTGAGCCCTGGGATCAGAGATAAGGTTTAGTCAAATCCCAGATGTGTTTCCTTGGCTCTTTTTTTCCTATGTAGTACAGTAGAAATGCAAGACTCCACATAAAAAACATTTCCATAAAGTATATAGGCAAAAAAAAAAAAACCCTTTAATATTAAAAGGTTTCCCTACCTCAAAATGATATAGAGTCTCTGAGTGAGTTCTGAACCATACATTATTAGAACATAGACTAGAAATGGGCACATTTACACTGAACCCATTAGAAATAGAAAGAAACACTGGGCCCATAGGGACCTCGGGAAGGAGAATAAGAACTAACTCAGAGGTGATCTTCATGGACTGATGACTGGGTTCCAGAGAAGACAAACTACTCAATGGGTGATATGAAGAATCAGATGTGCTCCCCAAATACTTGTGCACTGGTGTGAGAAGGAATGCCATTTAAGGTATCTTATGTACCTCTACATTCTCAAATTCAAAGCATCAGGATCCACTCTACTAGATGTGAAAACAAGAAATCTTTCATCATCACTTCCAAAGACAAAACCATGAAGGTGTCAAACAACTTAATTATCATCAGTCTGATGGGTTTTATTTCATTTTCCTGAAGGGTACCTTTCCCAGGCTCTCAGCTTCCATCTGTAGGACTGAGAGTCAAAACTCTTCATACCCTTGTTACAGATCAAGTCTGTCAACTCACAGTGGCCTACTTAACATTTAAAGGCAAAGTGTACTGAAATGTGACTGGTCACAAGCCCTCCTATAAGACATCCAGATGAATGGGGTGGAACTGGTTTTTACCCATCATAATTCTAGTGAGTTTTGTGTCCATTGTAGATCTTGTAGCAAGACCCAATCCAAGCATCAACATCAAGAACAAGCTAAGAGATTAATTCTATCTTCGTAGTGAACAAAAGATAGCTCATCTTTGCAGCTTTAATCACTATTTAGGTTATGTCTGGAAGCACATACCCTCTCGGCCACCAAGGACATCTGAAATTTCATGCATAAATTAATATTTTAGATTCTAATATCTTCTAAACTAATCCATCCTTATACTCAGAGCTTTCATAAGCCCATTAAGCACTTAGTGCAAAATAGAAAAAAGACAATCTTCCTCAAGGTAATTTACTCCATCTGTTAAAAAACTGTCTACTATACTGATTTCACTAGACTAAGACATGTAACTACCATCTGCAGAAGCCTGACATCTGGCATTGACAAAATACAAAGAGGGTGAGGAACTGAGAAAATGAAACAGATACTACAAAAGGTAAACATTCACAGGGAAGGTTTCACATTAAAAAACTATAAAGAGAAGAGCAAACTAAACCCAAAATCTAAGGAAGAAACTACTAAAGAGAAGATGAGGTATAAATTAAACACAAAAGTGACAAAATCAAATTATAAGATTCTTTTAGAAAATTGACAAACCCCAAATTAGACTGATCAAGAAAAAGAGAATACCAATTACTGCTATAAGAATAATAAGACATCACTATAGACCCTACAGACCTTAAAAAGTATAATGATACTATGAACATTATACCAATAAATTTGAAGTTTAGATGAAATGGATGTATTCCTTCAAAAACACAAATTACCAAAACTGACTCAACTAAAATGTTAGAAAACAATAATAGCCCTGTATCTATTAAATAAATTGAACTCCAAATTAAGAAGCAACCCAGAGAGAACTTCAGGCCAGTTGGTTCATTGGTGAACTCAATAAAACATTTAACAAATAAATAATACTCGTCACATACAAACTCTTTATGAAAGGAGGGTTAGAGGGAATACTATCAATTTATTTTTAAGACCAACATAACCATGATTCCAAAGAACACTGCAAACCAGTAGTCCTCATGAATGCAAAGAAAATTTTAAACAAAGTATTATCAAGTCAAATAGAGTAATATATAAAAAGAATAATACAGGATGATCAAGTGGGATTTATCCCAGGAAAGCAAAGTTATTTAATATTTAAAAAGCAATCTATAAAATTCACCATATTAACAGAATACAGGAGAAAAAACATACAATCATGACAATAGATGCAGAAAAAAGTTAATAAAAAAATTTAAGAAAACTAGCATATACAGAAATGTGCTCAATCTGATAAAGGAATCCACAAAAAACCTACAGCTAATTTCAAAATTAATAATGAAGTATTTCATGTTTCCTGCTCAAGGCTGGAAAGGAATCTACTTTCCTATCAAGGATATCTACTATCTTTTTACATTCAAATGTTCACTGGAGGTGTTGGCTAGCAGTAAGTCAAGAAAAAAGAAAAAACATCAGAGACCTACATACTGAAGAAAAAAAAAAAAAGGATAACTGTTGCTAATTCACATATATCAAGACTGTCCACTTGGAAAATTCTAAAAACTCTAGAAAACAAAAATGCAAACTTAACAAGGCTAGTCAATAGATAAGACTCAATTGTATGTTTATGCTAGCCACAAGTGATCACAAATTTATATTTAAAAAACAATTCCATTTGCAATAAAATTGAAAAACAAAGTTTCTAGGATTAAATTTAGCAACAGATATTCAAGATCCCTATTTTATTTATTTTTTTTTTTTTAATTTTTTTTTTCAACGTTTATTTATTTTTGGGACAGAGAGAGACAGAGCATGAACGGGCGAGGGGCAGAGAGAGAGGGAGACACAGAATCGGAAACAGGCTCCAGGCTCTGAGCCATCAGCCCAGAGCCCAACGCGGGGCTCGAACTCACGGACCGCGAGATCGTGACCTGGCTGAAGTCGGACGCTTAACCGACTGCGCCACCCAGGCGCCCCGACAAGATCCCTATTTTAAAAACAACAAAATGTTGACCAGAGATATTAAAGACATAATTATTAGAAATATACTATGTTCACAGATTAGAAGACTCAGTATTCTTAAAACATTAATTCTCTCCCAAAGTGAACTAGAGATTCACTGAAATTCCAATCAAAACCCAATAATTTTATTTGTAGAAATGGACAAGTTAATACTAAAATTTATATGTAAAAAGCAATGAACTTAACCAAGACAACCTTGAAAAAGAATTAAGTTGGAGGGCTGATACAGCCTGATATCAATACCTATACCAAGAAGATACAAAAATCAAAATAGGACGGTATTGATGTCAGGATATCATATAGACACATAGACCAATAAAACAGAATAAAGCCCACAAATAAACTCACATATATTAGGTAAACTGCTTTTCACAAAGGCACCAAAGGCCACTCACTGGAAGAAAAAAGTTTTATCCACAAATGGTACTAAAACAACTTAATGATGTACAGGAAAAAAAGGTGATCCTGGACTCCATCTCAGACCTCTCACAAAAATAAGTTCAACATAAGTTCCTAGACCTAAATGTAAAAACTAAAACTGTAAAACTTCCAGAAGAAAACATAAGAGAATTCTTCATAAACCCTGGGGTTAGGCAGAGGTTTTTTTACGAAATGACACAAAACATTAAACATAAAATAAAAATAAATGGCAAATTGAATTCAAGCAAAATTTAAAACTTTTCACTGAAAGACATCACCAAAAAATAAAAAACGAAACAAAACAAAAAAAGCTGTTAGGAAAAGTCTTGATAATCTATTTGGTTAACTCACTGGCTATCTGGCAAAGAATCAGAACTTTGCATATATAAAGAACTCCTACAAATCAGTAATAAAAAGACCCAATGGGAAAAATTCTGTAATAGGTGAAATAATTTAACAGACACTCCACAGTGAAGAAACGCAAATTAAACCCACAATAAGACCCCATTTCATATTCAATAAATAGCTAAAATTAAAGGACCAACAACACCAAATACTGGCAAGGATATGAAGCAATGAAACATTCCCAGTAGAAGTATAAAATGGTACAGCCATTTTGGGAAAAGGTTTCGTAATTTCTCATACAGTTAAACATACATCTACTCCACCACAGCCCTGTACTTTCACAAAAATACTTGTATAAGAACGGATAGCATCTTTATTCATAACACCTAAAAACTGCAAACAACCTAAAAATACTCACCAACAGAAAACAGATAAACAAACTGTAATGCATTCAGTGGAATAATATTCAACTATACAGACAAAACTAAAAATAGTGCATTGAGAAAAAAAAAAAAAGCCAGTCATAAAAAAAAGAACATACTTGTATGATTTCATTTCAAAAACACACAACATTAATCTATGAAGGCTGAAAACAGAACTGTGGTTTTCTACAAGGTATTGACTAGAAGGGCACCCGAGGAAACTCCATGGGTATGAAAATGTTGTGGGTGGGAGGGCATATTATTACACAGAGTATACGCTTACTAAAACTCAAAATTTTATATGTAAGATCTGTGCATTTAACAGTATGTAAATTTTACTTCAATAATTGTTAAAAGGTACACTGATTCTGGTGTTTCCCTTGTGTTCATAAATACGATCTGCCAAGATATACCACAAAGCTAAAATAAGTCATTTTTTGTAAGAAAGTATACATTCCCTACTTGGTATAGTCCCTCAACGCAGAAGCCTGATTGCTCTTGGGTGATATATATACATACTCCTCTATTTGTTAATTTCAGAGTAATTTATTCAAATCAGTGAACAACTCAAAACAATTGCTTTAACCCAGATAAATGAATACCATATTACTGTTGAAAAGAGACGAGATGACCCAAATTTTCAGTCCTTTCTAGTGAAGGTAAATTTAACCATACTATGATGGTTTTATTTTTCATTCAATATTAACATCAGATTATAGAACCAATAGGAAAAAACATTTAATAAATCTTTAAGCACTGTGATAGCAAAACTGAAATCCCAAGAGTTTAAAATGTTTGAGAGAGAAAGAGAAAATGGGAGCGCGCACGCGCGCACACACACACACACACACACACACACACAATGGGGGTGGTGGGCAGAGAGAGAATCCCAAGCAGGTTCTGTCAACGCAGAGCCTCACACAGGGCTTGATCCCACAAACCATGACATCATGACTTGAGCTGAAATCAAGAGTGGCACGCTTAACTGACTGAGCCTCCCAGGCACACCTGAAATCAGAAGATTTTAACACTTAGTTTATAATGCTCTCCCTTAAGTAGTTTAGCTTACATTTCTTTCTCCACTTCAAGTTGTTTACTCAATTCTGTGGCTCTAAGCTCTAAATCTGTATTCAGCTGTCTTTGCAGTTGTAGATCCTGCAAAGCTTGCTCCTTGTTTCCTTTAACTTCAAGAGTATCAGCTTCTAGTTTCTATGAAAGAAACAGAATACAGTAACCATTTTAATGTCAATAATTATCCATTTATTATTAAATATAACATTTTTGTTTATACTCAAATTGGTGTTGACATAACACAGAGTAATAACCATAAAATGTTTATGTTATAACAAAAAACACATTTTCCATTCTTTTTTTTTAATTTTTTTTTCAACGTTTTCTATTTATTTTTGGGACAGAGAGACACAGAGCATGAGCGGGGGAGGGGCAGAGAGAGGGAGACACAGACTCGGAAACAGGCTCCAGGCTCCGAGCCATCAGCCCAGAGCCTGACGCAGGACTCAAACTCACGGACCGCGAGATCGTGACCTGGCTGAAGTCAGACGCTTAACCGACTGCACCACCCAGGCGCCCCCACATTTTCCATTCTGAAGCCACTACTGAGTAAAGGAACTATTTATTTTGGAATCTTTCAGAGGACCTACCAGCAGGCTTTGTACATGACAGGCAGTCACCAAGTTTCTGTTTTTTAAAATTAACTCTAAATAACAGAATAAACTTAAAATAATTGTGTCTATTGCTAGGGTAAAAGTTATTAAGTCAAGTACAAAAAAACTAGGTAACAGGTTCATACATAGGCTCATTAACATATATTATCCTTTATATCCAGTAAACAACACTGATGTAATTGTAAATATTCAAAACTAAAATGGAGTTGTCATATCACCCTTCTCCTTAGTACCTATTGCCGCTAAATACAAAGACAGCTGAATTCCTGATATTGCCCCTTTAAATTCTCGGTTTCGAGACTGTTGCTCCTCACAGTGTAGTTTCTGTCTCATACATATACATATAACCGTGTGCATTTTTGAAAATTTGCAAAATCAAACTGTTAAATATAAAGTTTGAATATATAGGAGTAATGCATTTTCTTGCATAGTTGTAATAATTTTGCACCCTAAATATTTTATAAACCAACTAGGTATCTATAGCTCTTACGCAACTCTTACAATAGATTTTGATGCAACTGTAAAATTTTGTAACAAATAATTACAAAAAACATATGGAATACTCCCTAAAATAATTACCAAATGTTAAAGATCTGATTATCACGAGACACTCTCGGTTCTAAATAATTATTTGTAAAAGATACACAAAAAGAATTCTCATTGGATACTTTTCAGTAAAATCGTTTTTCTGTTCTTTTCAAATTATTACAAAAAGTAATGTGTCATTACTATCATCATTGGCCATAAAGAAAAAGAAACTCATAAATAGAATTAAAAATGTAATTCTTCCATGTTATATTGGTGTGGATATACACATATACATGTACACATCCAACAGTTCTACAGAAGTGTTCTGTTTGTGAAGGTATAATTTACATAAATATAGTAATTTGAGAAATCTTTGTTTAATCAATAGTAGATCCCATTTCAAGGACAAAGGACTCAGGTCAAACCCTTGTCTGATAGGTCTACTCATTTAATCTCTTTAGTACATCAACAATTTCACTTGGAATTGAAGTTAAGAAGCAGTTTACCACAGCATAAACTTATTATTAAACTAAAGACAAAATCCAAAAGATATAAATGTAAAATTTAAAAAGTGAAGAGGTCTGTCATATGTGAAATATATTCTGAAATAAGGAGGGAAGGAGATAGGAATGATGGAACAGAAGAGGCTTCATAACAACAACAACAACGACAACAAAATGGTAAGTTCCTTGTAATTACAGAGTAAATCCCTGGTTGGTTGTTTTTTTTTGAAACATTACAAAGGAACCAGTATAACTGTCATTTGTAAAAGCCACTCATTAATAAAGAAATTAAAATTAAGAATGGAATTCAAAATTAAGACCAGAAAAATCCCAGGTAATTTAAAATTCTATAACACAACTTCACCTTTGTTTGCAAATTTAAAACCTTTGATTCCTTCTAGGTCATCAGTTTCCATTACTACAGTAGCAGAAAATATAAGTAATACACTCAATATCTTTTATACAAACCTTAATTTGACCTTCTAATTCTTCAGTTTTTTGTTCTAAAGAAAGGTGTTTCTCTTTATATTCTTTAAGATGACTTTCCAACTGACTGCAATGTTCTTGCTTATCCTGTAACTTTGCAGTGACTTGATCCAACTGAGTAGTGATCTTATTTAACTCCTATAGAAAAGTACAATTGAAAACTTTGGTAAGGTTTTCTTTCTTGTATTCCCAAATGTTTGATCAAAGTACTGCTGAAAACTCTTTAATTCTATTTAAGAAACTATTTGAAGGTTAAGAAACGATTTGAACTATCAGAGGTTATTTTACCAGTACAAAGGACCTGAACTGAAATTGTACATAGCATGAGATATTAAGTTTATATGCAGCACCACTTAACTTTTTCTAGAAAGAGTTATTTTAGGACTCAAAAGACACAATAGAACATTAAATATACTAATAATAAAATAACACTTTTATATTATAATTAAATGTTTTCAATGTTCAAGATGCTATTTTTATGTTGGGATGAGCACTGGGTGTTGTATGGAAATCAATTTGACAATAAATTTCATATTTAAAAAAAGATGCAATTTTTAAAAATAACATTTAAAAACTATTTAAAAACTATTTAAAATTTAAAAACTATTACAGTGACTACATCTATGAAACTTGTTCATTTGTAATATCTAGAGGCACTGAAAGAATTAAAATCACTAGTAAATCCACCACCCACAGATAATCACTATTAATGTTTTGATAACTTTCCTTTCAGTCTTTTCTGTATGTTTCCATTTTTTAATTTACACTTTTGTTTTTACTTGATTTACTATTGGTATTATTTCTTTTTTTTTAATATGAACTTTACTGCCAAATTGGTTTCCATACACCCAGTGCTCATCCCAACAGGTGCCCTCCTCAATGCCCATCACCCCTTTCCCCTCCCTCCCACCATCAACCCTCAGTTTATTCTCAGTATTTAAGAGTCTCTTATGGTTCGCCTCCTTCCTTCTCTGTAACTTTCCCCACCCCTTCTCCTCCCCCCACCCCCACACGCCCCGGTCTTCTATTGAGTTTTTCAGGATCCACATATGAGTGAAAACATATGGTATGTGTCTTTCTCTGCCTGACTTATTTCACTTAGCATAAACTCTCCAGTTCCATCTACGTTGCTACAAAAGACCAGATTTCATTCTTTCTCATTGCCAAGCTGCTAGGAATTTACCCAAGGGATACAGGAGTGCTGATGCATAGGGGCACTTGTATCCCAATGTTTATAGTAGCACTTTCAACAATAGCCAAATTATGGAAAGAGCCTACATGTCCATCAACTGACAAATGGATAAAGAAGTTGTGGTTTATATTTGCACTTTTAAAATAGAAGTAGAACCTCACTTTACATACTACAGGTTTGTAAGCCATACAAAGGTTTTATTATAACCTTTGTTTTTACATAACAATGCATCATGAAATTGTGTCATTATTTTCTAAAATATTGTATTTGACTGAATAAATTCCCATTTTATTGATTCAGACCTTTTATTAGCTAAATGTCCTATTTTAGATTCTTAGATTGCTACTAAACTTTCCGTATTTTATTAACAGAAATGTAAATAGCATCCTAAAAGCTATGATTATTCCCTTAGCATAAACAACTAAAAGTGAGCTAAGGAATATGAAAAACCCTAAAGTTCTTGAAATATATTGGCAAACAGCTCTCCCTATCACCATTAAAAGGTTGAACTTACCTACCACCAGCAACGTATGAAAGTGACTTACTCTTCCTCTTCTACACCATCTCCAATCCTTCCAGTATTAAACAAACACATTTCACCTCAACAAGGGCATACTGTCTTAATTTACAATTGATTGTCTTAATTTACAATTGATTCTTAATCTGAAATTCACTAATATATTTTTGATCATTTACTCTTCTGTAGCTTCATGCAATTCCTTATGTTTTAAATATCGAAGATATTAATCCTTCATTGGACATATTTCAGAAAGCGTATTATTCTTTTGCTATGTGCTTTCTAATTTTGTTAGTAATATTTTTGGCAAAAAATTTTTAAACTTTTATGTGATTATTCTTATCAATAATCTTTTCATTACAGTTTCTAGCACTGATCTTGTGATTAGATCATATTTTCCAGATGTATGTAGCAATGAGTAAAAAGTTGCAAAACATGCATACACAGTAATTCTATGTGCATAAAAGAAAATATTAGTGTGTGTGTGTTACATATGAACATACACACACATATCTGCCCAATGCTTATAGAACTCTGGACAGGTACATACCAAATTTAAGAGTAAACATTCCCTCTAAGAAGGAAAATAGGACTGAAGTTTAGGGTAAATATAGAAAACAAAGCTTTTATTTTGTTAACTTGATATATTACTAGATTGATTAAAAAAAATTAGGCCAACAACCAGTGTTACCACTCAGATAAAAAGTAAATTTAAAAAATGTCATTTGCTAAAAGGGAAGAAAAATCTATCAGCATTTTGACCTTGGCCCTTAAGTAGGAAGCCTTTATTCTATTAGAAGTATTGAGAAAAGTAACTTATGTATTCCCTGCAGCCCTACTTATTCTTATCCCCAAAATAAAAGAGGAACTCTTACTGCATTGGAATACATGGTGCTCTTTTCCTGCTTCCAAGAGGTAAGTAAATCTGTCATGGCTCAGATTACCTACTAAGAACAGGTGTGAGAGTCTGTCTCCCTTTACCAATCATTGGCACTTGATGCAATGAAGCAACAATTCAACACTTAGGAACAGATATTTCAGCTGCACACCTCAGTCAACACTAAGGACTAATACAAAATTAAGAAGCCCAACCATGCTTACACACCAGTTGCGCTTTATCAAAAACAAAAATGATATTTTTATCTTCATCTGTCTGACTCCTGCATCTAGAACTGGTTCTGAACTCAGGCAGAAATTAAGGGGAATAAACAAGTAGATCACAATATTAATAAAATTGAGTATCACTTTCATACATGTTTGCAATTAATTTAGCTACCAAAACATTAGGTTATGGGATGAGACTGTATCACGTTCACCTACCTGCTGTTTATCTTGTAATGCATTTTGGGCTGTGTCCAAATGATTCTGAAGATCTGCTCTTTGAGCAGTTTTTGCTGCTTCTGCTGATAGCAATAATTCAGTTTTGGCTTTAATCTGTAACAAAATTTGCCAGTCATTTAATGTGTATTTATTTCTTGATTTTCTCTTGCTTCAACATGCATTGCTTTTGTCAAATTATTTTAAAAATTAAGCCCTTTGGCAAAAAAAAAATAAGGATTTAGACACTGAAAAATAAGTATGTAATAATCCCAAAACAGGAATGAATATGGGAGAAAAGACTCCTAACAATTTTTGGACAAATGACGAGATTTATTATGATATATATATGTCCCTATATGACACCAAAACACTTCTCCCTCTTTCAAACTGGACTTCCAAATATTGGGTTATCATGTAACCCACCTAACAAATATTTATATTTTAATTAGAAAGAAATGTGTATCCTCTTCCTCCAAGTTAATATGCATGCCTGTTATTTTATATTTCTTACTTTCAATAGAGTTGTTTTCCTAAAATAAAGAAAATCAAGGCTTAAATATGTTTCTATAACTTTCTCTACTATAGTATAGAATAGGAAATCAACGATGACAATGGAAAAAGAAACACATTTTAATTCCCGCCCCGTCACTGATGCATTGAACGTGAATTCTGTACTGGCCTCTGAAAGAAGGTTATTAAAAATATATAATGGTAGCATATAAAAGTATTTTTTTAATCTAACCTTTAAAGTAAAATTTAAAAATCAAAGTCAAAAAGTATTTAACATAGAAATCTAATGGTGTAATATCAAATGACTGAATTTCAAAAACAATAATAAGGACTTCATGGAAAAAAAAAAGAAAAGCAAAAGGCTCTGGTGGTTTCAGAAGGTGTAGTTTGCCAGAAGAGATAAAGAGGGAAAAAGGCAAACAGGAAAGCTAAACAAACTGTCTAGATAGCACCTTTATTTAATTCTTGTTCCCAAGGTTTTTCCACTACTAAGTAAAGCAGAGAGGGAGAGAGAGAGGTCGGAGATTAGGGGGAGAGAGACAGAGAGACAGGGAGACAGAAAGAGAGATGGAAAGACAGAGACACAGGGAGAAACAGAATTTAAAACATTTGATGGCCTCAGGGAAATACGAATCAAAACCACAATGAGATACCACCTCACACCTGTCAGAATGCCTAACACTAACAACTCAGGCAACAACAGATGTTGGTGAGGATGCGGAGAAAGAGGAACCCTTTTGCACTGCTGGCGGGAATGCAAACTGGTGCAGCCACTCTGGAAAACAATATGGAAGTCCCTCAAAAAATGAAAAACAGAACTACCCAATGAGCCAGCAATTACACTACTAGGTACTTATACAAAGGATATAGGAGTGCTGATTCAAAGAGGCAAATGCACCCCAATGCTTACAGTAGCACTATCGACAAGAGCCAAAGTATGGAAAGAGCCCAAATGTCCATCGATGGATGAATGGATAAAGAAGATGTGGGATATATATATATAAATATCTATCTATATATATGTAGATATCTATAATGGAATATCACTCGGCAATCTAACAGAATGAAATCTTGCCATTTGCAACAATGTGGACGGAACTAGAGTATACTATGTTAAGCGAAATTAAGTCAGAGAAAGACAAATATATGATTTCACTTATATGTGGAATTTAAGAAACAAAACAGGAACACAGGAGAAGGGAAGGAAACATAAGATAAAAACAGAGGGAGATAGGGGCGCCTGGGTGGCTCAGTCGGTTGAGCATCCAACTTTGGCTCAGGTAATGATCTCAACTCAACATTCCGGAGTTCGAGTCCCACATCGGGCTCTGTGCTGACAGCTCAGAGCCTGGAGCCTGTCTCAGATTCTGTGTCTCCCTCTCTGTCTCTGCTCCTCCCCTGCTCGTGCTCTCTTTGTCTCAAAAATAAATAAATATTAAAATTAAAAAAAATAAAAAAAACGGAGACAAACCTTATATAAGAGACTCTTAAATACAGAGAACAACTGAGGGTTGATGACAGGGTGTTGGGTGGAGGGATGGGCTAAATGGGTGATGGGCATTAAGGAGGGCACTTATTGGTATGAACACTGGGTGTTATATGTAAGTGATGAATCATTAAATTCTATTCCTGAAATCATTATTACACTATATGTTAACTAACTTGGATTTGAATTAAAAAAAAATCTACAGTCTTAAATTTTTGATGGCCTACAATTGGTGTTTTATTCAGAAAAACTCACATTAAATTGAATAATTCAAAATTACCTGTATGTCAAGCTGGGAGACCTTCTCCTTGCTCTCATTTAATTGACTATTTAATTCATTGACACTAGTTTCTAAGGAAAGGACACGGTCTTGTGCAGCTCTAAGATGTGCCTTCTGCTCTTGCACTTGGTCATGCAAATTCTCCTGGGCTTGTTTATGGCTTTCTGACTGATTCTTCAGCTTCTCTGTTAGTTGAGTTACCTATCATACAAGGAAGACTAATTATGAAGGTCACAAATGATATAAGAAGAATTAAAAAAAAAAAAACAAATTTAAGGACCATGAGAGTATTAAAGTGCTCTATAAGTTATCTCATATTTTTAAGAAAATTTATTCATCTTTCCACAAATAAGTAAATAATCTTGCAAAATCATAAGAAAACAACATCAATTCAGAGATTCCTATTATTTTTAAAACCATCTCTACTGAGCTAGAATTTACATGAAATAAAATTCACCTAGTTTAATTGCACAGCTTGAGGAGATTTGACAAATATATACACTCACTTAACCATTGCCACAATCAGATAGAGAACATTTCAATTACCCCAAAAGGTTTACTCATGCCCCTTTGCAGTCAGTACTCTCCACTCATCTCTAGCCCCAGACAATCATGGATATAATTAATACAAGTTCCTTATATATTCTGAGTATTTCTGAATTGTCAGATATGTGTATTTCAAGTATTTTCTCCCACTCTGTCTTGACTTTTATTTTTGTAACAGTATCTTTTGAAGGGTAAACAACTCTAATTTAGATGAAATCCGATTCATCTAATGTCTCTTTGGTGCACCTTGCTTGGAATTCAATGAGTTTCTTGAATCTGTGCATTCATATTTTTAATCACATTTAAATTTTTTCAGCCATTATTTCAATAAATATTTTTCCCCTCCCCACTTTTCAGTCACACCAATTATATGTATGTTAGATTACATGATCTTGTCCCACAGGTCACTAAAGCATAGTTTTTTTGGTTTTTAGCCCAGTCTTTTTTCTCTCTGTGCTTCCTTTTGGACAGTTTCAATTGCCTTGTCTTAATGTTCACTTTTGTTTTCTATTTGGTTGATTAAGCACATCCAATGAAACTTTAATTCCATATATAGAGAGAAAAGTTCTATTTCTTTTTTTTTTAATCATTTCCACTTCTATTTCCATTATAGTTTTTCCTTTACAACCATAAGCATATTTTAAGAGCCATACATGTTTTCTTCTTTGAATGTCTAGAAAGTTTTGATATTTATGGAAATAAATCTTGACTTTGTTGCCTTCTTTCAAAAATGCTTAATTTTGTCCCAGCAGGCAGTTAACCCACACATGGCTCAGCTGGATCTTTTCATGCTTTGTTAAGTCAGGTGTACACCAGCTTTTACCCTAGGGGCTGGTTTATCTTTATCCCAAGGTGTGACATTTCTGGGGTTTCTACTAAATGGCCCCAAAGTGCTCAATCACGTCTTTGTTCTCTTGCATAAACATCTCCAAGCTCTGATAATTTTTCTGTTTGCAACTCCTAACAATTGTTCATTGCCTGGCCACATGAAATCCCACATAAGAATGCAAAGTTTAGCAGTCAGCTGAAGGCTTAAGTTGATCCCTATGCAGATTTTTAGAGCTTCTTCTCTCCACTGTTCCCTCCTCTCTGATATTCTGCCCCACAATTTGAGGTTCCTCAACCTTCCTAAACTTTAATCTCTTAGTACTCTGTTCAGTGAGACCACTGTGCTTTCCTTGGATTCCCCCAACCTACACCCGTCTGGAAAATGCCTCTGGGTTACCAGAAGTTGGAATGGTCAAAAGGTTCACTTCCCTTGCTTCTCTTCTCTCAGGAATCAAACCCCTGTATTGCTTGTTGTACAGTATCTGAAAATAGTGATTTGATACTTTTTTTTTCTTTTCTAGTTGTTTATGGTGAGAGGACAAAATAGGTATCAGTTACTTCAACATGGCCAGAAGCACAAATAACATAGATTTATTTTTATTTATTATTTTAAAAAGAATTAGAGGAGTGCCTGGGTGGCTCAGTTGGTTAAGTGTCCAACTCTTGGTTTCACTCAGGTCATGATCTCATGGTTTCTGGGTTCAAGCCTCTCACCAGGCTCTGCACTGACAGTGTGGAGCCTGCTTGAGATTCTCATTCTCTCCCTCTCTCTGCCTCTCCCCAGCTTGCGCTCTCTCTCAAAATAAATAAATTTTAAAAATAAAATAAATAAATAAAATTTAAAAAGTGGTTGTTACTTACTGATATTTTGTTTTACTATTTTCTCATTTAGATAATTATAACTCTCTTACTGGGCAATTCTTCCAAAAAAGCAACTATAAATCCTTTCAGTTTGAAAATGGATTAAGCCAAATTTTGTTAAGTTTCTCTTAAACTACATATGAGCAACTTATCAAAATTATTATTAGCTATGTGTTCCAAAGACATAATTACCAAAATATAAGTAACTAGTAAGCCTGCATATTGACCAATACATAATAATAACTAGCAGTTGATTAGTGCTTTTAGTTTATAAATATAATTTATTATTCTGTTTCTTTTCAAAACATCACAAAATGCCATGAGGCAAGTATGCATTATTAACACCATCTCTATTTTTCTAATGAGCTAACAAGATGAAATTACTTGCTTGTGGTCACACAGGTAGTAGGTTATATACTGGGACATGAACTGAGATCTTTGTCAAATCATGCTAACTTACTTTTACTACAATAGCAACCCATCTCTAAGGTAAATTGGATGGTATTTGTCAAAAAAACCATAATATTTAAAAAGTACTAATAATAACCAGAATGAAGAGGCATTTAAATAAAGTACTCAGCAATATTTAGAAAGATAAAAGTGAGTTTTAGAAACAGAACACATTTGGGGCACCTGGGTGGCTCAGTTGGTTAAGTGTCCAAGTCTTGATTTCAGCTCAGGTCATGATTTACTGGTTCATGAGTTTGAGCCCCACATCAGACTCTATGCTGATGGCGCAGAGCCTGCTTGAGATTCTCTCTCTCCCTCTCTCTCTGCACCTCCTGTGCTCATGCACACTCTCTCTCTCAAAATAAATAAATTTAAAAAGAAAAACAAACAAAAATAGAAATAGAACACATTCGACAGGCTTACTTGTTCCTGTAAGGTATGGTTTTTTTCTTGTAACTGGTTGAGAACAGCAGTCTCTCCTTCACCAGCCTGAATTTTTGCATAAAGATCTTCTCTTTCTTTTTCTAGTAAGGAAATATTTTCTTTACTCTTCTGTAATAAGGCTTCAAGGTTCTGGATCTTCTGGTCCTTATCGCCAATTTGACGTAGTACTTGTTCTAAATCATTCTGTAAAGAAGTGAAAACTACTACCTTAACGATAGAGAACTTAAAAAGTTATTCCTCAAACAGAAAATGACTGATAATACATTGTACAACTCAAATTCTGAGTCTTCCGTCTTTTTCTACTCGTTACATTTTAACACAGCAAACTTAAGTAATTAGAACTATGTGTTTAATAATATAAATCTATATTATCAATAGTAAACTAGAATTTAACCCCCCCAAACCTTCAATTAACCACATTCTTACTCTAACACTCTGACCTCATTGCCCAGTACCCTCTTGTTTAGTCCATTTCAGACACATGGGACTCTCCTTATTCCTTCATCACACCAGGAACACTCCCACCTCAGGGCCTCTGAACTCACTGTTTCTTCTGTCTAGAATACCTCTCCCACAAGGTCACATGGCTCATTCCCTCTCCTTCAAATGTCTGTTCAAGAGATGCCTGGGTGGCTCAGTTGGTTAAGCATCCAGTTCTTGATCTTGGCTCAGGTCATGATCTCATGATCCATTGGATCAAGTCCCATTGACAGCGCAGAGCCTGCTTGGGATCCCTCTCTCCCTCCCTCTCAGCCCCTCCCTGACTAGTGCACATTCTCTATCAAAAAAATAAATAAACAAACTTACAAATAAAAAAATGTTTGTTCAAATGTCACCTACTCAATCAGGCCTATCCTGACCACTACATTTAAAATTGCAGCCTTTCCCAATATTCCTTCTCCTGAATATTTTATTTCTTTCCATTGCACTTATCTTTTGACACGATAAATAATTTATTTATTTTTCATGTTTATCTGCTTCCCTCCACCTCACTAGAATATATGCTCCACAAAGATTAGGATTTTTGTCTGTTTTATTCATTGATGTATCCAAGACACAAATGTTCTACGATATTTGTTGAATGAACAGAAAAATAAAGGGTTGCACTCTAACACACACATACTCATGAAGGCTCACTTCAATACCCCAAGAGGAATCTTCTATCGATACATCAAGGGATCCCTCTTCTTTTACTTTACCGAGGGTCTTAGTGTTTACTTTTTACTAAGTGTTTACTTAGTCTTTACTTCTTTTACTTTATCGAGGGTCTTAGTGTCACACAGAGCACGGTGTATTAGCCCACATCCAGAACAATGTCCATTAATATTCTGGAGCTATCCGACCCACATTCTTTGGCTCTGCCTCACTTCTCCCCAGAACTAGGTCCTAACAAGCCCTTCCACAAACCTTATACCCCATACCACCTTGCTCGGACAGAGTCAGCAACCACCTGGTACTGGTACTCTCCAAAATTTGCACCAATATTACACTATTTGAGATCACTTTCAAACATGTTTCTCATCTAAGTTTCAATCACAAAATGATGAAAGGCAACCTACCTCTCTGCTCTCATTCTCTACTCCTGCCACTAATGACCCTCTTCTCCACATCCCACTCATCTTCTGGAACCACAGTTCCAGGCCTAAGTTTTGTTTCCAGAACAGTCAGAACTGAAATTTTTAGTTCACCCTTTATAGATGCTGATTCCCCTTCAACACTCTCAGATACGTAAGGACCATTCTGCTGGGCAAGCAGGGGAGGTTGACTTCTTCCTGGTTTTTCACCACCATAGCTCTCCCCCTCATGTAAAAGCTTCATGCTGCTTTGGGAAGTATGTCGTTCATTTATTCTAGCTTCTATTCTGTGTTGCTATTATCTATAAATCCCTACCTCATTCACTGAAGACTTGAGACCTGATTTAGTCTTTCTCTCAATCCCAATTTCTGCCAATTTCCTGGGAAATACAAAATACACAAAGAATTAAGAGCACAGCCTCAACAGTCATATCATCTTAATTCCTGGACCTCATTCTATTCACTCACTCACATGTATGATCTTGTAATCACTTGAAATTGTTCCAGATGAAAAATTTCAACTGTCCTACTCTGTGACCACAACTTCCTGACCATCTTCCAATTTCATGACCTCATTTCTGTTCTTCAATGCAATGCCAAAGAGACACTGACCTCAATTTTCTTCTGACTTATATAGCACATGCCTCATTTCTCTTCCTGAACCTCATACATGGATATGAACTAACTTAACTATCCTCTCAACTATTCAACATTCTCCATTTCCTTGCACCTACAAATTCCCCACACAGCCACCCTAAAAAAGCCCAATCCTAGATCAGTGTTGCAATCTTCTTACTCCACACCTTCATTTCTAAGAACTGTTAGAGCAAAATCACAAACCTTCAGAGATTGGTGCCACTACAAAGTCTAGATCGCAACCTCCATTATATACTTAAAATCATCTTGTCAATCCTTTCACTTGAGTAAGATTCTTACCCCCAAACATTCCCCTCAATAACTATTTAAAAGCTTCAAGAGGCACCTGGGTGGCTTAGTCAGTTAAGCATTCGACTTCAGCTCATGTCATGATCTTGCAGATCGTGAGTTTGAGCCCTGCACTAGACTCTGCACTGGTGGTGTTGAGCCTGCTTGGGATTACCTCTCTCTTTCTCTCTCGTCCCCTTCACCACTTTCACTCTCCCTTTCAAAATAAATAAATAAAATAAAAAATAAAAATAAAATAAAATAAAATCTTCAATATTCTCTCTAGATTTTTAAATCTCTGCCTGCCTTCCATTCAACTATCTCCAACTTTATCCATTAAAAAAAAAGGGAGGGAGAGGGTATCTTCAGGGATGATGCACCTTGATTTTTCACTCTCTTATCTATAAAGATAGACAACAGACAGATAAATCCATATTTAGTTCCTTTCCTCAAGCTTCAAAGAATATCCTTCAGAGAATAAGTTCAAATTTACCACCACCCACTGTATCAATGACCTCACAGCTTATCAATACCCTATTCCTTCAGTCACCTCTCCTTCAATATCCTCAAATGACTCCTTCTCTCCCAGACTGTCCCAGACTATAAACATGTTCAGGTATCTCTTGTTTTCAAAACACTTCGCAGACCAAGCCCCACCCACTACTGTGCAGTCTTTATACAATTCATATTTAAATTTCAAAAGGAATTCAAATTTACTTTCGCAAATCTCTCATTTACTCATCAAAAATCAGCCTTTCATCTCTATCACTTTATTGCAATTATGTTTAGCAAGAATATGTAAGAATATTATATAAGAATCCTTCATATGTATAAGAATATACGTTTATAATAAATAATTATAGCTTAATATCATGGACATTTTTCACTTATCATACTTGGCATCCCTATTACACATGCACATTTGAAGTTGCTGGTTAATCTGAAATTTTGACTCTCCCATTCCTTTGGCTTCCACTTGGCAGGTTCTCCTTAATTACGCTGATCATGCTCTTCCTTTGGGGTGCGCTTCCTCCAATCCTCCATCCTGTTAGGTGCTAATGTTTCCCAGAAGTCTTGTGTTACCAGTTGTCTATTCTCCTTATTACACTCCCTCCCTGGCTGATCACATCTATTCTAATAATTCCATTTACCCCATATATACTGTGATGTTTCTCACAGCTTTAAATGAATACATACTATAGGTACCTCAACAACGTCCAATATTGAACTCACAACACTGCCCAATGAAATGGCCATTTGTCTCAGATGCACTAACAAAGTTGATGACACCTCCATTTACCATGTACTCAGTGTTATCACTCTGGAAGTCATTTACTTTCTTTCTCATTCCCTGCAACTATTAAGTCCTACTTTTTTTTTTTTTTTTTTTTTTACTGCCCAGGTATTATTCATATTTGCCCTATAACATCTTTAACAATTGTTTGAACTAAGGCCATTATTATTTTTCATCCAAACTACTGCATATATTAGTCTTTTAACTGATCTCCTGCTTCAGAATATTCACTCTGAAATCCACCTTTCACACAACCACAGGAATAACTTATTTAAAAATCAAATCTGGGGGGTGCCTGGGTGGCTCAGTCAGTTAAGTGTCTGACTCTTGTTTTCGGCTCAGGTCATGATCTCACAGTTTGTAAGTTCGATCCCCACATAGGGTTCAGTGCTGATGGTGCGGAGCCTGCTTGGGATTCTCTCCCTCTCTTTCTTCCCCTTCCCTACACTCTGTCTCTCTCTTTCTAAATACTTAAAAAACAATAATCAAATCTGCTATGGCACTTCTCTCATGACGTTCAATACTTTTCTATCTTCAAGGACAAATGTCACACAAGACCTTCTATAAACTCACCCATGTCTAATGCTCTGGTCTCTTCTCCAATCTCAGTTTAGTTCATATCAGCTTCACTATCCTTGCCCTTTTAACTCCTTGATTCGGAGTATAATCTTTACTATCACCATCTTCACAACCCAGGAACATCTGCACATGCTCTGCAACTCAAATTGTCACTTTTAAGAAGTTTCCAATGACTGCTCTTTTCCAGACTGAGTTAGAGAACTGTCCTCTGTGCTACCGTATAATTTTATACACATATATACACCTAGAACGACACTGATTCTACCTCTTTAATTAGTTTTTAGGACTTCTGAAATTTCCATAATGAGAGACTTTGCCTGGTCTCTTTGTCATCCTTTTCTTATTCTTCTTCCCCAGGGAATGGGGAATTCAATTTAACCAACTGAAAGTCTGGAATAAGAAACTAAGCATGTTTTGCAGAAGAATGAACCTGGACCACTTTCTTACCCATACACAAAAATAAACGCAAAGTGGATGAAAGACCTAAACGTAAGACAGGAAGCCATCAAAATCCTTGAGGAGAAAGCAGGCAAAAACCTCTTTGATCTTGGCCACAGCAACTTCTTACCCAACACATCTCCGGAGGCAAGGGAAACAAAAGGAACAATGAACTACTGGGACCTCATCAAAATAAAAAAGCTTCTGCACAGCAAAGGAAACAATCTGCAAAACTAAAAGGCAAGCGATGGAATGGGAGAAGAAATTTGCAAATGACATATCAGATAAAGGTTAGTATCCAAAATCTATGAAGAACTTATCAAACTCCACACCCAACAAACAAATAATCCAGTGAAGAAATGGGCAAAAGACACAAATAGACACTTCTCCAAAGAAGACATCCAGATGGCCAAGCAACACATGAAAAAATGCTCAACATTACTCACCATCAGGGATATACAAATCAAAACTACAAGGAGATACCACCTTACACCTGTCAGAATGGCTAACATTAACAACTCGGGCAACAACAGATGTTGGCGAGGATATGGAGAAAGAGGATCTCTTTTGCATTGTTGGTGGGAATGTAAGCTGGTGCAGCCACTCCGGAAAACAGTATGGAGGTTCCTCAAAAAACTAAAAATACAACTACCCTACGACTCAGCAATTGCACTACTAGGCATTTATCCATGGGACACAGGTGTGCTGTTTCGAAGGGACACATGCACCCGCATGTTTATAGCAGCATTATCCACAATAGCCAAAGTATGGAAAGAGCCCAAATGTCCATCGATGGATGAATGGATAAAGAAGAGGTGGTAAATATATATACAATGGAGTACGACTTGGCAATCAAAAAGAATGCAATCTTGCCATTTGCAACTACATGGGTGGACCTGGAGGGTATTATGCTAAGTGAAATTAGTCAGAGAAAGACAAAAATCCTATGACTTCAATCATATGAGGACTTTAAGGGACAAAACATGAACATAAGGAAAGGGAAACAAAAATAATATAAAAACAGGGAGGGGGACAAAACAGAAGAGACTCATAAATATGGAGAACAAACTGAGGGTTACTGGAGGGGTTGTGGGGGGGGGGCGGGCTAAATGGGTAAGGGGCACTAAGGAATCTACTCCTGAAATCATTGTTGCACTATATGCTAATTTGGATGTAACTTTTTAAAAATAAAAAATTAAATAAATAAATAAATAAATGAAAGAAAGAAAGAAAGAAAGAAAGAAAGAAAGAAAGAAAGAAGCTAAGCATGTTTAATTCAGCCCCTTCCTTTCCCCTCAGTCTAAGAGACAACCTGCCTATAAGAAGTTGAAAGCCTGTCATTTCCAGCTTTGTCTGTCATTGGATGAATAAATTTAATTCTGGGGCACACTATAAAAAAGCACACTTGGGGGGCGCCTGGGTGGCTCGGTCGGTTAAGCGTCCCACTTCGGCTCAGGTCATGATCTCACGGTCCGTGAGTTCGAGCCCCACATCGGGCTCTGTGCTGACCGCTCAGAGCCTGGAACCTGTTTCAGATTCTGTGTCTCCCTCTCTCTCTCTCTCTCTGCCCCTCCCCTGTTCATGCTCTGTCTCTCTCTGTCTCAAAAATAAATAAACATTAAAAAAAAAAAATTTTTTTTTAAAAGCACACTTGGGGCTCCTGGGTGGCTCAGTCAGTTAAGCGTCCGATTTCAGCTCATGATAATCACAGTTCGTGAGTTCGAGCTCCACATCAGGCTCCATGTTGACAGCGCAAAGTCTGCTTGAGATTCTCTCTTTCTCCCTCTCTCTCTGCCCCACCCCCACTTGTGTGCACCTCTCTCTCTCCCCCTCAAAATAAATGAATAAACTTTTAAAAAAAAAGCCCACGGCTGCAGACCTATGCCAAATTCTCTACCTCAGTCTTACTACTCTATTTCTTTGCTACTCTTTATAGTAAAACTCGTACAGTTATCTACATTCATTGTATCAAACTTCTCTTGCCCCATTTTCTCTTGAACCCCTTACATCAGGCTTCCATTCCTACTTCTCTATCCAAGTTGCTCTTATCAATGTCATCAATGACCTCCATGTTGCCAAATCCAATAGATTCTCAGTCTTCATCTTGCTTGACCTCCATCCTCCTCATTAACCAGGCCAAACTTCTTGAAATCATCCTTGGCTTCTCTCTCTATATATCCCACATCAATCTATTAGTAAATGTGTCAGCTTCACTTTTAAAATATATGTAGAATCTGACCATTTCCCATTACTTGCACTGTTTCTACTCTGATCCAAGCCATATGATCTCTATCTGGATTGCTGTAGTTGTTTCATAGCTAATTTCTTTGCTTATAATCACATGTCCCTACAGTCTACTCTCAATACAGCAGCCAGAGTAATCCTGTGAAATTATAAGTCAGATCATGTTACTCCTTTGCTCAGAACCCTGCAATGATTTCTCATGTCACTCACAGTAAAATCCTCAGAATTATCTATGAGGCTTGACATGTTACTCCTCTGTGATCTCCAGGACTCTGTGACCCTCTAACCCTCTCATGTCTCACACCACTCCAGTCACCAGCTTCCCAATAGTCCTTAGACATGTTCCTGCCTCAAGGCTTTTTAATGTATGGATGTTGTTCTCTCTGATATCCACATGCCTCACACTTTCTATTCCTTTGGCTCTTTCATCTTCTCAGAGAGGTCTTCCCTGGCAATCCTATCTCACACTGCAGTCCCACCTACAGCTCCCCAGATAATTTCTAATCTCCATTCCTTTGTCATCTCCATAGCACTGACTGCCATCTAACACACCACACATTTTGCCTATTTACCTTGGCTATTGTTGGTCCCCCTCACTAAGCTCCATGAGAACAGACATTTTTGTCTGTTTCATTTGCTGTCTATTTCATTTGCTGTCACGTCCATAAAATCACTTCCTTGGCTAAGAGTAGATATTAATACATATTTGTTTACCGAATAAATGAAAGAACAAGTACATGAATACAATAGTTTTATCTCTATCCATCTGACTCCCATCCCACTCTCGAAACTCAGAAGGGAAAGAGACATCTTACTTATAGCCTCCTTTAAATAACTCCAACATTGTTTCTGTTTACACATCATTAGACTACCATTTTCTAGAAGGCAAGCACTTTGTCTTACCCATCTCTATTTTCAGTGCTTACCACAGTGCCTGACATGTAGTACTCAACAACATTCAATGAATTAATGAAAGACTGAAGGAATAAACAAATGTCAAAAGAGGGCACCCTCTTCCCCTCGCTGTAACAAAACGAAAATTTAACTTCTTTCAATCTTCTAAGCTACGCTATAGAATCTGTATAAATTTAACCTAATCACTTATATTTTCTATGCCTACAATTCCAATGTTCCTATGATGGTTCTAAAGCAGGAAAGACATGATCAACAAATACTAAGTTCTACTGTAGAATATACAAAATGTTCTTTTCTATGGGCTAACTAAATCAGGAAATTTGTACTTGTTTTAATTTTTCAAATAAGGTACTTTTAAAAATAATAAATAATAAGCAGTAATATATTTCGTCTACATAATAAAAAAACTTAATAAAATTTAAATATTTTAGGGGCGCCTGGGTGGCGCAGTCGGTTGAGCGTCCGGCTTCAGCCAGGTCACGATCTCGCGGTCCGTGAGTTCGAGCCCCGCGTCGGGCTCTGGGCTGATGGCTCAGAGCCTGGAGCCTGTTTCCGATTCTGTGTCTCCCTCTCTCTGCCCCTCCCCTGTTCATGCTCTGTCTCTCTCTGTCCCAAAAAAAAAAATAAATAAACGTTGAAAAAAAAAAAATATTTATAAAAAAAAATATTTTATATAAATAAGTACACTTACAATAGCAAATCTAGTTATAATAATTTTAAAATAGAAAATTTCAACATAGCAACCAAAAGAAAAAGATTTTCTGCTCATCTAGATACTGAAAATTATCAAAACCCTTCAGAGTCAAGTTTTTTGCATTATCCAGTTTTAGTACAACAAAAGAATAATGACCTGGTTAATTCCTGTTTAAAAGGCTAATAATTCAAATAATATTCACCTGAGCTTCTCGAAGTTTTGCTGTAGTGCTTTGCTGAAGGGCTTGTTGTTCTTGATGTTGTTGCTTCGTTTTATCTAATTGATGCTGCAATTCTGTGGAATTTGTTACTTTTTCCTTCAACTTAAAAAAAATGTAGATTGTTAGTTAACAACTTAAAAGCATAATGCTATCATTCGTAAATATCTGGCATTACTTCAATTCTCAAAATTCTCGAGTCTGAGTAAAAACCTAAATTCAAGGGGGCGCTTGGGTGGCTCAGTCAGTTAAACATCCAACTTCGGCTCACACGGTTCATGGGTTCGAGCGCTGCATTGGGCTATGCTGACAGCTCGGAGTCTGGAGCCTACTTCAGATTCTGTGTCTCCCTCTCTCTCTGCCCCTCCCCACTCACACTCTCTCTCTCCCTCTCTCTCAAATAATAAACATTAAAAAAAAAGAAAAAAACCCCTAAATTCAGACAATATATAAAATCAACTTTAAAAGCAATATCTCATTACTTATCGAATCCTAATCTCATGATTATGAAACCATTCCGTAGGTATTCCTAGGGACTCATCCTAAGAACACAATTCTTTCTCTAGGTTGGCATTTAGTTTATTATTGCTTTTTTCTATACTAATATGATCAAGGAATTAATTACATACAATTTTTTTGTAACAACAATCTAAATCACAGTACCAATATTTGTTTTATTTTTTTCCAAAACAATCATAATTATCGCTTATTGGGAAAAAACAGAATCATCTACCATGTCCAAGATTCTGGGTCTAGAAGAAGATCCTAGCTTGATGAAGCTAGATGTAGTTTGATGCAGCTACAGATTTTAACTCTCATTGTTTGTTCAATTTTAGTATAAAAGACATAATTTAATGATCACTTTAACCAAATAATACTTATCATTTTTAGCAACCACACCTTTAATTAGAATAGCATTCAATCTTATGCTTTAATTGAAAGTGAAAATCCATAAGTGCAAACTCAAGGTTTATATGCACCAAATATGTGTCATTAATGATCCTCACCAACTGTGTTCATTTTTCACTGTTCTATTGGGATGCTGTCCCTCCTGGGTAGGGAGACTCTTCCCTCCCAGCAGCCTATGAAAGGTTCACTCCCAGAATCTTTCTTGCCGAAAGCTAAAAGAATAGTCTTCTTAAACACATTTTAGTTGAGAACTTTAGAGGATATAGTCACAACAAAATGACCCATATATAGTGAATAGGAAGTAGGATGTTTCTAGTGGGGAGAAATAAATGTCACAATTTAAAGTTAAAAAAAATGTCCAATTAAAGCTCCCGACAATAAAAAAATTGAACCATCATGAATATTTAACATGCCTCAAATCTATCAATAAACTTACTAACATAAACTCACTTGAAATGTTAGCTTACCTGTTCTTCTAAACGAGAAAGTTTGAGTTGTAGATCAGCCACTTGTTGTTCTTTATCCATCAACTTTTCACTTGAAAGCTGTCTCTGTTCCTTCAGCCTACCATGAGCTTCACCTAGTTGGCGCTCTGTCTCCAGAAGTTTGCTATGTAACTTTAAAAAAGAAAAAAAAAAAAAGGTTGTGTACTACCTATGTACAAACACACACTCATCACTACTGTCTAAACAATGTGTTTTTTTTAAATCTTAATTTTCATATACTTTGGGGGAACCTAAGATCCAGCTGAATTTTAATCACATAAATTATGATGGATCACATAGAACTGTGATTAAGCATCACAGTTTTGGGGGTTTTTGTTTTCTTAAAAATGTAGTGAACCAAAGGCTCTTTTTTGGACTTAAGTATTATAATCACCTGAGGAACTTAAAATAATAAAATGAAATGTAAAAATCAAGACACTCAGGGGCGCCTGGGGTGACACAGGCGGTTAAGCGTCCAACTTCGGCTCAGGTCATGATCTCGTGGTTTGTGAGTTCAAGCTCTACGTTGGGCTCTGTCATCTCAGAGCCTGGATGGAGACTGCTTCAGATTCTGTGTCTCCCTCTCTGCCCTCCCCAGCTCATGCTCTGTCTGCCATTCAAAAATAAACATTAAAAAAAATTTTTTTTTTTTTAAATCAAGACAGTCAAGGCACATACAATACTATTCCACAGTATTTTTTTTTTTAATTTCATACTGGTTCTTATTTTATCACAGTTATGAACCACCACAATTAACTTCTTACATTTGGGTATTGAATAGAGCACAAACCACTCCCAAATCCTCAAATTGGCACATAATTTCTTTTTTTTTTTTTTTAATTTTTATTTTTGAGAGAAAGAGAGAGGGCATGAGTGAAGGAGGGGCAGAAAGAGAAGGAGACAGAGGATCCAAAGCAGGCTGTGCCCTGACAGCAGAGATTGGCACATAATTTTCTAAATAAAAGAGAATAAAGAATATGTATTTTTTTTAATATTAGGTGGCCCTCATTCATTAACTTTAAAATTACCACCCAGTTAAAACTAATTGAAAGATTTGTCCGGGAGCTAAGAACCATCACTTTCTCAAATTCTTTATTTTCTCCAATACTACCAGAAATAGCAGTCGGTTTCTCTTAGGAGAGGGGGAGTTCTATCAAAAAAAAGAAAAAAGGTTTGTATTAATTTCAGAAGAATTACTGCATAAGTGCTGGAAATATAAAACAAAAATGAGCTGTATGATATTTGAAAAAGTTGCAAGACATTTGGCAAGGCTTATACACTATGAGTGCTCCTCCACACCAGCCTCGTAACACATGCATGTGCCTCACTAAAATTAGAAATTAATAAAAAGCATCTGTACAACTGTTCTCAATCAAAGCTATTCAGGTTAATGGTGAGAATATTAAGAATCTCTAGCCTTTGTGTCATATTCCTATATATATGCTCTATACTTGCATATTTCTCCATAAAAATTCATAGTTGGCCAGGAAAAAACAGAAAAGTTTTATCAGAAAAGTGGACACCCACTATTTTCTTATGCTGTGAAACACCCTGAGGCTATTAGAATATATTCTATCCTTAATAAGGAAAACCAAAGTCAATTTTTAAAGTAAAACATGTTTCCATCTAACTAAAACAAGAATCAGTACTAGTTAAAGAGAATGCATTTATTTTATCTTTGTCCTTAGCCAGCACCCTGACGTCTCTCTTTTGATTCTTCTTGTTAAAATGCAGTGGATTAGCTCTATAAGGTAAGTACCCTAACTTCCTTCTTATTACAAGAATTAGGCAAAATCCTGATATGTAAAAGGGAGGCCTTCAAAGTAAACTCACATTTCAAGCATCTAATGTGTGTGATCTCTTACAAGCAGGCATCACCCATATCTAGTTCTTAAAACTTGTTGAATAGGAATCTCCTGCTGATTAAGAGGTATAAACTTCAGTTATAAAATAAGTCACAGAGATGAAAAGTACAGCACAGCAAATAGAGTTAATAATAATATTATAATAACATGGTAGGGTGACAGATGGTGACCACACTCCCCATGGTGAGCATTCAGCAATGTATAAAACCGTCAAATCGCTATGCTATACATGCACCAAAAAAATAATATAAAAGGGTCTCCTGATATCATTGTTAATACACAGATAATCAGACTCTTCCCATATAAATTTAGATTTAGTACATTTGAGCTAAAGCCCAGAAATCCATGTTTTCATCACAAGAATCAGATTATACTGAGTTTCAGGAAACTCTTTAGAAAGGACTTACCAAAAAGTAACACTTCAAAAAGCAGCAGTGTACAATCTCAACTGCATGGTACAATTACAGGGGAAATGTTTAAATATGACAATGCCTAGGACTATGCCAGCGATCAGGAATTAATAGGACCAGGGGTAAGGCCTTGATAATGGTAATTTTTTAAATCTCCCCAGGTGATTCTAATGTGCAGACAGAATTGAGAACCAACTAAATTAAAGAGAACTATTGCTCTGAAGATTTACTAAAGGGGTGAGATAATACTATAAATAACTTTTTCATTCATGATGGTACAATTCCTGGTAAGTCCCTGATCTTTAATTTAAAAAAAATCTCAAATCAAGGCTGTCCAATGGTGGGAGTAGGCCAAAATCACTTAAACAATGATGTCTATACTATTTGTATAAACATATTAAAAAAGAAGAGGTTAAATCAAGAGTAAAAATCATATACACTGGAATTATTAATAGAATGGCCTGTTCTAAAGTCACATTTTAAGATATATATACAATCTGTAATAAATTCACTTTGTAAACCTATATATAATATATAATTCTTTATTCATTTTACTCCTAACATTTACTATGTGCCAACATTTACTATTCTAAATGTAAATATTAACTAATTTAATCCTTATATATATATAGCCTTATGAAGAAGATTCCACTATTACTTATTAGAGATGAGGAAACTGAGGCACAAATTAAATAATGTGCCTGGATCACATGGCTTACAAGCCTTAGAAATGGAACCCAGGCAGCTGGTTTCTAAATCCACTATGTTATTCAAGATGTATGTTAGATAATTTTTTTAAATTAAAATGATGACATCTAAGCTTTCAATTATATAACATCATTATTTGCACATTTGTGGCTACTTAAGAAGTGGTCATAAACCCAAACATGAAGAATACAGGCTGCTGTGTTTTCAGGTCCTTTCATGACAATCACCAGCTATCTACCTTTGTCACTACTGAAATGGGTGCTGAGGATACAATGGAGAGCAAGACAAACCTGATTCATACCTACACTCTTTAAGGATATGAAAAAAGGTTTAAGGTAAGATTCATGTCCATTCTTCCAATAAATATTTGCTGAAAGCCCTAAGTATAGAGGCCGACAGTATAAAATAAAACAAATTCCTCACATTAAGGAATGTGAGAATTGCATCCAATGGAATGGCAGACAATATGCAAGTAAACAAAAAACTAATTATATAATGTAAAGTGTTCTAAGGAAGAACATAGGGGTGCCTGGGTGGCTTAGTCAGTTGAGCGTCCAACTCTTGATTTTGGCTCAGGTCATGATCTCATGGGTTCACAAGATAAAGCCCCATGGCGGGCTTTGCACTGACAGCCCAGAGCCTGCTTGGGCTTCTCACTCTCCTTCTGTCTCTGCCCTTCTCCCGCTCACACTCTCTTTCTCAAAATAAATACATAAACTTAAAAAAAAGGGGGGGGGGGAGAAAGGGGAGGAGGAGGAGGAGGAGGAGGAGGAGGAGGAGGAGGAGGAGAACAGATTATGGAGATCACTAGAAGGGAAACTTTAAGAAGGCTAATACAGTGGCCTAGGCGAGTAATGATGGTGGCTTAAATTAAGAGCGGTAGCAGTACAGGGGCACCTGAGTGGCTCAGTCGGTTAAGTGTCTGACTTTAGCTCAGGTCATGATCTTGTGGTTCATGGGTTTGGACCCTGAGTTGGGCTCTGCACTGACAGTGCAGAGCCTGCTTGGGATGGATTCTCTCTGTCTTCCCCTCTCTGCCCCTCCCTCGCTTATGCCCACTCTCTCCCTCTCTCTCATTCTCTCTCTCAAAATAAATAAATAAACATAAAAAAAAAAAGAGTGGTAGCAGTATAGATGAAGAGAAGTGGACAGATTTGAGACATATTTTGAAGGTAGAATGCAAACGGCAGGCTAAAAGAAGATAAATGGTGTCACTTCAAGGTCTTCAGTATGACCTCTTTATTTATTACAAAATTGTGACTAAACCAACTAATCACATGCTCAAGTCTTTGTATAAAAATATGTTTGAGTAGGTTCTCAAGTTCCTGATACCCCTCCTCCCACTGACAACCAAATAAAGCCCAAATTCCTCAGCTTGCTATTCAACACCCTACACAATAAGGTTCCAAATGCTCTTTCTAATCACAATAGTCCATTCCTATTACACACACCCTATCTTAAGAGGAAATCAGTGCCCCTTCCTGGTTCTTATAATACTTTGCTGACACTAGTTTCTTCTCACTAATCCTTCTGCCTGGAAGATTCTCCTACCTTCAAACTGCCACTTGTCAATACCTACCCAAAATCATAATTTCATGCACCACCTCTCTCTCTCACACAAAGCTTTTCCTGATCACATACTGGATAAAATAATTACACAAATGAAGTGCTATAGGAGAAGAAAACAGAAGAGGAACTCTGCAAAATTCCCATCATATATAGGACCATTTTATTATAATCCTCACATTCTTTGGTACAGGATAGTACTTGCCTTGTCCTCAATAAGATTTACATAATGATTTAAGGTAAGTACTGTTTCTTTTTTCAGTTCTCTATCTCCCAACAACTAAAACATAATGTCTTTTAGAAACCATAAGTACCCAATTTCTTTATCTGAAATGAACATCAAATATCTAAGTTATCCACTAAAATATTTGCTCGTTAACATGCAATGTGCCAGGTAGTGAAGGTAAAAAATGAGTAAGACGTGGTCTTTGCATCCAAAGAGTACAGAGTCCAGTGAAGAAAGACACATAAACTATGATAATATACTGTACTGTGGTAAGTAATGCTTAAGCCATCTCTGGGGGATCAGGGTGGGAGAAGTGGCAATGTACAGGAAAGGATTTCTATAGAAGAGTGACAACTGAAGTAAGCCATGTGGTCATCAAGGAGAAGAGGAACAGGAAAAATATCTCAGGCCAAGAAAGAAGGACTGATGCCATGAAAACAAGTATCACTGCAATATTTAAGTGAAAAAATAGGTGAATATTATGAAAAAAGTGGCTGAGGACTTTAATGTCTCCCAAATATCCATTCTTCAACTGATTTTTAATGTTATCTATAAGCAATAATAAGAATACAGAACTTAATTTAAGTTAATGGCAAAGTCAAACTTTCATTAATCAAATTACTGATTAATCTGATAGACAATTATTTACTTCTAAAAAGTTATTAGGGCTAATTTGTTTTTTCTTTTAATATATCTAATTTTGAGGCACCTGGGTGGCTCACTTGGTTAAGTGTCCTGCTCTTGGTTTTGGCTCAAGTCATGATCTCACAGTTCGTGGGATCAAGCCCTGAGTCAGGCTCTGTGCTGTTAACACAGCGCCTGCTTAGGATTCTCCTTCTCTCTCTACCACTCCCCCTTCACGTGTGCACACATGTGATAAATATTTATCTCTCAAATAAACTTTAAAATAACTAAAATATCTAAATGTTTAAATTATTGACTTAACCATAATTATATTTTAAAAATTTAGTAACAAAACATAAGAATTTTTAAATTAAAGACTAGTCAACGATGTGAATTAATTATAGTAACTAATACATGCGGAGTACCCTGTGCCGGGTACCATCTTAAGCAATTTATAGGTATTAATTCATAAACACTTCACAGCAATACTATATGATGGGTGCTAACATTTTTTTCTCATTAAGGAAAACTGAAATGAAAGGAAATGAGATCTGATTCAGTACTACCGGTTATGAAAATTAAGAGTTAATTTTTCAAATGACTGTTTTTTTTAATGAACAGTATTATGATCAAATAACTACCAAGCACATAAGAAACCACAGGAGGAATTCCAATAAATAAAAGTAACATCTCTTACTTGATTAATTTCACTTTGGAGTTGTAACCCGTGCTGCTCTTTCTCTTCTCTCTGTTGTTGTAGCTGTTTAAATTCAGCCTTAAGATGCTGGTACTTGGCCTCTACTTCTGATAATTCTTCCTTGAGCTTCTGCGTAGCTTCCCCCTTTTCACCTAGTTCTGCTTGTATTCTCTGCAGGGAGGTTTCAGATGCAGATAATCTTGACTGAAGCTGCTGACAATCTAGGTCTTTTTGATGAAGGCTTGCTTGTATATTCTTTTTACTCACACATTCTTCGTTATGTTTCTCCTCTAACTGAGTACACTCCAGTTCTTTCTTTCGAAGCTTTTCAGTCAAGTTCTGAAATATCGATGAAACAATTTCCTTTCTTAATATTTCTAATTATTCTAATTATTCAAACTATCTTTACAACAATACCACTAAAATTAGCCACACTGCAATATAAAAACATTTGGCTGAATATATTCTGGCCAAAATAGGACTAAATTATTACATACTAACTTATTTTATTATTGGCCCACTTGACTAAGCTCTACTAATACAAGGATTACCAACTGAATTTTGACATAACATGAAACACTAAAATCTACTAGATTCTTTAGGGTATACAACATATTTATACTCTCCCATTTGAGTTAAATAATAAAACTACCTTCTATCATTGAGGTGCCTGGGTAGCTCACTCAGTTACGTGTCTAACTCTTGACTTTGGCTCAGGTCATGATCTCACAGTTCGTGGGCTTGAGCCCTCCAGCAGGCTCTGCACCATCAGCTCAGAGCCTGCTTAGGATTCTCTTTCCCTTTCTTTCTCTGACCCTCCCCTGTTCATGTGCTTATTCTCTCTCTCTCTCTCTCTCTCTCTCTCTCTCCCTCAAAAAAAACATTAAAAAAAAAACCTACCTTCTATCATCAAAAATTACTCTGAATAACAATATACAGCAATTGATTTGAGGTGTTGTAATTTCTTTTAAAAAAATTTTTTTTAACGTTTATTTATTTTTGAGACAGAGAGAGACAGAGCATGAACAGGGGAGGGGCAGAGAGAGAGAGGGAGACACAGAATCCGAAGCAGGCTCCAGGCTGTGAGCCATCAGCCCAGAGCCCGATGGGGGGCTCGAACTCACCGGCCGCGAGATCGTGACCTGAGCTGAAGTCGGACGCTTAACTGACTGAGCCACCCAGGCGCCCTGAGGTGTTGTGATTTCATAGCTGATAAGAGCTTTAGCATAACAATACCACTTGCTGCTTTAGTATGTAGATCCTACTTATTCTTTATTTTTACTCTTCTTGATAAAGACCATTTATAAGAGTCACAAATTTAAGATTAATTCAAATTTCTTTCTAGTTGTATAAAAATAGTGATCTAAACATAATTTACTTGCCTTATGTTTTATTATTTTAATCAGTACTATCAAGTACAAAATACAAAAACATGACACCTCCAATTAAAGATCTGGATCAACTAGCCTATTCAAATGTTGACATCTAGTCTCAGTGGAGTTGTTACAATTAATATAGAACATTTTAAGTCAACACACTTATATATAAGACCTGAATCAGAACTCTGACTCAATGCTAAAAGAACGATAGCTAGGATAAAAAGCTACTATAAGCATCTGAGAAGTCAAGCTGTGGATGTTGATTATACTCACTTTTTATATGCAGTGTGCTAGAAGGGAATAATATAGAAATAGTAGAGGACAAACAAAGCCTCTGGTCTCTGAATAATCTAAATGAAATACACACATTAAAGAAAAAAAAATTTTTCCAAGAAAGTTAAAATATAACTCTCTCAAACAAAAATGAATTAATACAGGGGCGTCTAGGTGGCTCAGTCGGTTAAGCATCAGACTCTTGGTTTTGGCTCAGGTCATGATTTCATGGTTCATGAGTCTGAGCCCTACATGGGGCTCTGTGCTGACAGTGTGGGGCCTGCTTGGGATTCTCTCTCTCTCTCTCTCTCTCTCTCTCTCTCTCTATCTCTCTCTCTCTCCCTGCCCCTCCCACGCTCCTTTTCTCTCTCTCAAAAAATAAATAAATAAGCTTTTTAAAAAAATGAATACAAAACCTGTGTCAGAAGTGAATAATTTTTCTTTTTTGATAAAATAAGCAAAGTCAGATGGGGCTAACTAGTAATTATAATCACTTGAAAATAAAGTTTGAGCTTAGTAAAGTGGTGATAGGAGTTAAATAATACGTATGCATGACTCACACCATGTCATTGAAACAGACACAAAAATTTACATAAAAAGACACAAGGGAACAATAGACAAGCAACATACATGTGGGGAAAGAGCAAACACTGTTACCTCAAGGGGAGTAAAAAATCTAGGTACCAGTGTAGCAAAGTTAGCAGTAAAGATTCTTGAACACCATCTGAGAAAAGGTACATTAATGTAGATAGATTGCCAGGCAGGAATATACTACAGAAAAAGCAGTGTCCAGAAGATACTATAGGTATATGTAAAAAGACAAGATGTGAGACAAACTTAAAGGTAAGAAGAGCACCCAGAAGAGATGTGTGCCTTGGCCAACCAACAGAAACAAAGAAAGAGTAAGAGTCGAAAGACTAGAGGGAAAAAAACAACTTTTGAGTTAAACTATCTGTTAAGAAAATGTTTTTATAAACATTTCTTTGTTACTGGCTAGTAACTCCAGATCTTTCTGGATGTAATTTTACATTTTTTTCTTTTAAGAAAATTACATTTATTTTGGACTTTGTATGTTAAATTAAGGCTATTCATTGATGTATAACTGTGTTGCATCTTTTTACATTTTCCCCCCACCCTGACCCTGACATCCCCCCTCCCCCACTCAAAGCTGTGCTGCATCTTTTTAAAGAAAATTCTAAGTCACTGAATTTCATGAAGGCCGCCATGCTCACATATACTAAGAATGTGGGCAGGATATAATTTTAAAACATGCTGCAAAAATTGAAGGCTAGTAATGAGCTAGCAAGGCTTCTCCACAGGCTTACTTATGGTGTGACCAAATATTCCCACCAATTTATACACAGATGACCCCTCAGACAGCTTCAACCTTTAAGAAGTAAAGGCACATAACAACTGTAGACTTTAAAATTCACTTGTCCTAAAAAATTAATTGGAAGCTACCGGGCTTTATAGCACAGATGAGAGATAATTAAATTTTCCTTAAAAGAACCTCAACCACTTTCTTTTTAAAAGACCTAATCCAGGGGCACCTGAGTGGCTCAGTCAGTTAAGTGACCAATTCTTGATCTTAGCTCATGATCTTACAGTTCATGGGATTGAGCCCTGAGTTGGACTCTGTGCTGACAGCACAGAGCCTGCTTGAGATTCTCAATCTCTCTCTCTCTTTGCCCCTCCCCCACTAATGCATGCACACGCACACACACACACTCTCTCAAAATGAATAAATTAAAAAATATATTCTAAAAAAAAAGACTTAATCCACTCACACTGCATAATTTTTACATGCAGAAGGCTAACTATATTTAGTACTACAAATTTTCATTCTTACTACAGTCTTCCCATGAAATCTGAAGCAAAATATTATAGCAAATACATGGTTTTTGAAAACTGATTTAAGTATAGTGAGAGTCATTAAAGAACATAGTAATTGCACTTTCACATGTCCATATTAATTCTTAAAACAAAACATGAGATACATTATTATCTCCATTTTCTGAATGAGGAAGTGAAAACTGAAAGAACCTCTATGACCTGGCCAAGTGGCAGAGTCATATATTATGATTCCAAGTCCAGCAAATTGTCACAACACAATTTAGACACGCAGTGAGTCAATTCATGCTTCCCCCAAAACACTCTATTCAAGTTTAAATTCCAAAATGATTGTTAAGCCTAACTCATAACATAATTATCGTTTGGGTAAGCAAAACTCCTTCCTTCCAAATGTTGTCCCGTCCTCTTGATTTCCTCACCAACTGCTCTCAACAGATTTTCTTACAGAGATAATTTCCCTATATTAGACTCCAGTTTTCACTTATTACTTGCCCAAGCAATGAGAATGAATGCAAAAAGATGGCATTTTTTTAGCTTACAAAGTAGTTTCAGGCATCTCATTTGTTCTTCAAAACAGCTTGGTGAGAAAAAACAAATTGAACTACTATAGCTCTCCAACATCTCATATTCTCTTGTGCTCTTACATGTTCCCATGCCTTCTGCATATCTAACTCTCAAAATGAATGCCATCAACCCCTCTGCCATGTGAAACGTTCCTTAACATCCTTGAAGACTAAACTAAAAAGTTGTCTTCTACAAAAGCATTTGCTGATTTACTAGGCAGTAAGTTGGGAAAACTTCCACCTTGACCCAACACTGCACCAACACTTACCAAATAAAAACAAAAACAACATTGACTGGGATGTTTACTAAAAGCCAGACACTGGTCTAAGCACTTAAACATCTATTAATTTATTTAAGACCCATGCCACTCCTAAGAGGCAAATGGGTAGGAAAGGAAACAAACTTGGAGAGGCTGTCACAGTCAGTCAGTGGCAAAGCTGGGATTTAAACATGCCTTCCACCACTGTACTACATACAGCATTCCTCAGTGCACCACTCTGCAATAAATATAGTGGTAATACACAACAACAGAACTACTTGTCACATCTGGCTCTTGCTTTGGACTATGAGCACCTTAATACTAGGACTACCGGAAAGGGAAAGCAATAAAAGGATGGAAAAAGGATGAGAGGTAAAACCCAAAAAATAACTCAGTCTCTTACAATGACCTATCTAGTAGCTGTAACTAAGCATATTATTTTGTTCAGAATTTACATGAAAATAATTGAGTTGCAGAACTGTGTTTAAATGTTAGTGTACAAGTGAATGAATGAATGAATGAATATCAGACTATGATTCTTATTTGAAACTAAGAAGAAAGTTTTTTCAGTATTCCCTTTTATTTTTAAGTTTTCAAAAGCAGTAATTACAAAACACTGGTCTAATACTGAGGATACCTTGATATTAGTGCAAAAGCAATTATTGTTTCCATTCATTATGTATTAAAATATTGTCTATCCACCTTGATGCTGCTATATAACCTATAATAAATGCCCAAGGCATTTCATGTAATGGTCTTCCTAAGACCAAATACAAAGATTTCCAAATTCAAAACACATGGATATCACCACTGTCAGCAATCATAGTTTGCCAAGGACATGGGATGAGGAGAGATGGGAGAGGCAGATAGCAAGGATAATAAGAAAAGCATGCATTTCTGCACATAACTTTAACCAGTGAGCAAATCCTAAACAGGAAAACGTTTTGGAAAAAAAATTGTTAAGTCTTACACTGATGTAAGGATTATTAAGATGAGTAGAAGATGCTATTATTCCCTAATCAATCATATTCCAGTCTTACCACACTAAATCATCTTGACTCTATATACTATTTATCAAATTCTCATAGTACTTCTTTTAATAATACGTGTGTGTGTATACATACAATCTGTGCTTCATTATCTGACCATACATTTCAGTCTATCAATGTCAAATCATGTCCTTTATTAATAGTTTAATGCTTCAAAATTATATAATAAATGACACTGATCATAAACATCCACTTGATGTACACATCTTGGTCAATTTCCAAAAAGTAGAACGTCAATTTTTAAGAAATTAAAAATCAAACTGAGGGAGAAAGATAAAACTAAATTGTATATACAAGTTTTCCATATATAGCTTGACAGGAGACAAAAGGGGGAGGGGGATGGACAGGTTTTCATAAAGCCACAGAAAAAGATCAAGACAGCATCAAGAGTTGACAGAGAAATGGGCAACGGTAAACTGATATAATTACTTCAGAAAATTGAGGTCACGTACTAAACTTGAACATGTGTAGCCTGCACCCCAGCCATTTCACTTGGGAGACATAACAAAGAAATTTTTGCACAAATGCATGAGATTTATATGTGAATGTTCACAGCTGCAATATTTGTAATAGCAAGGAAAAATAAAATCTATGTGAAAAAGTAGAAGTATGCATAGATCACTTCTGCTGCATACCAAACAATAGTAGAATTGTCACATGGAAAAGCATTTATGGTCTTAAATTACAAGCTGAGCTAGTTGCTGTTTTTCATAAAACACCATTTTTACTGGCAAGAATAACAAACTATGATTATTCATACTCGGTAGGAAAAGAACCTATCACGTAAGAAAACAGAATTGATACTATTTGTTTCCAATAATAAAATTCAAGCTTTCAAAGAAGGGCAGAATTTTGGAAAACTAGTATCCATCACCATGAGCTTGACACTTCCTCATACTTAAAGCCTATTCAGAAACTGATGGAGATATTGACAAATGATACTGTTTTTATATTGCACAAGGTAATGTGCTAATATTTGGAAGATCTGCATAACCAATATTTTACACCTGACTAATGCATGATGTTATAAAACCCACTCAAAAGGCAAAAAAAAAAAAAAAACTAATAAATTTAATGTTACAAATATATAAACAGCATTGATATGGTTTCAGATTCTAGACTGTAACTAGCTATTGAGAAACTATGCCTTAGCTAGTTTTGGTATAGTATCAAATAAAAATAGCTATAATTATCCAAAAAAAAAAAAAAAGCTATTCAGAGATTCCTCTTCTTCCCAACTACATACCTATGTGAGATTGAATTTTCTTCATACCCTTCAACCATATCACAACAGATGAAATGTAAAAGCAGATGTGAGAATCCATCTGTCCTAATATTAAGCTAGACATTAAAGAGGTTTGCAAAAATATAAAACACCACCACTATTTTTTGTTTTAGAAAATAGTCATCTTTCATAAGAAATAGTATTGTTAATATTTATTAATTAATGTTTTAAAAACACATATTTTTTAAATTTATGTTTTAATTTCTAATATACTAAATATCCATAGATATAACCCCAAAAATAAAAGCTCTTTGGAGTCTATAACAATTTTGAAAATATACAGCTTTCCTGAGATCAAGAGGTTTGAGGTTGGCCAAGGGCACAAGCAACAAATTACCCTAAAACTTAGCAGGTTAAAATTGTGTCTATTATCTCACAGTTTCTGAGGGTCAGGAATCCAGAAGCAGCTCAGCTGACGGTTACACCTCAGGGTCTCTCATGAGACTGTTGTAGTAAGCTGTGGGCCAGAGCAGAGCTACAGTCTCTGATGATTTGAAAAGAACTGGAGGATGAGGATCTGCTTCTAAGCCCATTCGCCTGGCTGTTGGCAGGAGGCCTGATATTTCCAACCAATTATACTTACTTCTTTTTCCCCTCTACCATGTTCTTTTCTTTGGTTCTTCCCTTGCTATATTTCATCAAAATATTAGGTTCAACTATTAAAAAGCAAGCCAACAAATTCACCATACCATTGAATATAAGGGTTTAGTGACTATACTCCCCCACGACCAAAAAAGTAAAGACACAGAAAAAAAGTACTAACCAATACTTGCCCTGTCCCCAAACTTAATATTATCTGTTGCTCATCTATAAAGAAACAAGGTGGGAAATCACAACATTCCAAAATAAAGAACAAGGCTGAAGGTCTCACATTCCCTGATTTAAAACTTACTGAAGGCTATAGTAGTCAGAGACACGGGGGTGGCTCAGGAGGTTAAGTGTCTGACTTGGGCTCAACTCATGATCTCGCAGTCTGTGGGTTCAAACCCCGTGTAGGGCTCTGTGCTGGCAGCTCAGAGCCGGCAGCCTGCTTTGGATTCTGTGTGTGTCTCTCTCTCTGTGTCCCCCCCCACTCATGCTCTGCCTCTCTCTTTCT
This sequence comes from Herpailurus yagouaroundi, assembly GCF_014898765.1. NCBI lineage: Eukaryota > Metazoa > Chordata > Mammalia > Carnivora > Felidae > Herpailurus > Herpailurus yagouaroundi. Next base: position 27,742,674 of record NW_024412413.1, on the reverse strand, counting down.
TTCTTAAAAATAAGTAAACATTAAAAACAAAAATTTTTTTTCAAAGTTACAGTAGTCAAAACAGTAGAGTACTAGCATGAAGACAGACATATCGACTAATGGTATAAAAATAGAAAGCCCATAAGTAAACATTCACATACATGGTCAAATGATTTTTAACAAGGGTGCCAAGACCACAGGAAAGGACAGTCTTTTCAACAAATGGTGCAGGAGAAACTGTTTATCTATATGCAAAAGAATGAAACTAAACCCTTAACCTTTCACTATTAAAAAAAATTAACTCAAAAATGAATCAAAGACCTAAACATAAGACCTAAAAGTATAAAACCATTAAAAGAAAACAGGGGAAAAGCTGCCTGACATTGGATTTGGCAATGATCTCTTAAATATGACACCAAAAGCACTGGCAACAAAAGTAAAAACAGACACTAGATTACATCAAATCAAAAACTCTGTGCATCAAAGGTATGATAGTAACGTATAAAAAGAAATATACATTTGGTGTTCATCTCCATTTCTGGAACAGAACTCCAAAAACCCTTGCAATTTCCTAAGTGAAAAGAGTAGCAAAGATGTCTTTTGTTAGTCATAACAACTCCCTTTCAACCACCAATGAGTTTATGTTAATGAAGTGATTTTTTTTTTTTTAGAAAGCTCCTAAGGATGGGGGCTGGTTGCCATGGGAACCAACCAAAATGAAAGGGTTGGAATTTTCAACCCCACCCCCTACCTCAGAAAGGGGACAGGAGCTGGAGGTCAAATTAATCAGCAATGCCCAATAAATTAATCAATCATGCCTCTGTAAGGAGGCCTCAATAAAAACCCACAAGGACAGGGTTTAGGGAGATTCTAGGTTGGTGAACACATAGAAAGCACCCAGAGAGAGCGTGGGAGCTCCATGACCTCTCCCATACATCTTACTTTACCGATCTCTTTCATCTAGCTATTCTTGAGTTCTAATCTTTTATTTTTAATGTTTATTTATTTATTTATTTTGAGAGAGAGAAAGCACGAGCGGGGTAGGGACACAGAGAGAGGAAGAGAGAGAATCCCAAGCGGGCTCCACTCTGTCAGCACAGAGTCTGACATGGAGCTCCATCTTATGATCTGTGAAATCACAAGCCAAATCAAAATCAAGAGTCGGAAGCTTAAGCAACCCAGGCACCCCCTGAATTATAATCTTTTAAAATAAATCATTAATCTAGTAAGTAAAATGTTTTTCTGAGTTCTGTGAGTCATTCTAGCAAATTTTTTTTTTTTTTCAACGTTTATTTATTTTTGGGACAGAGAGAGACAGAGCATGAACGGGGGAGGGGCAGAGAGAGAGGGAGACACAGAATTGGAAACAGGCTCCAGGCTCTGAGCCATCAGCCCAGAGCCCGACGCGGGGCTCGAACTCACGGAGCGCGAGATCGTGACCTGGCTGAAGTCGGACGCTTAACCGACTGCGCCACCCAGGCGCCCCTCATTCTAGCAAATTAATCCAATCTAAGGCAAGGGTTGTGGGAACCTCCCATTTACAGCCACAGCCATTTGGTGAGAAGTACAGGTAACAAGTTGGACTTTGAACTGGTATTTGTGGGGGGAGGGGGCAGCTAAACCCCTGTGGGATCTGACACTATTTCCCACTATCTCCAAGTAAATGGTGGTAGAACTGAGTTACACTGTAGGTCATCCACTGGTGTCACAGAACTGCTGATGTGTGGAACACTCATATGTCTGGTGTCAGAAGTAAAGGTGTAGTAAAGTACTGAGAGCAGAGGAGACACACAGGAGTGTTTTTCCTCTACAAAAGGTGGTGGTGAATGGGGTGTTGTTCAGAGTACAGAATTTTAGTTCTGGAAGATGCAAAGAGTTCTGAAGATCGGTTCTGTAACAATGTGAATGTACTTAACACTTAAAACAACAACAACAGAGTAATAAGTCACACTGTACTCATGCCAATATATAAATAACATACACAAGATTAAAATTTAAGATACATAAAACCAATTCACCACTCTATGTAGTTTTTAAATACTCACCTGATTTTTTTGTGTTAATTCATTAAGTGAACTTTTAAGTTTTTGTAGTTCCTGCACATATACAGCAACTTCCTGGGGTCCTTTGGCAAGTTCACTCCTTAGCTGGCTTATTGTGGCCTTAAGGAAAAAAGAAAAAAAAAAGAAAAAAAAATTAGAGGGAACTAAAATGGAAAAGAGAATGGAAGTATCCAAAGGTTTTAAAGTTACACAGATTTTTGTCACTGTTGTTGTTAAATTGATATAATACTTCGAAGTTTTGATTTAGTTCTTTTTCCTACCACCCTACTGCCACCCCACATCATTTCTGACTGAAAATTAATTTTTAAAATTTATCCAAAATGTTTAACCTCATTTATTTAATAATGAATGAAATGAATAGTTGGCATCCTACTTTATGTATCTGAGTCAGCATCAAACTACCAACCTGAATTTACTGGCTTTGAAACTCTGTACTTTAATCCTTCTGAATTTAAAGAACATATGCAAGTTACTGCCTACCTTTTATCCCAACTTCTACAGGATAGCCTTTCGTTTTACTTTAAAAACATGTTAAATAAACACAAACACACAATACAGAATCACCTTGGAAAGGTAGCGAATCATCTTTTTGACTGTAATGGAAAGTATCTGTCCAAAGAAGTTATACAGAGTTTTATTAGATATAATTTTATTAAGCTGGGTCATTCCATGACTAGGTATAATAGCTGGACACAAATTTGCTTTAATGCATCTTAACGAAATTAAGACAAAGGTTTGATCATTTAAAAGTAAGAGAAAATTAAGCAAAGTCTCAGAAATAGAAACTTCCTATACATGAAAGCTTCAATGACCAGAGAGAAAGACTAAGTACTGCTTTTTAAGTATGGTTTCTTGCAAGTGACATTAACAAAAGAACTTTCTATTTCTAATATTTAGCTTATTGACTTCACTTTTTACATCCTTAAAGCTACATTTTCATTGTCTATATTCTTTATTAGTAAATAAATTTTATTATGGAAAACATTTTTAAAAAATTTTTAATAAGCACAAGAGTAGTTATCTACATCAAATATTACAAATACATCTTCAAGGGAGAAACCTTAGAAGGCTACTGATTTATTTTGACAGTAACGCCAAGAGATCTGCTACTCTTCTCTTAAAAACCCTTCCAGTATGTGTGGCACTTTTTTTTTTTTTTTTTTTTTTTTAAGGATTCTCTTTGGTGGTATATCTTCATCTATTACAGTGCTTTGGTTTTAAGTTTTGGAAAACCATCTAGTAAAGAAGGTAAGTGATTGAACTGAACGATTAAACACTTGGGCTTATATTATTTTAATAACCATAAGTTGATGAAACTAGTTTTTTGAGTGTTTTCCAAACTGGTTTAAAGTCAACTAAAAGAGGTTTCAAAAAAGTTTTTACAAATAGCAGCATGTCTAAGATATCTTCCTGGCCTAACCTTTTAAGGAAAACATTCATGTAAATAAACCAATTCTGATATACTGACAGGCAATCTGTCATATTGCTTTACAGTTACAGCTTCTACACAGGGTGTTTCAACATATAACAACATATATATATATATATATATATATATATGTATGTATGTATACACACACACACACATATATATATAATATATGCCATATATATCCTATACTTCAAAGAAGGAAATGTTTAAATATTCATTATTTTTAACTATATTCAAGTTAAAGGCATATCCTAATAATTTCTTTCTTAAACTGATCATGTAATCTTTTCATTGATACTGGGAGTTTATTTCAAACTGCTATCCCTAATAACTTTGAACCTCAGGATCATTTTCTGTTAGTAACATTATGGATGTTCAGAGAAATATTAGGAACAGTTTGGCTATTTTAAGTTACCCTATTTTAATCATTAGCGTAGATGCCAACTTATCACAAAAGAAGATATATTATTGTATTTAAATCTTGACTCGTAAATATCTTATCAAAGGATTTAGCAGAGTGACACATAATAAACAGAAATAATAGTGCATATTAAGATGCAAATTAGGAGTATATTTCATTAAAAAACCATGATTCCACATTAAAGTTTATAAGATATAGTAAGCCAAGAGTAACATCTGTCTTGCTGATTAACTCCGACATGTAGAAAAAACTAAACAAGCAAAATGTAAAGCAACTATATTCAACAATATCTTGTTATATTTTAGTTTTAAAATATGTTCTTATAAATGACTATATTTTAATACCTAAAGAATTAAACATTAGGTATATCATTTATCCTTTGTACAAATATGAATATTTTTAACTATAATTTTTTTTAAAGCAACCATTTGAAATTTTTTAGTTTACTCAAGGGTGGAAAAAAGAAAGATGTGGGAAGAGTTTACACCAAAAGTTATACTTTAGTCATGGAGAGGGGAAGGAGGGGAATGAACTACAGATAAGGTTCATTTTCTCTGTTGTACATGATGAATCATTTCAATGTTTTACAATGATCATGCATTATGTTTGTATTGGGGGAATATACAAATTGAAAAGTCAAAATGTGCAAGAAAATACATTCCCTGTTCAAATATGACTATGGGTCAAATTCAAACAAAAATGGCTCTCCACTCTAGCCACAAAGACATTCCTCACTGTTTAACAGGCCAAACTCATCTGCGCTTTGAGACTTTACAGTTGCGCTCCCTCTTCCTGAGAATGCTTACTCCCAATTCTTCACCCTCTTGCTTACTTCTCACACATTCCTCCTTGAGAAGACCTTCCCTGATCATTCTATCTAAAACTGTCATACATTATTGCCAGCTCCACTACTGCCCATACATACCCTGCTTTATTTTTCTTTATAGCATTTATTATTACCTGATTTTCCATCATGATTTGATTTATTCATGTATTATCTGGCTTCCACAAAAGACTATAAGCTTTATGAGAGCAGGCACTCTGTCTTATTCACTGTTGTATTCCCCACACCTAAAACAGCTACTGAGCCCTAGGCATTCAAAAACTACTCTCTAAAGGAATGAGTGATTCGTCTCCAAGGAGTTAATAGATATTTGTTCCCAGTATCTGAGACCCGATAAAACAGCCTCCATTTCCTTGAAGCCATGTTACTGAATTCAAGTTAGACTTTTACGAAAAAATTTTAAATTAAAAAATAATTGAGATATTTTGAGCAAATATCCTGCTAGTGTTTTAGAATTATAATTATTGTCCTAATAATATTCTACTACAATTTGTATGTATTTAAAGATGATTGAAAATTCACTTGATTAACAAAAATAAGCATATCTTTGAAGTTCTGAGATTGCCTTACAACACAAAATTTCCATTTGACAATAGAAGGAGCTATATTAAAGGTATTACTAACATTAAAAAGCCTTCCCAAAACACATTACCTCAAGTTTAAGCATCTCCATTAGAAAGCAGAAAAAAAAAATAATAAAATGATGGATGAAAGGTGGAAGACTGACAAAAGTACACACTGAACACATAATAAAAATGTCCAAACATACTGCTAAAACTGATCTCTAATATTAGTACACTTTTAAAAGATATTTAAGTACTCTTTAATAACTATGCATGAGTATAACCATTTTTATTCCATATCTTTGTAAATATTTTAGCTTTTAAAATGAGTTTATTTGGAATTCAAATAAAATTCTTAAAAAACCATTTATATTAAAGACCACACCAAATGTAAGTTGATTATAGCTTTGATATTTTCAGTAATGTAAATTTTTAAAAATAATACTTATTTTCACCCTTAAATCCTCAATTTCTGATGATAACTGTTTATAAAGTACTTTCAAATGCTTTAGAATGAATTATTTTTCTATATGCCTTCTAAAATATCTAAACCAAAAACACAACAAAACAAAACCAAACCTGTCAATGAATTCATAGGCATATCTAAATGAATGTAATGGAACATAAGGACATACTTAACAATGTATATTACATCATATGTCTTTAGCTTCAATTAGAAATACCAAACAAATCATTACATTTTTAGCTCCTTTAACTCCTGTTCGTGTATTTTGTTTCAGATACCAGTATTTAGGTTCAGTAAAGTAGTAATAAATACACAAAGTAAGTTTTTCATTAAGTGCTATAATTCACCAACAAATTTAAGAATAGGATTTAATTTTAATAAATTAATAAAATACATGCCACATATTTAAAAAGTAAGCACAAGCTAAAAACAAATGGTTTATAACATTGTTATAAACAAATGAGATGGAATATCTAGACATTAATTGTTTTAATATAAAAGTGGTGTGAAACAACTCAAAAGTATTTTAAGTTGTACTCAATATAAATATTACATCATATAATATGGCAAAATATAAAAAGTAGTAACAGTAAGTATTAGGTCAAAATTAATAGCACAAATTTACTTATAAGGCAATTATCAGACCACCCTAAATGAGAGAGAACATGATTCAGAAAAGACTTGAGGCTTTGGAGGAGACCTGGGATCCAATCCTAGCTTCCTTTATATGAGGTACATGAACTTAAACAAGTTATTTCACTTCACCGAGCTTCAGATTCCTTACACATAAAACAAACTTGATACTTAATTTACAGAGTTAAAAGAAACAAAAGAGACCATATATTTAAAGTACCTGGCATATTATCCAAAACTTGGTGGTGCTCAAAACCTAAGAGCTTGTTTCCAATAATAATATTACTCTGACTCATGCTACCACTTCCTAAACTTGTTCAACATAATCTGAAGTCTCAATCATTACACACCTATTAGTTAACTACTAGAAAGTAAATATTACCCTTGTTTTACTAAAATGATGATGAAATGTTAAGTGCTATTCAGCAAATCTCTTTATTTTAACATTTATTTCAAAACATTTAAAAAGATAAACCTTTATGAAAATGTAAAGTTAAGATGTGAAGAATGAATTTCTATGCCATTTTTCTTCTTTTCCAGAAACATCTTTTTGAGAGAGAAAAAAAAATTGTTTCCCACAATTACTCTTGTTGATAGGAGGACAGTACAGGGAAGTCACTAAATCCTTTTCCCCAAAATCTTATAACTCTAGTTATACTTTTTCATCTTAAATGACTTCTTCCCATAACATAGAAGATAATCCAATCTACATGAATAAAAATACAAATTTACAAAAATCCTCCATATTAAAGTAATTCTTAAATATTACTCAGAAATATTTTCCCACATATATTTTTCCCAAAATGCAAGCAAATATATAAATTTCTTCTCCCTGTTCAAATTCTATTTGTATAACAAGTATACCTCCACAATTCTCAGCAGGAAACAGTCAGAAAGGTTTATACTTTAAAAGACATATATTCTAAAAGTGCCATTGCTGTAATTCAATTTTAGTCAACCTGTTACATTTGATTTGAAACCTCATATAATATTAAAGGAATTTTTAACCAAAAGAGAGTATAATTTTTTAAAAATTTGAGAAATACCAGTGGGCAGGCAGATTTAATCAAAAGTAATTCTTATTAAAACACAGAAATAAATGACTCGATTCACTCAGATTCAAGCATTTCTACTTTCACATTATCTGAATGGGACTTTTCCTCATGAGACTTCTTTGATTCAGCATCTCCTTGACTGCACATTAAAAGCTTTTAACTGCCTTCAATAAATTTATGAACTCCCTAAAACTGTTTGAAAAATTGTGGGGTCAAGTGTCATTGGGCTAAAAAGATCACTTTTGGGAAGTCTGCACCTGAAGTTCATAAACTTTAAAGTCTAAAGTGTTAAGTAAGCATCATAAAGCTTCACATGCCTATGCATGTTGTACCTACAAAGGTTCACCATTCCCCCTTTACAAAGATACAGGAAGAAGTAAAATAAAGGGTGACATGGTTATCTATAATATTTATACTCCATAGCTCATTATGTTACTAATTATGAATAGAATGGCTTTTAAGATCACCAGCTTAAAACCTCTAAAAAAAGCAAACTGCAACGTTACTATAACAACCTCTTAAACTGAAAATATGAAAAATAGAGGTCCATGTCACATAAGGCAGCTTAGGAACTACAAATATCTATTAATATTTTGTTAACTGTTAACAAAATATCCTCTATAATACTTTAGTAAAAAAGACAAAGGCTACATTTTTAAGCAAATATATTTACTAAAAATCCTAGAGCTTGCCATATACTAACATAATTATATCAAGGATTTACAGGTCAAAGTCAAGTCATGTGACAAATGGTGGAAGGAACTGAAAATGTTTATCCTGAAAAAGAAAGAACTCAGAGTAAACATGAACAGTCTCCAAATATCTCATGTGGAAAAAAGGAACAATTCATTCTGTGTAATTCCTAAGGAGAACTGGAATCAGTGCATGGAAATTCTAGGGAAACAAATGTCAATTCAATGGAACGGCTGACTTATGAAGAAATATGCATCCCTACACCACCTAGCAAGAGTTGGGGATCACTTATCAGAGAGACTACAAAGGAGGGTCCTGGGTGAAGTGTTAGTCTAACAGATTTTTAAGATTTCTCTCAACAACATAATTCAATAATCGGTAAGTGAAAAACAAGCCTACTAGAAAATAAGTTTTCCTAAATATTTTTCCTAAACAACATTGATAATACAATTGTAAAAAAATGAAATCATGCTTCCTTTACTCCTACACCAAACTGAGATAAACTCAATTACCACTTATTGACTAGCCTGGATCAAATTTAACTTGAAATAATCATTTCTCCACAATATGTACATTTATTAAATGGACAATACTCTTTTATACATTCTTCTCTAAATGTCTAGCTTTATAAAGCAAAATTAAATATTGTCTCTCAGGCTATACTGACTATACACAAATATCACTCAGGGCAAATGAAAGTCAAGTATTGTTTTGATAGATCGCTTGGAAAAATTTCAACTGCTGGCTTCACTCAACAGTATACACTAAACAAGTTAACAACAATCACATTTAGGCACACTGAACTTATTTACCTCTGAGTTAGCATATTCTGCTTGTAACTTTTTACACTCATCTTTGAGTTTTTCAGATTCTTTTTCACGCTCCAACGTCATGTTGTCCATTAGTGTTTGAACTTGGACCAGTTCTTTCTTTAGCACAGCAACATCTTCTATACCAGGTCTCTGAAGCTGTGAAGCATGTTCATTAAAAATTATAGTGAAAAATGAAAATATGGTTTTACTACAAAGAAATCAAAATGAAAATAATCTTTAATATCAATTGTTAGACTGCAAATGTTGACCACTGATACCTTTTTCCCAAAAAGCCTCTCCTCTTCCCAATCTTTGTCATATTTAATAGTATCACCACAATGTGAAAGAGAGCAAATTCACAATTATCCTTAGTGCTTTATTTGCTTTCTTTTCCTTCACAAACTGCACTTCATGGTTATAACAATCACTTAATAAATGCCACATTTTGAAACATAAATGCCCCATTTTCTATCCTAGGAAACTGATAATAAAAATAAAGGAGCAGATGTAAGCATAATTAGGGTTTGTTGCTAATGGATATGGATATGCATATGGTTGATTTTATTCATATATTTATTGAGTGCTAAATAAAGGGCAGAGAGGCACCTGGGTGGCTCAGTCGGTTGAGTGTCCGACTCTTGGTTTCAGGTCAGGTCATGATCTCATGGTTCATCGGATCGTGCCCTATTTCGGGCTCCTCGCTGACAGCACAGAGCCTGCCTGGGATTCTCTCTCTCCATTTCTCTCTCTGCCCCTCCCCTGCTCATGCTCTCTCACTCTCTCTCTCAAAATAAATAAACATACATACATACATACATACAGGACAGAAAGGAGACAAGGACAGATCCAAAGTTGTACACCTTGGGAGAGCACTGAAGACATATAGTACCAATGACAGAAATAGTTGGGGAGGAAATAGGATGACCTGATGCTACACTTGTTGAAGCCGAAAAGAAGCTAGAAATGCAATCAGAAGTTTTCTAAAAGTAGGTGGATTTATAAAACTAAAGGGCAGGGAAAGGTCAGGATCAGAGACGCAGATAAAGGAAACTAGTAAAAAGACACATGATATTAAGATAGAAACAACAAAAATGTTAAGGTAATAAATTTTGTATCACACATTCCATTTTTATTTAAAAAATCACATTGGTATATGTGTAAAGGATAGAACTAGAGGGAATTTTCCTTTCCTTCATTTTACTCAAGCAATACTTTTAACATTTTTTCAGAGTATATATTTTTCATTTAGAAAATTATAAAAGTACATTTCAATAAGGTTTCTGAATTACCAGTTCAGTCTTCAGATCTTGAATTATAATTGTTTCTTTGTTTAATTCCTCTGTCAGATATGTCACTTTTTGTTCAGCAGCTTCTCGAAGACTCTTTTCTTCATCATATTTTGACTTTATATCTAATTAAAGATAGTTATATAAATATTAGTTTCATGACATTAACTCTAGGAAAGGGTAGCTTTATAAATTCTTATCTATTACATTGCATATCTACATATTATTAATATGTATTAATTACATGTTATTATGTATGCATAACTACATATTACTAATATGTACATATTATTAATATTAATTCAAATTCACATTCCTTAGATAACCCTAAATATGTACAATAAACTTTTACTTCTGATTAAATGATGAACTTAAAATAATCAGATGTTTTTGTCTAAATTCCATACAGCAGTGTCACTAATTATCATCTTAATGTATACTTAATCACATATAATAGTTTAACCTAAAAGCATGTAGTTAAAGAAAAAGTAATTGATTGCATAACCAAATGTTAAATCTAACTGTATTATTTAATTTCTTCAAAATGTTACTTGTTAATCTTTAAGCATGCCCCAAAGAAAATTCACCTTTTCTAAATTAGAAGAAAAATTCTACAGAGAAAATCGATCCTTTGAAAAGAAGAGGTGAGAGGACAAACAAAATAATTTATACAGCAACTCTATTATTAAATTCCAATAATCACTACCATAGTCTATAACAAATGTTTTACCACACCAAAATACAATACACTAAAATACAATGCCTTATTTCCAGGATATACAATGGCAAAAAGGTAACGAGACTCATCATTGGCTAAAAAGATCTGATTCAATTTACCTGCAATTTCAGTGGCAAGTTGGGCTGCTTTCTGTTCAAATAAGTCTTTCATTTGCTTAATATTAAAATTTTCTGTTTGGGCTTCTTCTAATTGTTGTTCCAAAGACTGTAGTTCTACAAAAATGTATCATAGCTATTTAAATACATAATTAATGCTAATTACATTTCCTAAACTGTTATTACTTATATCCTAATCATTGTTTTAGTTAAAGACAATCAACATGAAAAGAAAAAACAAAAAAAGAGAATCAACATGAGTCTATCATCCAGTTATAAATGGAGAATCTTCATATTTCAAGAATTAAGCATATCTGATTCATTTAAACACAAGTCATAATTTATAAATATAAAAACAAATTAAAGGAATATTTAGCATCATACTCAAATCATCTATAAATATTTGTTTCAAAAGTATTTTGCTTTTACATTTCAGTTATTTTCCTATAACCATCAACTGTCCAAAAAGGAACATATTCTGGCTTTCTAAATAAAATTGATTATACTGAGAAACAAAATTAGAAATGGTTTAAGAACAGGGAGCCTGGGTTAAGCATCAGTTACGCATCCGACTTTGGCCCAGGTCATGATCTCACAGTTTGTGAGTTCGAGCCCAGAGTAGGCTCTGTGCTGACAGTTCAGAGCCTGGAGCCTGTTTCAGATTCTGTGCCTCCCTCTCCCCCTCCCCCACTCTCTCCCCCTCTCCTCCCCTCCCCCACTCACACTGTATCTCTCTGTCAAAAATAAACATTAAAAAAAGAAAGAAATGGTTTAAGAACAATCCAAGTCTTAAATAAAATAATTAAAATATGCCGTCAACTCCTAATACTCCATTCTCCTAAGGAGATTTCAAAAAAAAAGGGCGAGACAGATTTCAGAGGGAAAGTAAATACAACAGCTAACCTCAAAATACAAATCTGATTATTCATTGAGCATTCCTCCAAAGTCAATTACAAAGATGCTAGCTTCATCATTTTATTTCAAGAGAAAAAGAGGACATCATTCTTCAAACTAGATTTAACTTTTCACTAAAATGTACTAATGTGATATTTCAGAAGTTTATAACTTCAGAATATACAGAACAAAGAAAACAGTAAGATTTTTATCAACTGATTAAACTATAAAGTTCACAAATAATATTCTAAACCTAAAATAGGACTATTAGCTTCACTGTTTTAAAGCCAGAAAGTACAATCACAATACAAATTCATGTAGCAGGGATCAGAGAAAAAGAAAGTAAAAAGTGAAAAAGAAGAATGAGAGGGGTGCCTGGGTGGCTCAGACAGTTAAGCTTCTAACTCTTGATTTGGGCTCAGGTCATGATCTCACGGGTTCCTGAGTTTGAGCCTCTAGCTCTGCTCTGCACTGACCATGTGGAGCCTGCCTGGGATTCTCTGTCTCCCTCTCTCTCTGCCCCTCCCCTGCTTGAGCTCTCTCTCTCTCTCTCAAAAATAAGTAAATAAACACTTAAAGAAGAAGAAAAAGAAAAATGAAGAAATATCTGCTTTAAGCAAAGTTCAAAGTTACCTGCTGATGAATCAGCCACCAATCCATCAGGTTTAGACTCCTCAATGGAAACAAGACATAAACAAACGCATTAAAAGAAAAAGACAATACTATTATAATTGCCAATGTGAAAAAAGTCTCTACAAGCCACATTCTATCAGGTAAGTAGCAAGATTCTGATTAAATTTTGGTCTGTTCACAATCGTCCAGATTTCTAAAGTACCATTAGGCAGACTGGCATAATGATCTAGCTGCAGTCACTGGTTCTAAGAATTTTTTATGTTAACATATATTTAAATTATTGTGAATCTTATAATAGGTACCATCTTAAGTTCTATAAATTCAGTAAAGATTTTAAAATAATATAAATTATAATTATAAATATAGATTCTAAAGCCAATACTGAAGTCAGCAAATAAGATTCAATACTATAATATATAAAAATCTGCAGAAGTGAAAACATGCCATGAACTATCACTACTATAAAGTTTGGCATTAAAAGCACAAATTTTTAATTCATGATTATAAATCATCTTTTAAAAAAGCAGAAATAAAGAATATATTCCATAAGGTTTATTATGTGCATTAGGAATAAAATACTATACTGCCAAGCATTATTCCCACATTCTAAAGAATTACACATATCTTCAAGAGTTTAATAAAGCAACTCCTAGTGTATCTGACTTATTTTCCTATACATTAGATTTAGACATATTGGTTGCTAAGAACCATCAATATTTTAAATACATTTTCCCCAAGGTAAATTTCCTACCAAGGCAATTTCACCTTGCACTGTGGAGAATTTAATTTATTAAATGTGAAATAGTCATCTCAAATGTGGTAAACAATTTCCTCTGTTTTCAAGTACAAAAAAATAATACAGCACATGTTTGATTATTTGTTAATGGCATTTATGTAAAACAGAGTAAATGAACTTTAAGTACTTTAGATTACTAAAAACCTCTTTCACAGCCTCAAATAGAGAAGCTGAGTAGTAATAAGACTAATAATATCTTGTTATCCACTTATTAGGGATTTTTTTTTCTAGTCCAAATGACAATTTTTGGTGAAAAAACAAAAAGGCAAAAAGATAGACTGAGAGTCACAATGTACTAAGATAACAGGCAACAGGATCACTAATTACTTTATAAAAATATTAGAACTATTATTGAAGGTTATCCACTTTATTCTTACAAATGAAAACTACATTTAGTAAAATTTATTACTTTATGATCCTTCATGTAATTGTAGTGCAAAAGCCAATATAATTTTAATATAAAAATCATAGTTGGTTAAGACATTTAGAAAATACATTAAATTATGTATCAACAGAATCTTACTCCAAAGTAACCACTTTTGTTACCCATGATTTTCGTTTTTTCTACATATTATTTTTATATAAAGCTGTGTGTGTTTGTGTGTATACATACACATATACATAAATACCTTTATTCTGTTTTTTAAAACCTAATACTGTTTAAAAAAATAACTAAAATTGTTAATACAACCATTTCCCCATATTTTCAAACAATCTTCAGTAATATTAACAGGGGTGCCTGGGTGGCTCAATCGGTTGAGCAACTGACTCTTGATTTCGGCTCAGGTCATGATCTCACTATTGGCGAGATCAAGCTCATGTCGGGCTCCATGCTGAGAGTGCAGAGCCTGCTTGGGATTCTCTCTCTTTTTATCTCTCTCCCCCTCCTTCCCTCCCTCAAAAATAAGTAAACTTTAAAAATTTTTTTTAAAAAGAATATAAATAGTAAACAGTTAATAATCGTTCTTTCCCTACTAGTAGACAATTTAGTGATCTCCCATTTGTCACAACACAAATGCTCTGAAGAATCTCACTATTGTCTGAACCTATATTTTTTAACCATTTAGGGATATTTTCAGAAAATAAGAATAATGCAGCCTGGTATTAAGAAAAAAAAAAAAAAAACCCACAGGTAACTGATTCTTAATGGAGCACCTTTAAGAAATAACATCTGAGCTTCCAAAATATTTGTCTGCGTTCATTAGAATTACAAAGGCTATACACTGTAGGCTATTAAATACAGATAAATTCATTAGGAAGTTATTTATATCAGGCCACCTGCTTACAAAACGCTTATTTTTAACAATGAAAATAAACATCTAATAAACACACTTCAAGTATTTAAAAGCATTTACTTGCTGTTGCAGCCCTTGAAATTTTTCTAATTCTTTCTTTAATTCTTCTGAGTACCATTTTTCTTCCTAAGGAAAAAGAAAAAGATTTTTAATTAAATTTCAAAAGATTTATTATCTGAAACACTGAAAATACACAAATGTAATCATTTCTACTCTTACCTTAAGTGAAGCCTGAAGGTCTTGGACCTCTTGTCTAAGTAGTGTTAAATCATCTCTAAACATATATTGGAGAAAAAAGGAATTAATAATTAATGTTCTCTAACAACCTGGTCTCTTAATAAATCATGGCTAGCGACTGCACATTAATTTCTAGTTTTCGCAATTCTTAAAAAAAAAGCTGCTTAGAATTTTATGTATACTGGCATATATATATAACCGTTAGAAAAATAATTTTATTCTGAAAGCTCCTCATTCATAAATGGAAAAACACTTTATCACAGAAATGATATAATCATTAACTGCCTTAGGCCAGAAACAAAATATCTCCCATTAAATTACTAACCATAAGGATCAATACCTTCCTATTGTAGTTAGCATAAAATCTAAGCTCATTAACAAGGACTATACAATCTATACAATCTAGTCCCTGTAGTAACACTCTCCTGCTCATTCACTCAGCTCAAGCAACACTGGCTTCTTTCTGTTCCTTGAGTCTTGTCAAACTTCTTACATTCTGTTCTCCTCACCTAAGAGTCAGTCTGACAAGGAATGGTGAGCACACTCTCAAGGCCCTAACACAGGAAAGAGGTAAGATCACGTGCATTCATAATAGCATTACACTTCAAAGCAATTGTACTGTACCGCTTCAGAGCAAGAGCCTCTCCTCCATGACTTGAATCATTACCAGCATCATGAACTACCTCATAGTGTTTGAAAAGTTCATCAGCAGACCCAAGGGATTTCATACACTGGGGACATATGAAACCCTATAGAGAGAGGGAGAAAAAGGTTACAAAACTGTGTTGAATATTGTAAAATAGCAATTTGTCTGTTATGAAATACGGTCTAATGTCTTACACCAATGGTGCCATTAGTAAATTGTAACCTACAATGTTAAGCCCAAATTCAGGTATTGCGCAAAAGTACATCACCATCTATTCTGATTGAAGTTTACAAAATAAAAAAAAAAAAAAAAAAAAAAAAAAAAAACCCTTACAACTATCTTTTAGGTTGAGTAAATTGATGGCTAGAGTACAGAATTCTAATTTGAGAAGTTCTAACCTAGGAGACTAGTTGAGAAGTCTGCCATCATATTCCCACCCCTCTCTCTAGATATCCCCTTAGTAAAATAACAGCTGTTCCAATCTACTTCCTAGTAATGATAGCCAAAAAATTAAGAATATAAAGCATTCTGATCACTGAGGAAAAAGGTACTGTATTAAATAACTCATAATTACCACAGAGTATCCACAATGCTTGAGAAGTATTCTAGTCAGTAAATTCTTTGCTAACCTAAGATGAACACTATAAAAGCCTAAAATTAATAGACCCATAAAATATTAAACACTTATAAATATTCTCAGAATTATATGGTTATGGCATACAAGGTCCTACATGAATATTTCCTCAATGAGCTAATAATCACTCTGATGCTGGGGCACCTCGCACTCTCCACAACTATACTGACACTTTCAACTATTCAGATTTACCTACGTTCTCCAAACCCACCACGGTATCCCACATTTCCGGGCCTTTGCATATACTGATTTTCCCTCCAGCATTACCCTTAGTAGCTTGTCAAGTTTCTACATTCCCTATAATACACAACACACTGGAGCTTTTCATCCATGTTTCCCTAATGGCTACCGTAGTACTTTTGAACACACTCTATATTTTCTATGTTATATATTTATTTTTAAAATATGAATAAAATAAATTAACGACTGGCTGGCTCAGTTGTTAGAACATGAGACTCTTGATCTCAGGGTCGTGAGTTCAAACCTCACATTGGGCATGGAGCCTACTTAAAAAATAGATAAAAATAAAAAAACAAAAATATGAATGAATCTGGCAGGGCAGAATTTGGCAAAAAGACAGAAGAGCTTTAACATCTTGCAGGTTATAAAACTTTCCAAGGAATAGAGTGAAGTGATAAGTACTCCGAACAAGTAAAAACTTAAAAATAAAGAAACTTCTCCTTCATTGGGTGCTATACAAATAGCATATATTCATTTATTTATGTACATTATGTAGCAGAATGAAGGCTCACTGAGTACTAGGGAATACTGATATGTAGACAAACATTACCAGACAATGGTATAACATAAGTAAATATAAGGAACTATAGGAACACAGGAAAAAAAGAATCCAACTCTGTCTGTTGCAGGAGTTAGTGTTTTACAAAAACTCCACAGAAACTCATTTATGTTATATGTATGTGTATATACACTGGACACTGGAATTGGGTACTGAAGAACGAGTAGGAGTCACTTGTCAGAAATAAAAGAGAGGCATTCTAACAAAGGTGTGGAAAGAGGTTTGAAACACAGACGTGCTGCATTTGGAAAACAGAGGTATGTTCTGATCATAGAAGTAGAGCGAAGGGCAGGGGCACAACAGATGAGTGAACGCAATGATCACCTATGAAACTCTGCAATAAGCAAAGGTAGTAGTACTAAGTACTCAGGATGTACCTTTGCACATCTGAATGACGCCATTAGGCTCCAGAGATATTTGATGCGCAGCACTGTCTTTTGAATGAATGAATGTCCCCAGCCTATGTGTTAATCTAGCTCATGTTATGCTCTTTCTTCAAAATCATCTATTATCTACCATTATGTTTTATGACGGCTCCACTTTATACCTAATTTGCCATTCTTATAAGTTCTACTCGGTAACTGTTGTACCACAATAGTTAACATGCTTTTAGTGCAACAGCTATACTATTTAGCCGGTCATTTCTCTTTTGCATGTCAGCTTCTACTAGTATCTAGAAGGCAAATTTCAGAATGTTCACCAGAGAAGCCACAGACCAATTACACTATTTAATCTTTACAACTTTGGCTTTTTGACTATTGTCTCTACTTCCAGATATTGGGTCTAGATATCTAAAGATACCAAGAAAGCTCACGATCACATTAAGGTATGCCATACCTTCTTAAAGCTTCTAAATATTACCAGGTTAATACTCCAGAAAGAACTGATTCATCCCTAAAGAGAAATTTTAGAAATTCAGTAATATATATTTAATCATAGAAATATTCCACCTAAGTGAATTTTCCATATGATTCACCTAAATGAATTTTCCATGTTTAAATAACACTTTAATTTTGGGACATTTCTAATAAAAATAAATCTTTCTAAAATACATATACTTTCTCACCTTCTTAAATAGAAGATACTAAACTGTTGTTTGGTGTTTCAGATGCATAAATATTTATCACTGAACGGGTGACTTTAACTCTATTAATTCTGGCCTCTTTAATCTCTGGACCCACAGTTTATAGTTTTTTCTTACACCCTGTTTTGTCTTTCCACAATCATTTCTTAAAATTATTCACACAGTGGGGCGCCTGGGTGACTCAGTCGGTTAAGCACACAACTCTTGGTTTCGGCTCAGGTCATGATCTCGCGGTTGGTGAGTTTGAGCCCCGTGTTGGGCTCCACACTGATGGTGCAGAGCCCGCTTGGAATTCTCTCTCTCTCCCTCTCTCTGTCCCTCCCCCACTTGCAGACTCTGTCTCTCAGAATAAATAAACGCAGACAAAAATGTTTTAAAAATATTATTCAAGTGCTATTTCTAGTAATGCTAGCCTGACATAGATGGGAAGGATAAAGAAAAAAGCCTATCAAGACCACATCACTCATTTATAATAAAAGTAACATAAGCTCAGAGTGAATATCTGAGGGATGCCCCCTGAATACAGTGCATGATCTTTCATTCATGGGCTTTGTAATACTAATAGTGGGTATTAAGAGACTGCTTCTCTATTTCTTCGCAATCACCTTCGAGGGTAGATCGATAACTTCCACAAAAATGTTGTTAGTAAACAGTAAAACACTAAAAACAGCCAGCTACATTTTTCCCTTAATTATTCCAAATTTCTCACCAACTTCCAAACATGCACACACCCAGACATACACACACACTCTACTTAAGATTAAGCGATCTCTAATCCTTTCTCAGATACACTAAAGAACTTACCTTAACTTGATATTTATGGTATCCTTCTTATACCAAGTGCTCTTTCAGTTAAAAATAAAGTTCTTATTTAAATGACAAGTAGGTGATATTGTCACTTTTGATTTTGGCTAACCCATAAAGAAGAAAAGTTGGCACAAGAGGTATGAAAGACAAGTGGTAAAATGCTAAGGAGAGCTCCAAGAATCTTTTAGGTCTCTCTTTTTGCTTGCACCAGTTAGCTAGTTTAACCAGTTGGTGTCTTCCTATATTGCACCCATTTTCCGTATCACCCTAGAAAATGTCTGGTTTAACTGTTCCCCAGTAAAGCTTTTCTGGGGTTCTCCTCAGGTTGAATCACCACTGCACTCTTTTTACAAATAATATTTATCACAGAAATTGCCTGGGATAGAGATCATATCTTTTTTTGTATTCTTTACTTACCAAAATATATGATGCATAAGAAGTACACTACAAATATGCCAAATAAGTGAATGTTTGGTGAAATCCTTTCATATATATGTAATTGCCAGACAGAAAAACACATGTCTTTTTTTTTTTTCTTTTGTCTTTCTGGGTACAAGGAGTTTCATTCTTTTGTGAGACTTGCAAAAGAATCAGAAAAGCTATGTTTCTCTTTGTTTTTAGATTATTGCAGTGATTTTCAAAAGAAAGAGATCAAGATCATCTAAGAAACTTTTTCCAGCCTGCAAAAGGGCAATACTTGCCCTCACTGGCTTCCACCCTCAGCCTTAGATATGGGCCGTCCCACACACTACAGAGAGACATTTGGATGATACACTGTTAATGATGAGTATGTGCCATTTGTCACCTTCCTCAAGTCTAGGGAGTCAAAACAAAGACTGAAACAATGGTACATCCAGGCTCTAATGCTGGATACTTTCTCAAATAAAAACAGCAACAATTAATATGCAAAGTCCTCTTTCTATATACGAGTATAAAGCATTTTAACCCAAAGCATTTTTAAATATGCTGTAATAAACCATTAACTAAATGATAAAGATACAACTTACAAATGGTGAAATCAGGCATCATTCACTTTATATTTTGAATTTCATGGCAAAATTTATGCAAAAATATTAACTTAAATTTTTATATTTGTTTACAGATTCACAAAAAAGACAGCTGCAAACAGTAAGAGCAATGAACCCAACTTCCCAAGAGCCTGCTTTCCTTATTGAACCTTCTTTTAAGCATGCATGATTAAAGCAATCCATATTCCCTTTGTAGCAGAAAAAGTTAAGCAACACCAAGGCAAGGAAAAACAAAGCTATTCTGCAACCCATAACCAAGCTGCTAAAGCAAAATATACAGGACCCACAGTAACACTGGAGTCATTAAGAAGTTCCTGTCCTCTTGTTTCATTTTCAGCGTGCACTTGCTGGTAATGCTCCGACAAATCACTAGCAGTTATACATCTTTTCATACATAATGGACAGATGAAACCCTGTGAAATAACAACTTTTAGGAGGATATACATAAAAAGTTATTTATAAAACAAAATACAGACAATGAAAACAGACATAACAGGAAAATAATTAGTATATCTCTTTTTAGTATACGTAAGGGAAATTTTCAAGTAGTAACTATATACAAAAACTGAAAGATCTATCCAAAGTAGGACGTCTAAAAGTAGCTCCCATCCTTATGCTGGAAATTCCCATTGGTTCAATTTTATTACAATTACCAGTTGCTTTAGTTGGAATATTATTATTCTTTTTGTTTATGACAGTCTGTTCTTACTTATCTAAGAGCCATTATTGGCAAGTTAGCTTTTATTTTCTATCAAGAAATGACAGGCAGTTATAACAAATAGCTTTATGCAACATCATGTTCTCAACAAAAAAAGTCCTTACAATGAAAGCAATTTTTAGTCTTTACCATAATCCACTAGCCTAAGACCCCATATTTGCCCATAGCCGTAATTCCCAGTAGGGGACTCTCCCTTCTAAATTTATGAACCAAATAAAACCATTTTAAGTCAATCTCCCCAATTCCCTATTCCTAACAGTATCTGTATTTTCAAATGTGGGCCATTACACTGATCTATGGTTTAATGTTTTGTCAGACAGGAAAGTAGAGGGATAAGAGAACAGAGGAACTGAGAGTATCGGAAAGTGAATAAAATGGAGAGTGTAGTGAAGGACAATAGGTTATAAACGCCATGGGTTTTTGTGTCAAAAATAATGTGGATTTGAGACTCAACCAATGCTAACTATATGACTTAAGGAAGTTACTTTACTTTGCTAAACATCAACTTCCTCATCTATAAAATGGGGTTAATGTTAGTACCTATTCCTCTAGAGTTATCATGAAGTACATAAAATGCTTAGTCTAGTCATAAGGCATTGTTCAATAAATATTCTGTCATTAGATGTATGGTTAGAGAGGAAAGGAAATGAAGCCAGGAAAGGTTGAAAGACCAGAAGATAGGAATTAAAAACCTGAAATATTCAGCAAGGCCAAAGAAGTAGTAAGAACATGAGAAAGTTTTTAAGAAGACAGGTAGTTGTGTAAGAATGGAAAGGTACAGTTTTGACATCTCAGGTGAACTATTCTACTGCATAAGATGGAAGGTACTGACATGAACTTGAATAGCCAGAAAAAATTAATAAAGATCACTGGCATTGAAAACATTAAAAACTGGGAGACTTGGATGTTCCTGGAGTCACTAATGTCACTAAGGATATAACAAAGGAGAGGATGACTGTAAATAAGGACCCAAAGTGGGAGGGCAGGCAGGGCAGTAGTTAAGAGCTAGGCTTCGAATCCTGGATTCACACCACTCTTAGTAGATTGTATGACCTTCAATTTCCTCATCTGTGAAATGGGGTAACAGTAACACCTACTTCATGGGGGCGAGGGGGTCTCATGAAAATTAAATGAGATAGTACATGCAAAGTGCTTATCATAGCATCTGATACAAAGAAAACATTCAATAAATGTTAGCAATGATTAATATCATTAATTCCTTTTGTTAACAACCCTTAATAAAGGAGATTAGCCAGAGGATGAAAGTGAGGAATGTGAATTCTTTCTTTGTTGTTTTCTCTTTTTACTGATGAAAGAGTTGTCTTCTAGGCAACCACAGTCCAAAGTGCTGGAACCACAGAATAGTAATTCCTTAAAGGAATGCATCATTTGCATATTTTTTTTTGCCATGATAGCTTTGTTCTGCCTTTGACTTTACTAGTTTCTTCACTGTAAGTTTCCACATACAATATTCAATCATTCACTCAAGATGTGTGTACCGAGTATGATTACTGTGTTCCAGCCATTATTCTACGGTGCTGAGAACAAAATGATAAAATAAGGCACAAAGTCCCATCCTCAGGAAGCTTACAGGCTTCTTGAAAAAGTTATGAAAGAAAGTAATTACATTTTAGGGCACACTAATCAGAAAATCCCAGTAGAGGGGCGCCTGGGTGGCTCAGTTGGTTAAGCATCCGACTTCGGCTCAGGTCATGATCTCGTGGTCCCCGAGTTCGAGCCCCGCGTTGGGCTCTGTGCTGACAGCTTAGAGCCTGGAGCTTGTTTCAGATTCTGTGTCTCCCTCTCTCTCTGACCCTCCCCTGTTCATGCTGTCTCTCCCTGTCTCAAAAATAAAATAAACATTAAAAAAATAAAAAAAGAAAAAAAAAAGAAAAAAGAAAATCCCAGTAGAACCGCCTTCAAACTATATTTAGACCCTCAGGACCTCCACTGTTAACTACCCTGTCGCAGTCAGTCTCACACCGCACAGGGATCACTGCAACAGCCTTTCAACGGCCTCTCTGCTTCTATCCTTACTCCACGAACAGTTTATTTTCCACACAGTAGTGAGAATGTATCCTATAAAGATGTAAACAAGTTTTGTCACTTCCCTTGTCAGAACTCTCCAATGGCTTCCCATCTCATCAGCAGTAAAAACCAAAGTCTGTACAAAGGCCTGAAAGGCCCTGCATAAGGTGGACCTGACTAGCTCACAGGCCCAAACTCTCTTCACTCACTGTGCTGGAGCCACACTAGCTTCCCTGCTGGTTTTTCAACATGCCAAGCATGCTCCTACCTCAGAGACTTTCCACTTGTTCCACATGAATGAAACATGGTTGTTCCAGAAACCCACATGACTCATTTCCTCACTTCTTTCAGTTCTTCCTGAGCTATGCCCTTCTCAGAGAAGTCTTCCCTGACAATCCTATTTGAAATTGCAACCACCCAAAACACTTCTTATGCCTCCTTCCCTGCTTTATTTTTCTCAGTAACACCAGTTGTTTCCCTCTGTCCGTTTTCATATGTTTTGGGGGTTTTTGCCTATTTCCACCTACAAGAATATAAGCTTTACCAGGATAAAGATTTTTTTTTTTAATGTTTATTTTTGAGAGAGGAAGAGAGAGAGAGACAGAGCACGACCAGGGGAGGGGCAGAGAGAGGGAGACACAGAATCCAAAGCAGGCTCCAGGCTCTGAGCTGTCAGCACAGAGCCAGACGCAGGGCCCAACTCACATACGGCGAGATCATGACCTGAGTGGAAGTCGGACGCTTAACCGACTGAGCCACACAGGTGCCCCTACCAGGATAAAGATTGTTGACTATTTTACTCACTGTCATATCTCCAGCATCCAGAACAGTGTCTGACAACAATAGATATTTGATAAATAAGTGTATCTCAGAATAATCATTATCAAAAGGATAGGAAATACAATTCCCCAGAAGCACATGGAATAAGCATCTATCCTACATGTGAGTCAAGTGAAGTTTACTGAAAAAGTAATTATCTGTAATGAGACCTGAAGGATAATAAGATATTAACCAGGCAGAAAAGTAAAAGAACAGGTAAGACATGGGGATCAGCATACAGATGTCCAGAGATAAGAAAAAACTTGGCACACCTTAAAAGCGGGAAATCTGTATGCCTGGATCAAAGAGCATAAAGAAACAGAACCACACATATAAGGTCAATTGATTTCCCACAAAAGCAAAAATTTAATTCAATAGGAAAAGGTAATATTTCAACAAATAGTACTGAAACAACTATATAAAAAGCTGTGGTTTCCATATCCATATGGAAAAAATGAACCTTAACCACTATCCCATACCATACACAATATTTTAAAAGAAACCACAGACTTAAATATACACATTAAAATGAATTTTTTAAGTACCATTGGTACACATAGGAGAAAGCCTCTATGACACTGAGCTAGGCAAAAAAATTCATAGAACGACCCAAAAAGCACTATCCATAAGAGAAAAGGCTGACAAACTGGACTTCACCAAAATTAAAAACTTCTCTTTGAAAGACACCATGAACAAAATGAAAAGGAAACCACAGACTAAGAAAAAAACATAACATCACATATATCTGTGGTGTAAAGTCGAAAATGGAGACCTAGTATTATGCACTCCTTTGTCAACAGGTGAGGGGAGAGCTTCACGTGGCCTAACTACAAGTTCCCTCCCCACTCTGCTCCCACAGATAGGGGCCTGCTGTCAAACAACCCTCCTCTTCACAGAGCCTGCGTATGCCTAAACAGCAGGTTTCAGTTCCCTGTCAGCCCACAGAATTATTCTAACAAGCCAATCATATGCTCCAGGAACCAAGGGGCACCTCATCCTCTTGATACTATAAACCTTGCCTCTCTCAGCCCGTGGTTGTTCATTTCATTCCCGAGTCCAATCCTCATATGGCCCTTCATGGCATACAGTGTCCTCCTGGGCCATGAGTCTTTTGAATAATAAACTGCTGTTGACTTTATCTGTCCAGTGTCAGGTTAGTTTATGTTCAGCCATCCCTGTGAGCCCAGAACAGGAATCCTTCCCCAGCCAACAGGGCAAATAGGAGGCAATCAAACTATCGACAAGACTTGCACCCAGAGTAGATAAATAACTCTTACAATTCAATAATAAAAAGAGAAATAATCCAACTTTTAAAGTGGTCAGATTTCCAGTTGCAGACAGAAAGGAATAGATACACTTTTCCCTATTCTTCCTGTTGAGCACACCTAACATCCCTAGACATTATATATAAAACAAACACAAGAAAACTCTGAAAGGTGAAGAGAAGGAAGACCAGCTAAGGATCTTGGGATCCAAGCACTGATACAATGATGAATACTCCGGGTTTTCTTTTGCATCATATATTCCAGACTGGGTGCGGGAGAAGCTGGCAACCTGGAAACTTCAGTGAGCGCTTACAAAAAAACCTGCCCTCTCTAGCCAAAGGAGCAGGAAAATGCGGGTCATCAATGAGTAGTTCAGTGGGTACTAAGGATGGAATCCAGACTAGAAAGGGATAAAGAGTGAACAAAGACATTTGCTTCTGGCGATTCATTATACTAAATACTCTGAACAACCATCCTGGTGATAACTAAAGGATATAAAAAAATCACATATTACATTACATATTATACACATTACATGTTTGATATAAACTGAATGTGTATCCTCATATTGGAATTATGTTGAAGTTATATTGAAATCCTAACTCCCAATGTGATGGTATTAGGAGATGGGGTTTTAGGGAGGTGATTAGGTCAGAAGGGTGGAACCCTCAGGAATGTGATTAGTGCCCTTGTAAAAGATCTCAGACAGCTCTCTTGCCGCTTCAGCAATATGAGGATGGCCACCTATAAACCAGGAAGCAGGCCCTCACCAGACACAGAATCTGCCTTGATCTTGAACTTCCCAACCTCCAGAACTCTTGAGAAGTAAATGTTTGTTGTTTAAGCAACTGAGTCTATAGCACTTTTGTTATAACAGCCCATACGAAGACAATATTATACATTATCTTAAATAATAAAATATGACATAAATATCATATGAATAAAGCAAGGTATTGCTTTATTTCTATTTCTTTTTTAAGTTTTTTATTTTGAGGAGGGGAGGGGCAGAGAGAAAGGGAGAAACAATCCCAAGCAGCTTCTTCACTGTCAGTACCAAGCCTGACATGGGTTCAGTCTCACAAACTGTGAGATCATGACCTGGACCAAAATCAAGAGTAGGACGCTTAATGGACTGAGCTACCCAGGTGCCCTTCTGACTATTTCTTTAAAGTCCCAGAGACATTTAAAATTCCATATAGATGGCTGCTAAGGGCACAGAGTTAAAACCTAGGGTTTGTACAAAGTGGGATGCCAAGGTAAAAGGGAAACAAACTGAAAGAGAGACTGATAGAAAGAGACAGAGAGAGAGAGAGACAGAGAGAGAGAGAGAGAGCACCCAAGACCTTGACAAATATGTACCCAAGCACTGGGCATATGAACCTCTAGAGCAGTATTATATGCCAATAGGAATAATTCATGACATGGGTAAAAACTAGTGGCAGGAGGGACAGAAAATAAAATGAGAATGAGAGAGAATGGAATCCAGAGCACAAGAGAACGGATTGAAATTTGATAAGAAAAGGAACTGTTTTCTGTGTACTAAAAAAAGAGAGAACAAAGGTGCCAAGTATAGCTTTGGACATTCAGCTAATACTTCCTATGATATAGAAGGTGACGGAGGGAAGATGGGAGAGGGTAGCACACATGAGAGATATGAGGATATAGAAGGCAGTAAAACTATCTCAAAGAGTAGGAAAATGACCCTAAGAAGAAAATACAACAGGATCACCAGGCACTGCTCACTACGCACTAGAGACTCTTTTTTTTTTTTTGATCCAACTGAGGTCAACAATTAAACTTGCTCTTAATAAAGTTCAACTGATACTTTTATTCTCACTTTCATGGTCTTTTAGATCTTCTCAAGGTTAATACCCATATACATGAAATCAGATGGCCAGAAAGAGACAACACAGGGAGATGAATGCATAGAGACAAAACCAGAAATACACAAGACAGAAAACAGACTCACCAGCAAACAGGTGTGGAAAGGGGAGCACAGAAAAGGGGAACTAGGTAGGCAGTACAACTGGGCCCAGAAAGGGGCAAGTGACAAAAACTGTCAGAGCAGAATGTGAGTGCATCCATATCTTAAGGACATTATTGGTGGTTTTTATGTTCTTCTCTTCCCTTTTCTCATTTTTCTATAATGAGCAAACAATGTTTGTTAAAAATAATTAATCATAATAAAGCAAATACTAAGGCTAACTTCTCAAAAATATTGAGTTCTTTCTTATTTTCCCCATTACTTTTTAATAAACTATGAAAGATAAAAGTTCTTGCAAAGTTGTAAAGACAGCAAATAATGTATAAACTTTATAGATAAGTTAATCTAATTTTTCATTAACTCAGTAGTTCATGCCAGTACAAACACTAATTAATTGGT
Source organism: Herpailurus yagouaroundi (assembly GCF_014898765.1). Lineage (NCBI taxonomy): Eukaryota > Metazoa > Chordata > Mammalia > Carnivora > Felidae > Herpailurus > Herpailurus yagouaroundi. The sequence goes on along the minus strand of NW_024412413.1, from coordinate 27,715,527 downwards.
AATTTTTATAAACAGATGTCAAAATCTTCCTTAAGTTCAGATGACATTAGCAATGAAGACAAATTAACAGTATTAATTTTCAATTTTAATATACACTTTCTTAGTCTTAGAACTAAACACCGTATTTTTCCAGAAGTGTGATTCAAAAGTCCTATTCCAGTTTGTAAGAAGGATGAGACCTTTCCTACGAAAGTTTAAATTACTGACCACTACTTCAAGCCTCTGCTCGTTTTCCTTTAATAATACCAAATTTTATTGCCAAATTATTATTTCCATACCTCTGAAGAGCTTTCATTATTGACATCCACTGTGTTTATAGGAGCAGCTGATGAATCTAAATCAGAACCTTGAGAGCCAACTCTCCCAGGAGTCTGAAACAGAGAAGAGAGAAAAAAAATTCAAAGTAGGTATTAATAATATATTCATAAACTACTTAATAATCTAAACAGTAAACAGGGCTAGCCTTACACATAAAAGGAGAAGACAAATACCACTGGCAGCTACCCTTCATTGCAGAGTGTGCCCAATACTGTATCAAGGTCTCTGTATGCATTCTCTCATTTTCAGTCTTTTTAAATTAATAAAAAGCTTACATTTGTATATAGTGCCTTAAGTCTTCAACTCACTTATAGTCTTCAACTCACTTTAGTCATAATGACATCTCTGAGAGAGGAAGGGTAAATGTTATCTCTAGAGATGAGAAAACAGATTCAAAGTGGTTAAAAGACTTCTCAAGATTGTACTGTTAACAAAAATCAGAAAGAAGACCTTAGAGAAAAACTGAGAGCTTTCCCCCTAAGATCAGGAACACAACAGGGATGTCCATTCTCACCACTTTTGTTCAACATGGTGTTAGAAGTCCTAGCCTCAGCAGGCAGACAACACAAAGAAATAAAAGGCATCCAAGTTGGCAAAGAAATCAAACTTCCACTCTTTGCAGATGACATGATACTCTACATGGAAAACCTGACAGACTCCACCAAAAAACTGCTAGAGCTGATACATGAATTCAGCAAAGTTGCAGGATATAAAAAATCAATGTACAGAAACCGGTTGCATTTCTATACACCAATAATGAAGCAAAATAGAAAGAGGTATCAAGGAATCGATCCTATTTACAATAGCACCAAAAACCATAAAATACCTAAGAATACACCTAACCAAAGAGGTAAAAGATCTGTACACTAAAAACTAGAAAGCTTATGAAAGAAACTGAAGAAGACACAAAGAAATGGAAAAATATTCCATGCTCATGGATTGGAAGGACAAATATTGTTAAAATGTCAATATTACCCAAAGCAATCTACTTATTCAATGCAATCCCCATCAAAATTCTTCACAGAGCTAGAACAAACAATCCTAAAGTTTGTATGGAACCAGAAAAGATGCCGAATAGCCAAGGTAATGTTGAAAAAGAAAACCAAAGCTAGAGGCATCACAATCCCAGACTTTAACCTATATTACAAAGCTGTAATCATCAAGATGGTTTGGTACTGGCCCAAAAACAGACACGGAGACCAACGGAACAGAACAGAGAACCCAGAAATGGACCCACAAATGTGGGTCAACTAATCTTCAACAAAGCAGAAAAGAGCATCCAATGGAAAAAAGACAGTCTCTTTAGCAAATGGTGCTGGGAGAACTGGACAGCAACAACATGCGCAAGAATGAAACTGGACCACTTTCTTATACCACACACAAAAATAAATTCTAAATGGATGAAAGACCTAAATGTGAGACAGGAAACCATCAAAATCCTATAGAAGAAAACAGGAAGCAACATCTTTGACCTCAGCCACATCAACTTCTTACTTGACACATCTCCAGAGGCAATGGAAACAAAAGCAAAAATGAACTATTGGGACCTCATCAAGATAAAAAGCTTCTCTGCACAGCGAAGCAAACAATTAGCAGAACTAAAAGGCGGCCTATGGAATGGGAGAAGATATTTGCAAATGATATATATCAGATAAAGGGTTAGTATCCAAAATCTATAAAAAACTTACAAAACTCAACACACACACCAAAAATAAATATTCCAGAGAAGAAATGGGCAGAAAACATGAATAGACACTTTTCCAAAGAAGACATCCGGATGGCAAACAGACACATGAAAAGACTTTCAACATCACTCATCATCAGGGAAATACAAATCAAAACCACAATGAGATAATACCTCACACCTGTCAGTATGGCTAAAATTAACACCTCAGGCAACAACAGATGTTGGCAAGAATGTGGAGAAAGGAGAACCCTTTTGCACTGTTGATGGGAATGCAAATTGGTGCAGCCACTCTGGAAAACAGTATGCAGGTTCCTCAAAAAATTAAAAATAGAACTACCCTATGACCCAGCAATTGCACTACTAGATATTTATCCAAAGGATACAGGAGCACTGCATCGAAGGGGCACATACACCCAAGTGTTTATAGCAGTGCTACTGACAATAGCCAAAGTGTGGAAAGAGCCCAAATGTCCATCAATGGATGAAAGGATAAAGAAGATGTGGTGTATATATATACAATTGAATATTACTCAGCAATCAAAATGAATGAAATCTTGCTATTTGCAACAACGTGGGTGGAACTAGAGTGCATTATGCTAAGCAAAATAAGTCAGTCAGAGAAAGACAAATACTGTATGATTGCACTCATCAATGGAATATAAAAAACAAACAGATGAACTAGGGGAAAGGAAGGAAAACTAAGATAAAAACAGAGAGAGGCAAACTATAAGAGACTCTTAAATACAGAGAACAAGCTGAGAGTTGCTGGAAGGGGGTGGGGGGATTTTAAATGGGTGACTGGCATTAAGGAGCACACTTTTCAGATGAGCACCAGGTATCATATGTAAGAGATGAATCACTGGGTTCGACTCCTGAAGCCAAGACTACACTGTATGTTAACTAACTTGAATATAAATTTAAAAAAAAAAATCTAAAATGCTAATCTTCTGATTCCTCTTGCATTGCTCTCTCTACTACACCAACTAAACTACAATCATTTGAGGGTTGCTAAAAAGATCAACACAGCCCATCCATCTGCCATCCATGCCAACCATTACAATCTGTCTCTAATACTTGATATTCCATCCCAATGATACATACAATCTGGAGGATTAAAGGTCGTCTTCTTTTTCTCCTCTAACATCATCATTCATTACTATCTAGATGTTACCTTAAAGGAACTGAAAATCTAGTAAAACACTGGGCAAGATTCAGAGCACAACAACTAACTTAATAATCCTCAGCAAAAAAAGATTAATGGTACATACTATCATTATTTCCATTTCACACGAGAGAAATGAGGTGTGGAAATAAGTAATTTGCCCAAAGTCACATGGCTAATTAATGGAAGAAAGGATTTTAACTTGAGCAAACCAGCTCATCATCACTAAACCATACTGCTCCTCTGCTGGACATCTCCACTGAGATGCACCGTAAGCACCCAAGACTGAGAGCAATTCACTACACATTTGTCTCAACAAGCAAACATCCTATTCATAACTATTAAATATTTAACATAAAATGCCAAGTAAGGAAAAAGTGATACTACTTTCAAATTCATCCATTAAAATGATTATAAAAGCTGCACAGAAAAATAAGAAAACATACACACTGTAATTATAATTGTGTACAAAAACTATTTATATGAGAGATTCAAAGGATATATATCCCAAAATATAAATAATGATTTCTGTAGCAAAACAGTTATGGATATTTTGGTTTTTAGTTTTTCAGGTTTTGGTGTTGCTCACTTTTTTTTTTTTCGGAATTTTAGATCCATAGTCAAATTACTTTTACAGTGAAACTTTTCTTGATATTAAAAAGAAAAAAAAAAAAAAAGAAGCAAACCTCAATAGATGATCCACATTCCTGTCACATTTTCCCAAAACGTAACCTTCTAAAATGTTCTAAACTTATCCAGAGTCTGTCTTTATTGTGTTCATTTAAAATCCATAAGATTTGGGGCGCCTGGGTGGCGCAGTCGGTTAAGCGTCCGACTTCAGCCAGGTCACGATCTCGCGGTCCGTGAGTTCGAGCCCCGCGTCGGGCTCTGGGCTGATGGCTCAGAGCCTGGAGCCTGTTTCCGATTCTGTGTCTCCCTCTCTCTGTGCCCCTCCCCCGTTCATGCTCTGTCTCTCTCTGTCCCAAAGAAAATAAATAAACGTTGAAAAAAAAAATAAATAAATAAAATAAAATCCATAAGATTCTCATGTGTTAACGATTCTACCATCTATTATCTACCCTACTCTAAAAAACATAGTAAGATTCTTTCCCAAAATGGTATGCTTGAGACATAAATTTATAAATAAAAGTCAGGTATCTGGATCTGATGACAACTCCTGCATCTGAGAAAAAAAGAAAGGAGCTGAATGGTGAAAAAGTTAAAGAGCCTTTAAATTACATACTTAATATAAAGAACTGTATAAAACTAGCAATTCATTTTTGACCCATCAACATTTCAACAGTTTCATCCCACAAGAGGTTTTAAAACTAGTGACCCCATCCTCAAAAGCACTGGAAACAAAAGCTGCACCTCCCAAGAACTACATTTTCCCCATTTCTGTATCCTTTATTTTTCCAGAGTAGAGGTGGCTTTTCTTCTGGGATTTACCTTCCCAGAAAAGTAAGCAAGTCAAAGATATAACTACATAATCCTACTACCACCACCAAAAAAATCTTTTATCAAGTTTGCCAAAAATAGTCCTAGTAAACAGACCTAAGTAAGCCCAAGAAGCCTAGGGAGTAAAAGGAAAGAACAGGGGACTAGCCATATTTTGCTAATCCATAGAATATAATGCAGTTATTAAAAATAAACAAATAATAAAAGAAGTAGTTCTGAAAGTGCTGGTACTTAAAGATCTCCAAACTATATTAAGTGAAAAAAATTCAAAGCCAATATGAAGACTATGATCATATCTGTATAATATTAAGGGATATATGCATCAGAAAATTGTGGAAAAATACAAAGACACTATTACCAGTGTTCCCTAGGGAGGGGACCTTCTACTTTTCATTTCACACCTCCTGTATTCCTAATTCTAACTCCTGGCTGTCAGCCTCAAACTTCACATAAAATTTGTCTCTTAAGTCCTTCTTACTTGCTCTAAGTCTTCAACCTTGAAAATGGTCACTAATACTCTTTATTCTCATCTCCATTATAATTCTAACACCTTTAAACTTGTTTCATAATTCATTTTTGCTAATTACTTTTTTTTTTTTTGACCTGAAATTTCCTTCTTATTTCTCTGCCTTCTTAAAACAGAATATATCCTGAAGGAAGAAAGCTTACTCAGACTTTTGCAATAATATGACCTAGAAAACTTATGGTACCAATGACTTCACGGAAGCTTCTCTATCCATCATACAACCACATACAATAATAGTAAGCTTCTCAGGACATCTGGCTGGCTCAATCGGTAGAGTGTGTGACTCTTGATCTCGGGGTCATGAGTTCCAGCCCCGTGCTGGGTGGAGAGGTTACTTAAGATAAATAAATAAATAATTTTTAAAAATGGCAAGCTTCGTTGCCAACATACTACATTTAACTAACTCACTTTCATCAGCTTTCAACTGAGAACAATTCCTATTTTCTGAAATGTGAGCAATTCCACCTAACCTGGAACCATCCTACAACTTTAATGAGTAAGCAAATACAATCACTCATGTTGTTAAATAATTAATGCTAAATTGAGTGCAATTCCTATTCAATTTGTCTTTCAAAGGGGCTTCTAAGAGGCTATCCCCCGGTTGTATTTAATTTCAATCCTCTCCAAAATTTCCTAAGTACTAACACACAATATACTTCTGAATTCTAAGTCTTTCCTGCTAACATACTGACACGCAATACTACCCTATGCCAGAGACGGGTGTCAGAAGCATATATTTACCTAATGCAACTGGTTCCTATTTTCAGCAGCGCCTATTAAGTGTTCCAAAAGCAAAAGTCCACCTAAATCTAGGAATAGTGATTCAGAATACAGAAGCCAGAGTCTCACAGATCTGCATTCATTCCAGTTACCCACTAAGAAGCTTTGTAGATTTATTTAACTTCTCTAAGCCCCAAATTCCCATTTGTAACGTGGAACTAATAATGTCAGCCTCACAGAACTGTTGTAAGAATTACACGAAATAATACACTTAAAATGTTTAAAACACTGCCTAGCATTTGGTAGATATACTGTACATAGTAGTCATTCATATCATTAAGACGAGAAATAAAGTTTAAAAGTTGGAAAAACATCTCAGAAATTATATTCCAATTGTATCACTTCATAGATGATGAAACTAGCCCTAGAAACTAAGCTTAGTTGATTGACATCACTCTGGTAATGGTAAAGTTGCAATTAAAACAGGTTTCCCAGGTCCCAATTCAATATTCTCTCTACTAACCAAAATATTTCTTGGTCATCTGTCTGATCCCCATCAAGACAATTTCTCTAATCTCAACTTCTTCAAGGAATAATTACAGGGACAGGACAAGATCACGGGTCCTTCCAGCTCTAAAATTCTCATTCCATGATTCATTTGAGTCCTAAACTGGCTAACTTAAAAGCACGTCCAGGGGCACCTGGGTGTTTGGTCAGTTAAGCTTCCAGCTCCTTTTTGGCTCAGGTCATGATCTCATGGCCCATGAGATCAATTCCCATGTGGGGCTCTGTGCTGATAGCAAGGAGCCTGCTTGGGATTCTCTCTCTCTTTCTCTCTGCTCCTCCCCTGTGCTCCCTCACTCTCTCTCAAAATAAACAGGAAGAAAAACACAGAAACAATCAACTATATTTCCAATCTCTATATACACTTTGCTTTCTTATGGACATTTTCAAAACTCTAAAACTTTTACCAGTTATTAATGGTTATGTGAAAGTAACATCTCTCAAAAGCAGCCAATCAAAAAGAAAAAAAAAAAAGAAAAAGAAAAAGAAAAAGGCAGTCAAATCAGTAAGAGACTGAGACTATTAAAACTAATTACAGATAAGTTATTAGTAACTAAATTGGGCTTACAGACATCATACAATTAAGTCAATATTAAGTAAAGGAGTAAAAGTACTTAATATCCAACATTTTTTAAATATCTAACATATAATCACAATTGAGCTATATATTTGAAGCAAATTTAGAGTATCAGGTGTTTTGATTCAAAAAATACAGATAGGCAGACACAAAAATATACCAAAATAGGGTTCAAAATCTAGTTTTAAGAAGAGGCCACTTTTCAGGGCACCTGGGTGGCTCAGTCGGATAGCGTCCAACTTCAGCTCAGGTCATGATCTCACAGTTCGTGAGCTCGGGCCCCACGTCAGGCTCTGTGCTGACAGCTCAGAGCCTGAAGCGTGCTTCAGATTCTGTGTCTCCCTCTCTCTCTGCCCTTACCCCACTCACACTGGTCTCTTTCTCTCAAAAATAAATAAACATTACAAAAATAAAAAGAAGAATCCACTTTTCATTCTTTAAGTCTTAAAATCTGTTGAGGGAACTGGGAATGGTGCTGATAATAAAACCTCCCGAACAGAGCATCAGTGTGCCACACTCAAAATCCCAGCAAATGGTCTTGCATGGTACTTTAGAATATAACAAATTCTAATCTACTGACTACAGATTCCTTTTCTAAGAGATCTATAGAGGATCAGTTTAAAGAAGTAGAACACAAAGATAATAAAATTAAAATCCATCCTGAATATAATCATGTTTTATGACACAAAAATCTCTAAGACACACTATCCAAATAGCAGATGATTCATAATCTGGGCTCCCAAGGAAACAGATTCTGAGGCCCTGAAAACTACAAGCAGTTTTACTGGGCAGTGCTCCCAAGAACACCTGTACGGGCACAGGGGCAATATGACAGGGCAGAGAAAGCAGACGAACAGTACTAATCAGTAGCACAATTATAACAGTGGCCTTAGTTAATCCCACCAAGACTCCTAAAGCTGGATGGCCCTTCACAGAAGTCCCTAACCAAGGCAAGAGGAGGATTCTTTGTATTCTCCACATCAACCAGTAATGAAGTACAGGCTGTTTCCAGGAAAGGGACATAATCTTGGATCAGGCAGCTTCTTTCTGTTAGGGCAACTCCCAGAGAAGGATGCAGCCAAGAGCCATCGGCAGCCATGACTCCAGGCAGCTAGGGGAATGTGACTCCATCTTAAAGGAAGATCTAGGTGCTGCATCAAAGCATCTACTGCAATGAATGTCCCTTACTTGCATCTGAGATACTTATAAAGGGCTACACGCTGGGGGCAAGGAAGATCTCAGTAGAGAAGGGGACCTACTATCTTCTGGAAACTACTACATGGCAGTGCTGTGACAGTAACCTTACATGAGTTATCAAATTTTATCACTGAATTCTTGCTCTAAAAACAGGTTTTTTTTTTTCCTTAGCAAAGATGCTAGAAAATAGGTTAAAAGTTATTTTGATTTGTTATATAACACTTAAAATGCTACCTCAGGGCTGCAAATGATCTGCAGACTCAAAATCTTGGTACTCTTTTGGTTTTCAAGTAACAGGCTTACCCTGAAAAGCACTTTAGAAATTGCCTAGGTGATGATGCCCTCAGTGGACAGATAAGGAAAGTGAAGTCAAGAGAAACTCCATGATTTGCCTAAGATCACACTGACTGCAGAGATAGAGAACATGAACTCAAGTCTTCTGATTCAAATTCAGGGATTTCTCTAATTGCCCAGGTGCTTTTATACTCAAAAATTTAACAAAATCAAAATAACCCATGAATCTTATTGTAAAGCTCAGAGTATCCACTTCTTCTAGATTATTTGCATTTTTAAAATGATGCAAGTAAGAAACCTGAATTTTATACTAAAAAAATGTCAATCGGTCGTCTGCTAAATGAAATATTCTATCTTTCTATTAACAACAGCTAACATATAACCTCTATGACGGGCATAATGCGAAGCACTTTGTCTACACTATATCATTTAGTGCTTTTAACAATCCTTGAATAAAGTCAAAGGGATTGTTCCCATTTAGCCAAGGGGGGAAATACAGTTAAAGAAAGTTAAATAAATTGTCAGCTAAGCTTACAAATATAATAACACACTGGGGCGCCTGGGTGGCTCAGTCGGTTAAGTGTCCAACTTCGGCACAGGTCATGACCTCACAGTTCGCAAATATGAGTCCCACATTGGGCTCTGTGTTGACAGCTCACAGCCCCGAGCCTGCTTCGGATTCTCTGTCTCCCTCTCTCTCTGCCCCCTGCCTGTTTACACTGTCTCTCTCTCTCTCTCTCTCTCTCTCTCTTTCAAAAATAAACATTAAAAAATGTATTTTTTAATGTAATAATGCATAAAGCTGGGATTCCATCTGACTTCAAAGCTTGTGCTCTTAATGTTAAACCATCCACAATGCTATAGCCCTGTTGCTTCTCAATTTTCCTTTTCTGATATATTCAAACTTCTATGATATACATGGTTTATTTTCATAACCAGAAACATATTTTACTATTTTTAAATATTTTTATTTTAAAACTAGATCATTGCTTCAAATATTTAAAAGGTACAAGCAGATATGAGGTTAAATTAAAAAAAAATGTCTCACAGGACAAAATAAATGCATACTTCCTTATCAGAGATCTGACTCAATATGATTTACCATTTAATCCATCTCACAAGACAATGTATTCTGTCATAGCACTGTATAAAGACAAAAATTCTTAATACATTTTCCAAATATTATTTAGCCAATAAAGTCCAAATAAAGTATCAATGAAACTCTAAAAACTTTATATTAGCATATTTATGTAAAACTTAGCCATAGTCTGATATTAAAAACTGAAATGACGGGGGAAAGGGTGGTTTTAAATTTCAACTACTGCTACAGTCCATGCAACACTTAAACAGATGTCAGTACAACTAAATTATTCATGTTATTGTATTAAATATGTCAATCAATCATAGTACAGGCAATGGCCACGGTTCCATCCTAAACTATCCTACCATAGTCCAGGTTGAGAATACAGTCCAAGACAGCCAGGTTATATGACCCCATGTCTACTGCCATGACAAAAGATGTGATCACCTGGACCAAACAGCAAATATTCACAAGCTAGCTAGCAGCCAATAACATGGCCGCGTGGCAAAAAAAAAGAAAAAAAGAAAAAAAGAAAAAAAAGCACCCCAATACCAAGAATGAACTATGGCCGCGTGGCAAAAAAAAAAAAAAAAAAAGAAAAAAAGAAGAAAAAAAGCACCCCAATACCAAGAATGAACTACTGCTGAGTTCCATGCTTATTAGGCCTTTGAACTGCAAACCATGAAGAAAAGTAATCAATTAGCCACATAAACTGGCACTAAATAGATAAACAGTGTAGTCAGGAGATAAAGTAAAAGTACATGAAAGACTTCAGCAAATCAAAGCTATAAACCAGCTAAGGTTTCAAAAGACCATAGACTCTGAGTATGTAGAAGCCATGAAGAAAAAAAAAAAAACTAGAATAGAGGGTAAGAAAATTAGCTGAGAGCAAAATCAAAAGTAGATAGATATAGGGGACACAAATATATGAAGAGTTACTGAGTCCTTTAATAGCTCAACTCTAGAGTGATAATCTATAAAGCCCTGTCATGAAGTTCTGAATAGCACTGCCTTAGAGCCTTCAAAGCCTTCCAGTAAAAATGTCTGAGAGGCTCAGCACCATATTAAATGTTTGGTTTTGAAATTCTATGAAATTCCATCTTATTGCCAAGTGCATCCTTATAACCACTACTATGCTATTTTTGAGCTAAGCTGATGGATCCTTTATTCCTAGAACCAAATGAACTTAATCATAATTATTATCACTATTTCAGAGCCATGGTAAAGCTTATTTCTAGAAGAATGATATGTAAAATGTGTGTTTCATGATACCACTCTTAGAAGGAACAGTCCTAAGTATCATATGACCAACTCCACTTCCAGCCTCAGTTGACTAAACCATCAATGAACACCTTTGGCCAGCCAGAGACCTATGCACAACCCAACAAGAAAAGATGCTGAGGACATTTTAGTCTTCTCTTGGATTTTGGGAATTGAGACACTGACAGTTGGCTACACAAAACTAAGGTGAAAAGTAAGTAGAACTGTGTGGTCAGATGACCATTTGGGGTCTTGAGCATACTGAGTAGGCAGCAATGAGGAGGATGCACACAGAGACACAATGATGCCAGTGGTCCATGAAAGAGTGAGGCAAAGAGAAAAACTCCCTCTGTCCCTGACACCATTCTCTTCAGACCCAACTGTATAGCAATTCTTATTCATGGATCACTTTGAAATTTTACAATAAATCCCCCTTTCAACTTAAACTGATTTGAGGAAGTTTATAATTCTTGAAAATAAAAATCATTAGGGGTACCTGGGTGGGTCAGTTGGTTAAGCAACTGAATTTGGCTTGGGTCATGATCTCACAGTTCATGGATTCAAGCCACACATCGGGCTCCACGCTGGCAGTGTGTGTGGAGCCTGCTTCGGATTCTCTTGCTCTTCCTCTCTCTCTGCCCCTTCCCCCACTTGTGCTTTCTCTTTCTCTTTCTCTCTCTCTCTCTCTCTCTCTCTCTCTCTCAAAAAAAAAACAGGGGTCCCTGGGTGGCTCGGTCAGTTAAGCATCTGACTTCAGCTCAGGTCACAATCTCACGATCTGTGAGTTCAGGCCTGCATCGGGCTCTGTGCTGACAGCTCAGAGCCCGGATCCTGCTTCAGATTCTGTGTCTCCCTCTCTCTCTGCCCCTCCCCTGTTCATGCTCTGTCTCTCTCTGTCTCAAAAATAAACATTAAAAAAAATTTTTTTTAAACCTTTAAAATAAGATAAAATCATTTATTAGAACGTGGTCTAAGGATGACAAATTTCATACATGCATTTAATATTAAGTTAGTTTCTGCTTCCTCTACTCTATATTCCTCAGGAAGTAATCTGTGCTCCCTGCTTCTACTTCCTTACTTCCCAATTTATTCCTATGACTCTCCTGAAACTGAACTAGGTATGACTCAACTGTTCCATTCAGTGGACACTTCTCTGTCCTTATTTGACTTGACTTCTCTACAACATCTGTACGTATCTAATACTTGCCTCCACTTGTCTCCTGTGTGTTGGACCTATATTTCCACCTGCCTCGTGAACATCTCCACTGGGATGGCCATACCTCTAGTTCACATTCATCTTCCTCCCCAAACCTGCTCTTCTTCCTCCTCTACTCTTTACCTTAGTCCATTCCATCATCCTCTCAGTTACCCAAACTACTCACAAGTCCAAAAACCCTATCAATTTTACACCTTAATTTTCTTGAAAATCATTCTATTCTTTCTCTATCCCCAAAGCCATTGTCTAAATTCAAGCTTTAACCATCTCCTGAACTGAAAACTAGAGATCCAGAAATTCTGTTTCAATGGAAGAATTTGGATAAGAATTCCAAATGATTCTAATGTGCAGCAATTTTAGGAATAAAAAGTTATTATTCTCTAGCCAGTCTCTCCCCTAATGTAGCCATCCTCTCTACACAGCCACCAAGTAGTCAGAGTATGTTAGTGAAAAACCACCAAGCATCAAACACTAACTTAGAGCCTACCCACTAAAAAACAAAATCCCCACCATAAGAGAGCTCAAGTCTAGTAGACAAATAGTCAAGTAAACAAATTACAAAAACAACATAAAAATTTTTCTAGAGACCTGAAGTATAATAACTCTTAAATACTAAATGTGTACCGAATGCTAGATACTGTGGTGAGTGCTTCATGAACATTATTTCATTTAATCCTTCCACAACACTTGAGGTATATAAAATCCTCCATTTACAGATAAAGCAACTGGGTCTCAGAGAGCCTGAAATTTTGTGCAAGATCTCACCCTCATGAGTGGAGGAGCCCAGACCTTAAATGACAGTCTAATACCAAAAGCCTGTTCTCTTAATTAGTATGGGATGTTTGGGGAGAAGAGGAGGGAAAAGAAAAAAAAAAAGCAGGCAAGTAAGTCCCAGTGTCATCTGAATTGAGCAATGCCTACAAGTGATGGTAGGACACTGTGAGCAGAACGAAGCACTTCTACAGAGGTATGAAGGGATGAGAGAACAGGATAAACACAACTGGTGGGAAACACGACTGGTGAGAAAGGCAGGGGCAGAGCATGTGCAGATGGACACACATCAGCACCCCTAACGCTGTGCTCGGCTATTTCATGCTCTTGCGTTTGCTTGGCCCCCATCTCTAAAGATGGCTTCTCTCCCTTGCTCCTCTTGGCCTGTCACTGCCAGTGTCCGTAAGGCCTTCAACAGTCTCCACCTACCCCTCCCCTCACAGAATTACTCTTTCTTTTGTGCTCACACTTCCTCTGTGTATCTATTAACACTTAGCACATTACATTGTGGGTTTTTTTAGTTTTTATTTATTTATTTTGTAAGAGGGAGAGCGCACATGAGCAGGGAAGGTCAGGGAGAGAGAGAGAGAGAGAGGAAGAGAAAGACAGAGAGACAGAGAGAGACATAGAGAGAGAGAGAGAGAGAGAGAGAGAGAGAGAATCCCAAGGAGGCTCTGCACTGTCAGCCCAGAGCCCGATGTGGGGCTCGAAGTCACAAACTGTGAGATCATGACCTGAGCCTAAACTGAGAGTTGGAGGCTTAACCAACTGAGCCACCCAGATGCCCCAACATCTTCCAAATTACTTTGTAATTATTTAAGTATCTGTCTCCCTCATTAAAACTCCACAAGAATTTTTATCCCCAAGCCCAGCAATTTGCACAGAATAAATGCCCAATAGTATGATGAATGACTGCACACACATGTACACACACACATACATAAGGAAATTGATAAGAAAAGTGTTCCTTGAAGGAACCTGGAGTATATAGTAACAAAATACCAACATCAGCAATAGCTAACATTTATAGAGAGGTAGTTACTCTGTGCCAGATACTGTCAGAGACGTTTACGTGTATTAATTCAGTCCCCCCTCACAACAACCCTATGAGACAGGTACTATTATTATTAAGGAGACAGAGAAATCAAGTAACTTGCCCAAAGCTACTCAGCTAGTAACTAGGAAACAAATATCACCCTAGACAGTCTGGCTCGAGAGTTCAGACTGTTAACCACTAATTATAGTGTCTCTTTAGCTCAAGCAAAAGACCACCAGGATAAGAAGAGAAAACTTAGTTCGAGCCCTGGTTCTTTTGTATCTCAATCGCTATTCTTAACACACTAGAAATAAATCTCCACAGAGAGAAAATAATACCACTTTTTAAAATGTGTTTCATAAATTAGTAGTAACTGCATCAAACTTAAATGTGTAACCAATCTAGGAAGCCTTCCCTAACATCTTAGTTTAGATCAGGTCCCTCTTGCTGTATGCTCTTGGGGCTCCCTGTGCTTTTCCTTCCTAAGACTCACCCACATGACCATATAGCTATGGGATTTTTGAACAGTTTCTCTTACCCCAAGCTCCACAGGGGTTTATGTCTTTTACTCATCAGTGTGTCCACAACACACAGTGGGCCCACACTAGACATGTGAGGAAGAGATATGTTCAAAAGGTCTTCCTTATACATTACCTTTTTCTGCACACACTGTCGTCATTCTAATGTAAATTATAATTTCTGAGCGCCTAAAATATCAAAATCTCTCCTATCTCATCTCTACCTATACTCTCCTATGGTTTTAATCCATCACATGCAACACTGACAAATTACTCTTCCTTAAAACATTCCTCTCATACTCATTCCACAAACTTTTTAACTCCCAACTCTGTGCCTGAAGAAAGCCAGAATGTCATTCCAAAATATGCCAGGTTAGCATATTGATTATCTTTAATTAAAGGCACTAAAACAGCAGGTATAAGAACACTCTGACCCTCTTTTTTCTTTTTGAAAGCAAGAGATAAAACTCTCATGTGAAAGGCACCCTCACTGTACCAGGAGGAAAAAAGATTTTCTCATCAGTAGACACAGGGAATTTGGAACTGAGAAATCTGCATAAACAAACCTCTTTAACTAACCTTTATCTTCTTGGCTACTTCTTCACCATTTACTACCCCTAACCCAAACCCACTGTCTTGTCAATTCTTCACAAACGTATTGTTTCTTTGTCTGCAAGGTATAAACACCTGGTCTGGTCACTTTTTTGGGTCCTCATACTCTTGTGAAGCTTCTCATATACATGTAAAAATTTAATAAAACTTGCATGCTTTTCTCCTGTTAGTCTGCCTTATGTCAGTTAAATTCTTAGGCCCAGCCAGACACACCCTAAGAAGGTAGAGGAAAATTTTGCCTGTCTTGCATACCAGATATATTTCACTGCTTAATAAAACCTTTTTTTTTTTTTTTTTTTAGATTTTATTTTTGTAATCTCTACACCCAACATGGGCTCGAACTCACAACCCCAAGACCAAGTATTACATGCTCTTACAACTGAGCCAGCCAGGCACCCCTGCTTAATAAAATCTTACTGATTTCATAATGCCTACAGAATAAAGTTCAAAATGTCAGATTTGTCTGCTGAAATAAATAAGAAGAAAAGTTACCCCAGATCTGGATCCCCACTAAAAGACACAGGGCTCCTCAGAGAATTGGCTATTTTCAGGGCTAGGAAAGAGTAATGGATGAGCTTAGAATACACTGTTATACCAAACAGTAGCGAAGAGGTTAAAAAAAATTATTGGAGAATGTCAAAAGGACACAGGGCCACCCTAATGGGCTCCCACTGTTCAAATCTGACACAATTAGAGCACCAAAATAATTAAGAACAGTGATGAGTTACAAACCATTTTTAAAAACTGAAATTAGTAAAGAAAAAAGGAAGCTGACAGAAAGGAAATGGAGAGGGAGGGAGAGAGGGAAGGAGGAACGGAAACCCAATGACCAATTGGTGAAGGAGAAGGGAATGCCGGAGTGGGAAAATCATCATTTTGCAGTCATTATGGTGAAGACTAGATAGGCAATGAACAACAAAGAATGAACAATGGATGCTAAATTTAAGGGAAATTTTTGATAAGGAGCAAGATATTTGCAGGGTCTTATAAGTAGATGCCTACTAATGGCAAAAAGAAGAAAGAATAGTATTATACAGTCAAAAATGGGCTACACCTTGACCTTTAACAAGGTAATCAAATCTAACAGCACCTACGGAGGACAGAAAGACACCCTGGGTCTCCAGATGTGAGGCAACATCTTCTAGGCAACATCCTGGCCAAGAATGCATAATCTCAATCTAATCACAAGAAAATATCACATAAACATAACATGAAGAACAGTGTAGGGGGAAAAAAGCAGGAGGGGATCTGTACTCTTCATAAATACAAACAAATGCTATGGAAATGTTCCAGATAAAAAGAGACTATAGCAATATGACAACTAAATATAATACCTAATCCTAACTGGACCCTAAACTGGTGAGGGCAAAATGTTACAAAGGACATACCAGATCAACTGACAAAACTGGAATCATAGATAGTAACTGAACCAAAGTATATTTATGAAGTTGGCAACTATACAGTGGCTATGTAAATAAATATCCCTATTCTTCATTGAAGTATTCAGAGGTAAAAGACCATAACTGATCCTCAAATGAGTCAGAGAAGAAAAAAAAAAAAAAAGACACAGAAAAAGAAGAGAGAAGAAAGTGAGAAAAATGTTCCTTGTAGTGGCACCTAGGTGCTCAGTAGGTTAAGCATCTGACTCTTAATCTCAGCCCAGGTCATGATCTCACAGTTTGTGAGTTCAAGCCCCACATCTGAAAGCCTGCTTGGGATTCACTCTCTCTCCCTCTCTCTCTGCCCCTCCTCTGTCCTTTCTCTCTGTCTCAAAATAAACTTGAAAAAAAAATTTAAAAAGCTGTTCCTTGTTCCTATTATTTCATTCTTGCAACTTTTTGTAAGTTTGAAACTAGTTCCAAATAAAAAGTTTAAAGTTAAATATGTATTCAACTAAAACAGCACCACCCAATACATAGGGCTACAGAATAACTGAAATATGATTAGTACAAATTGAGCTTTGCTGTTAGTACAAAATACACACCAGATTTCAGATACCTAGTTAAAAAAGAGAGAGAGAGAGAGAATGTAAGATATATCATAATTTTTATATTGAATATTTTAGATACATGGTCAAAAGAAATATGTTTTAAAAATTAATTTCACCTCTTTTTACTTTATCTTTTTTCACCTCTTCTTACTTTAAATGTGGCTACTAGAAACTTCAAATTACATATGAAATTCACATTTGCATTGAACAGGGATGAGCTAGAAAAGTAAGCATCTCCACAATGGGGTATCACACTATCTTTGTAAATTTCTCTCTCAATTTCTCTGTGCTGTAAACAGATCTCTTCTCTCTAAAAGTCACTTGGTGTAAGCTACTTGAGTGTAAGGACTGTATCTTATTCACTGTTGTATCCCCAGTTTCTAGCACATAGCCAAGTGTTACAAATATCTGCTTACTGAAAAGTAATATGTAAAGGAAGGAGGAAGGCAGGAAGAATGAACTCATTCCCATCTCTGCATCTTTACTTATACTGTAACTCCTTTCTAAAAAGAAACCTTCCTAAGACCTCTCCTACACACACACATTCTCCAAAACCCCACCTCATGCTCATTTTCTCCAAGGAGACTACCCACTCACACAGGATCATCCTGATCTTTCCTCTTCTGTACCACTACAGCCTTCATTGTCTGTACCAATTTCTCTGGCACTTAATCATATCCTTGAGGAAGAAGTTAAGTCTCATATTTTCCCAATATCTTCCACTGTGACTAGCAGAGTGCTAACCATATCAATTGAGTAGTAGTGGAAAGGGCAACAAGGTACCAGAAAAAGAGAAATGGATTGAGTTGGGAGAATCTGGCTCTTGGCTCAGTTTTGACATCTACTAACCGTGTTGCCCTTAGATAAATCACTTAATCTGTTTATACTTCCTCATTTTTAAAATCAAATAGACCTGCTGACCATAAAAGAAGCCTTTTATTTCTACAATTCTAGAATACTTAAGTCCATTTTTTTCTTTAGCAATGTTATTGGCATATACCAGCAAAAGGAAATCTAATACTCTAATTAAACCACTGTAAATTCCTTAAGAAAGAAATACCAATGAAGTTTACATACTGCCTAAAGTACTAAATGCTGATCATCTATCTCTCTGGTCATCAAGCACTTTATTATTTTTTTTAAGATTTTATTTTTAAGGAATCTCTATACCCAACGTGGAGCTCAAACCTACAACCCCAAGATCAAGAATTGCATATTCCACCAATTAAACCAGCCAGATGCCCTATGGTCATCAAGCACTTTAAATTCGTAATTCTCTTCAAAGGACCATTCAGCGAAATAGTCAATACATACATGTTGAAGCAACCATAAAAAGAATTTTTTTTCTAAATCAGACCCTTTCAAGCCTCAGAAAGACAACTTATAGTAAGCTAATGGAAACAAAAAAAGAAAAAGGAAGAAGAAAACAGAAACATTTTCTGTAAAGTACCCTGGGACCTTATTGGTGATGTTCAGTGACTCAGAGTTACAACTGACTGCAAGCACATTGTCTGTTTCTTCTTTAAAAATGCTTTTTAAAGGACACTATTCAGAAGAAAATAACAGCAGTTAAAATGAAAAGGTCATCTAAAAAGAGAACGCTAAAGCATGGAGACCATTTCAAACAAATCCCTAAATTAGCAACTTTCATCTTAATATCTTATCACCTCCGCTGAGAAATAAGATTATCAGGGTGGGGTAAAATAAAATGGTTGCCGTGTTACATAATTTAAAGATTCTAGTTATACTTGTTAGTGAATACCACCTGTGGAGTCAATAAAGTATATACTGTAGGAATATGCCCTCCTACCAGAAGTTTTCCTGATGGTCCCAACACCCTGACCCAGAGTGGCACCCAGGGCACTCTGTAATTACTTTTAAATGGTCGACATCCTCTATCTGGCTGTGAGTTTTAAAGGGAGGACCCATTTATCAAGTGTTTCCCAGCCCCTTGCGTATGTCTGACATTTACTGACACTCAATAAATACACAGGGAACAAAAAGTAACTGAGAAACAATTCAAATTTTATACGTATAAAAGAGTATACATATTTAACACAGTGGTTCCCAATCAAGGGCAATTTTGTCCGTAGGGGAATATGGTAAAGTACGGAGATATTTTTGGTTGTCACGAGGGGAAAGGGAATGGGGGAAGGGTGCCACTGGTCTGAAGTGAGAAGCCCGGGATCCTGCTAAACATCTCAGAATTCAAAGGACAGCCCCCCACAACAAAGAATTATCCAGTCACAAATGTCAATAATGCCTTGGTTAAGAAAGTCAGTCTTCAACTGACTTAGTCATATGTGATGATTCTATACCACATCTCAGTAATAACCAGAACAAATTCCAATTTTGCAGTTTTAATTAAAACTTCGGTCACAGTTGATGTGTATGTATCAACACGTGGTCTTTATATAAAAATAGTCCTAATATGATGGTAATGCTTAACAACATTAAACCAAGAGTACTGGAAAGTATTCCATATTTCTGAAAATGAATCTATAAATGCCAGAATACTTTTTTTTTTAATTAATCTTTTTTTTTTTAAAGTAATCTTTACATCGAACATGGGGCTCGAACTCACAACTTGAATCCAAGCTCAAGAGTCGCATGCTCCCCAGACTGAGCCAGCCAGGCAACCCTACCAGAAGCTGCTGGTAAGTCAGTAAACACTTTGTTTTATTTATAAACTTTAAAGCAGACCATAGGCAAACCAATTTTCAGATGTGGAACTACGACAGAAACACAATCTGAAGCATGAGCTAATCCGTTCCTCCAGGTCCCATAAAAGAAAAATCTCCAAGTACTACAAGCAAATCACGCACAGATGTCCTTACTATCGAACACAGGAACTGACGGCAAGGGTAAAGGGCATGCCCTTGCTACTGCCAAAATCATCAGCTTATCAAGATTTTAAAAGACTCTGACAAAACCACTGCAGAAAATCATCAAATGTCAATACAGGGTGGTAGATTCAAAAGTTAACTATTTCTCCCCCTGACGGATGACCAAGTTTCACATGACTTGAACATTTCACAAAGCTATGCAGGAGCCAAGAACACTCCCTTTCCATATAGTGGATGACTCAACGGTCTTTGGCACATTCCTTGGCTGAATACTACAAACGCACTAACTTCTTTTGTCCTTTGAACTAGTGAGGCTACTTCCCCAGCAACCATCTAATGAGTTTGGCCCCAACTTTTCAATCATTTACATTTTGTTGTAACCCCCCCCCCAATCACTTTCAAAAAAAAAAAAAAAAAAAAGCTATCCAAAACAAAAACTTGAGTACAGTAACTCTTGTAGGAAAATATGCCCTATTATTATTCCAGGAACTGATTTCTAAACAACACACCTACAGCTTTCCAATGTTCTTATTTTTTATATCTTAAGGGTTTTTTGTTGTTTTTTTTTTTTCCCCCAGATTTCCAATAGGGATAGTAGCACTGGCAGAAAGTGAAGGAGTATGCGTATATCATTGGATAAGGCTTACTGCGAATTTATTCTTGCAGAGCTCAAAATGGGTCCTGGGCTGAGAGGGGGAAACGCATTTTTAATTGGGGGTTGGGGGGGGGGTTCCAAGAGTGAGTAATATCTTCTTCCTCAGCTGACTTTGCCAGTAAGTGTCGGTACCACGATTGGGCCCGAGCTAGGCCGGGTTTAACCACATTACCCTGCAATACTGTCCAGCCGAGAGTGGCAGGTGCGTGCAAAGTTGGGGGGCGCGGTGGGCGCGAAGGATGCAGAGGCTGAGCAAGCCTCCCGCGATCTCCCACGGGGCGCTCTCCACCCGTCTGGACGCACTAACTCCCTTTGCGTTGCCATTCCCGGAGCTGGAAGGAACGCGCCGGCACCACACCCTCCCGCCCCGCCGCCCGTCGCACTGACAGCCCCGCGCGGGAGCGCGGCGCCGTGCCCGGGCGCGCGGGGCCGCCGGGGACTCGGCGC
>NW_024412413.1:27682424-27694192 GCF_014898765.1 Herpailurus yagouaroundi | reverse complement strand
CCCCGCGGCCCGCCCCCGGAGAGGACGGCCGAGGCCTAACCGCCTCCCGGGGCTGCGGGGCCTACAGAAGGAAGGAGCCCGCGCTGAGGAGGGGCGTCCACGCCGCCGCCTGGGCTCCTCAGCTCGGCGGCGGCGCCCGCAGCCCCGGACTCGGGCTCTCCCGCTCACGTGCTGCCGGAAAGACGGTTTCACTCTCTTACCCTCTGCAAAATCCTCCTAAACATGGTTTAAACACCACCCGGGCCGCCGCGGTGACTCTCCGGACCTTACGCGGGACCACTCACTACTCGGGGGTGCGCGGGCGGGAGAGACTGAGCCGGGAAGGGACCGGGGAGGAGGTCGGGGCGAGGCGGTGGCGGCAGCCGCTCGGGCGGCCCCGACTTCCCCACAGGCGGCGAGAGGGAGCGCGCGCGAGCGAGAGACGAGGTAGCCAGCGAGCGCCCGCCCGCCGGCCGGGCCGCCCCCGTAACTGACAGCTGGGCGGACCCGCCCGTCGCGCCACGCCCTCCCGGCCTGTCCATCCGCGGGGGGCGGGGCCCTAAGGGGCCCGGCCCGGCCTGCGACCAATCCGAAGCGACGGCGGCGTGGGCGGCTGCGTGACGGACAGGCGGCAGGACGCTGGCGCCGCCGCTCCTTCCGGCGGGCAAGGGGACGCCGCGGCCGCCGAGCGCACGCCCGCGCTCCGTCAGAGGCCGTGCCCGCGCGCCGACCGCGTGCCCGCCGGGGAGGTGGATGGGGAGACCTGGGCCGCGGCCTGGGGTGGTCCCAGACCTCGGCGGGTGGAGGGGTTGCGGGGTGCGCACATGCGACCGAAACTCAGGCTGCTTCGTCAGATTTGTCAACGTGACCCTGGTCTCGACCGAGCCTGGACTACATCTTCATTTCTGCTGGAAGAGCTTAGCCCCTGGGTGAAAGCAGAGAATCGCAGACAGGATTAACCTGTCTGTTGGGCTTTCCTCCTCCTCTTCAACCCCTGCTTTCATTTCTCTACTCCCTTTTTGCTTCCAATTTCAGCCAAAGAGAAAGTATAGAATCAGAAGAAAGGATAGGAAGAAACTGGAATTTGAGTTGGCAAGAGAAGTTTAGGGTTCTCCTTTCTGGACCATAACAACAACATTTAATGGACTGATGTCGCTAACATGATGCACTTTGTCTTTCTAAAGCACATGTGTGGCCCATTCTCCTAAGGAATTTTAAGTCCTATTCGAATAATAGGTATATGAGTTGAGTCAACATTAATGCGTATGTTTCATAAAGAAATAATAATAAGGTCACAGATAAACAGTGTGCCAAAACAAGGACGTGGACTTCAAATTAACTTCCAGGCACCATGTCATCATTTAAACTCAACAATCACAGCTCCAGAGTCCTACCATTCACAAGCTAAGAGGTTCAGAAGTTTTACCCTGAGAAGAAGAGAAAACTTTAATATTATTTAAATAGGAAAAGAAGGAGTAATGCAATTGACCTTGTCTACCCAAGCAATGAATGGACTGCTTTTTGGAAAGTACTTCCAGATTGTTTGAAAACATGCAGCAAATACTATTTTCAAATGAGTTAATGTAAAAGTGTTTTTTCTAAAGTGTAAAGCATATGATCTAATATGTTTCTATTCCAAACATGTTCTGTGTTTTAGTGTGTGTGTCTATAGTGCAACAAAATAGTCACACCTAAAACTAATACATTATTAATCACTATTGATTATTGCACTTAAATATTTCCAGACAAACATAGCAAAGCACACACTTTTCCATCTTTCCAGACACAGGGTGCTTTGTTTTCAGACAACATGGAAAATACTTTGACCAACATAGGGTGATAAAACTATGTGGCATAATAAATACATACTTGGTCTCTGTACCAAGATCCTGACACAGAGTTTGTAAGACCCTTGTAATTTCCTGACTGACAGGATGCTAGAAGCATCTTTTGTTCTAATATTTAATCTTTGACCCTAATTCCTGACACCAAAGCTTCTAAGACCCTTGAAAGAGAGCAAGAGCCAGCAGGGGAGAGGTGCAGAAGGAGAGAGAGAATGAATGAATGAATGAATGAATGAATGAATGAATGAATCAGCATGGAACACTGAGTCTGCTCAGCTCAGAGCCCAACACAGGGCCCAATCCCAGGACCATGGAATCATGACCTGAGCTGAATTAAGAGTTGAATGCTCAAGGGTCTGAGCCACCCAGGTGCCCCTTGCGTGTCTTATTGTGTGCTAATGGGATGACTGGTGGTTGGGGGTCCCTAGATAGCTTTCTCATAGGAGCTAATCTCCAGAAAGGTCAAGGCATGATTAGAAGGTTGCAATTTTTGAGGCCCCCCATCCCCCCCACCTCCTGTAGGGAAGAGGGACTGAAAGAGTTAATCACTAATGGTCATTGATTTAATCAACCATAGCTATGTAATAGAACCTCTATAAAGATCCTAAACCCAGGAGAGCTTCCAGGTTAGCCAACACACCAAGGTACTAGAAGAATGATATGCCCAGAGAAGAGGGAACCCCTCC
Organism: Herpailurus yagouaroundi; assembly: GCF_014898765.1. Taxonomy (NCBI): domain Eukaryota; kingdom Metazoa; phylum Chordata; class Mammalia; order Carnivora; family Felidae; genus Herpailurus; species Herpailurus yagouaroundi. The sequence goes on along the minus strand of NW_024412413.1, from coordinate 27,691,683 downwards.
CCCTTCCCCCATAGCTTGCCCTACGAATCCCTTCCATTTGGCTGTTCTTGAGTTGCATCTTTTATAATAAACCAGTAATGGTAAGTAAAGAGTTTCCCTGAGATCTGTGAGCTGTTATAGCATATTATCAAACCTGAGGAGGGTGTTGTGGGAACCTCCAATTTATAGCTAACTGGTCCAAAGTAAAGGTGACAACCTGAGCCTTGTGAATGGTGTCTGAAGTGGGGGCAATCTTGTGGACTGAGCCCTGAACCTGGAGGGTCTGCACTGGCTCCAGGTAGTTTGTATCAGAATTGAATTAAATTGTAGGACATGTTACAGAACCAGGCCGGAACGCTGGTGGAAAAACCAAGCGGCACTCGGAGATCTTGGTGGATCGGAGATTTATTTAGCACCAGCGGGCTCAGAGGAGACCATTTCTCCAAGATCTGAGCCCCGAATGAAGGGGGGGAAGGGTAATTTATAGTTGTCAGCTTCCATACCTGTGATGGGTTTTCACTTGCGCGGCAAACAGGGCAAAAAGAATCCGGAAGAGGGGTCTCTAAACTACAGACCAGAGCTTGTTTTAGTTCCATCGGCCATCTTGTGGTGTAAAATTTTATTCATTTTCCCAACAGACACCCAGCTGCTATCCAGAAAATTGGCAAATTACCTGGTGTGGAATAGAACCCCACACATTGGGTGTTGGAAGTGTTAGAAGTAGGGGTTCCTGACTGATACATTCAGTAGAGTGTGTGACTCTTGATCTCAGGGTTGTGGGTTCAAGCCCCATGCTGGGTGTTGAGATTACTTAAAAATAAAAACAAAAAAATCTTAAAAAAATAAAAGGGTTGTAAGTAGAGAAAGGAAAAAAGTGTTTTTTGTAGTTGTGAAATCAACATATATATTTTTTGTTTTTTCTTATTTAACCCTTTTTCTTTTGTTTTTAATTTTCTTTTTTCTTTTTTAAAATTTACATACAAATTACTTAGCATATAATGCAACAATGATTTCAGGAGTAGATTCCTTAGTGCCCCTTACCCATCCCCTTCCCACAACCCCTCCAGTAACCCTCAGTTTGTTCTCCATATTTATGAGTCTCTTCTATTTTGTCCCCCTCCCTGTTTTTATATTATTTTTGTTTCCCTTCCCTTATGTTGATCTGTTTTTTCTCTTAAAGTCCTCATATGAGTGGAGTCATAGGATTTTTGTCTTTCTCTGACTAATTTCACTTAGCATAATACCCTCCAGTTCCATCTACATAGTTGCAAATGGCAACTTTGCAATCATTCTTTTTGATTGCTGAGTAATAGGCCATTGTGTGTGTGTGTGTGTGTGTGTGTGTGTGTGTGTGTGTGTGTACATATACCACATCTTCTTTATCCATTCATCCATCGATGTACATTTGGGCTCTTTCCATACTTTGGCTATTGTTGATAGTGCTGCTATAAACATGGGGGTGTATGTGTCCCTTCAAAACAGCACACCTGTATCCCATGGATAAATGCCAAGTAGTGCAATTGTTGGGTCATAGGGTAGTTGTATTTTTAGTTTTTTGAGGAACCTCCATACTGTTTTCCAGAGTGGCTGCACCAGCTTGCATTCCCAACAAGTTTCTTTTTTTTAAGTGACATTTGTTTCTCTTTTTTGTTTATTTTCCAAAAGTTTATTTAGTTTAAAGCTGTTTGTTAATGTCACATGCTAAGGCCTTCTACACTGGAATGCTGCAGAATCTTTTTTTTTTTTTTTTTTTTTTTTAGTAATCTCTATACCTAATGTGGTGCTTGAACTCACAGCTCAGAGATCAAGAGTCTTACACTATTCTGACTGAACCAGACAGGTACCCCTCCTGTGGAATATAATAATATTATAATATGTAGTTAATATAATAATAATATATAATTAATATAATAATAATATAATTATTATGTAATTAATATAATAATAATATAAGAGACTCATCTGCTCAGCTAGGTGGATTATTCAAAAGTTTGTGTGCTCCCCTGCAGCTTATGATCTGACTGGAATAATACGCTAGAGAATGTAATTGCTCAAAAGTAAATAAACACTGGGTGAGACATAATAATGTAAGACTAATCTTCACTAATTTAGCATCTTCCCACACATAACTGCTTACTCTCTCTGGCCACTAATCCCTATCTATTCACCTCTCTTACATTAATATTCCATTAGTTCTTTGACTCCATCAAGATCTTCACTCCATTGGCTCCTCTCACTTTCTAACTATCAATCATTTCCCTAGCATCCTCATTTCCACCAAAACCTAACTTAAAGCCACGATCCAGCTTCATAGCCACCCCCACCCCCTTATGAATATACTTAACACCTTCACCTCCCTCTACTTCCTCCACTGTTTTCATCTAGCAGAACCCAAACCCAACTACCCATCTACTGTGTGCTGCACAGGAGGAGCTGAATGTTGTTAGAGGTGCACACATATGTACCACAGGGGCTATTGTGCTCATTTTACATTAATAGCCACAGAGCTCGGGGGCACCTGGGTGGCTCAGTCAGTTGAGCATCCAACTGTCAATTTGGGCTCAGGTCATGATCTCACAGTTCCTGAGTCCAGCCCCAAGTCCTGCTCTGGGCTCTGTGCTTACAGCTGGGAGCCTGCTTGGGATTCTCTCTCTCTGCCCCTCTCTGTGCTCCCCCTCTCTCAAAATAAACAAATGAACTTAAAATACCACAGAGCTCAGAGAGTCACTGAACATGATCTGGCAGCAGTCTTGCTACCCTGTCCCCACCTTCCTTCTCTTCTCTGGTCTTTGTCCACAATGGCTATCACACCGATAGTGGTTTCACTGTCTTACCTTGCATTTTCTTCCTAACTCACTCCAATCAAGCCTCCTTCTCACCTACTCCATTGAGACTACTCATGTTAATGCTAATGACCTACCTGTTGCCAAATCCACAGACAAGTTTATTGCTTTGACTTTGTTACTGACACTGAGAACAATTAACTACTCTCTCCTCAAATCATTTTATTCTCTTGGCTTCCTTGACAATCCACTTTCTGGCTTTTCTCCTTGATGGCCATTCCTTCCAGACTCTTTTGACTTCTCTACTGCATAACTTAATGTTACAGTGTCCCTGCTCTGTTCTAGGGTCCCTCCTTTTATCTGTCCCACAGAGCCTAGAAGTGATCTCAACCAGTCTCCTAGCTTTAAATTTCATCTGTCTGCCTAAAGATCCCCGAGTTTATATCTCCTGCGCTGACCTCTCCCCAGATTTCCAGACCTCCACAACAAACCATCTGCATAGTTCTCCTTGGATGTCTAATGAGCATCTCAAACTTAACATGGCCCAAACAAAACGGCTTCATTTTTATTATCAAAATGCTTCTCTGCCAGTTTTTGTGTCTCTCTATATACTTCCACTAGGAACTTGGGTGGATCAAACCCAAAATCTTGGAGTTTCAGTTCTCTCTTTATCTTATCACTTCCCCTTCCACCAGTCAATCCATCTGAAGGAAAATCCCAACAGGTCTACCTCCAAAGCTAATCCTAAATCTGCCACTTCTTTCCATTATCACCCTAGTCTTAGCACCTTCATCTCCTGTCCAGACCACTGTAAGAGTTTCCTGGTCAGTCTCCCTGTTTTCACTTTGACTTCCCTATCATCCATAAACTACAGAGCAACTAGGAACAACTTTTTAAAATGCAAATCAAATAATGTCACTGTCCTCCTTCATTGAAGCTTCCAATTACAATCACAATAAAATCCACAGACTTTATCCTGGCTCACGCACCCTGTCCATCTGGCCCTGCCCGCTTCTCTGCCTTCCATTTATAACAGCCTCCCCTTGGTTTACTATGCCCCAGACTTTGAACTTTTATTCTTCCATTGCACAGAGGTCATTCCTGCCTTTGTGCCAACCTGTTCCGATTTAGGAAATGTTCCCTGAGATCTTATGGCTAACTTTACGGCATTCATGTTGCACCTTATAAGTCACTTCCTCAGGGGCACCTGGCAGGCACAGTCAGAAGAGCATGTGACTCTTGATCTCAGGTTCTAAGTTCAAACCCCGTGCTGGGTGTAGATATTACTAAAAAAAAAAAAAAAAAAAAAAAAAAAAAAAATTGAAAGCTTTAAAAAAAAAAAGTCACCTCCTCAGAGATATCTTCAAGGATCACCTCTTCTAATGGGTCTCCAGTCCATCACATCACCCATTTTACTTCTCTGCATAGCAGAAAAAACTATCATTTCTGACTTTTCTTGTTTGTCTATTTATGTCTCCCCAAAGAATGTAAGTTCCCTGAGTATAAGGACCTTGACTCTTGTTCACTGCTGAATCCTCAATAATTTAAACAGTGCTCAATAAATATTTGTTGAGGAAGGAGGGAAGGAAGGGAAGAAAAATGGAAAGGAGGAAAGATTGAAAGAAGGGAGGGAGGAAGGGAAGACAGAAGGAAGGAAGGGAGGAAGGAAGGAAAGGGAGATGGAGGAAAGGAGGGAGGAAAGAAAAAAGGAAGGAAAGGGGCTATGGTTTGAATGTTTGTGCCCCCACCCAAAATTCACATGTATCCTAACCCCCAAAGGTGATACTAGTAGGTAGGGCCTTTGAGAGGTAATTAGGTCATGAGGGTGGAACCCTCATGAATGAGAGTAGTGTTCTTATAAAATAAATCATAGAGTTCTCTAGGCCCTTCCTCCATGTGAAGATCCAAGAAGTCTGCAGTCAAAAGATGGCCCTCAGCCAACCATGCTGGCACCCTCATCTCAGACTTCCAGCCTCCAGAACGGTGAGTGATACGTTTCTGACACCTGCTCCGTAGAGTTTTGTTACAGCAGTGCAAACTAAGATAGAAGGGCATACAATTATTCTTATAACGGCTGCCTTACAAGGTACCTCAAACTAGTATCTTCCTACTTGTGAAGATATGGTCCAAATCCAACAATCTTGAGAGCAGTTCAATAATCTTTTGATCCTATTTGGTCATCGGTTTTCTTTTCCTTTAGTATGTATGTATGTTGCTTGACTCTTGAAAATTTCCCAGTGTTTCTGGGAAACAACCTATTCCTGACCCTCTGTAAATTAGAACATTTTTCTTCTTGTCAATTTCACATGTGACAACCAAATAATTCATTTGCAATTAGAAGCAAAGCAAACCCATGAAAATTCACAACACAATAAGCAAAATGCAGATGATGGCTTTGTATATGTATGACAAAAATAGTTTAGAGATCCTAAGGTATATACACAGGACTACCAGACAGCTATTTGTCATCAAGTAGATTTTTTTTTTAACTTAACTGAATTGTTCACTTTTAACAAATTATATTAGCAGCACTGAACCAATTGAAGCCTACTCTCAAGTTGTGCTTCTTTTAGCCTTTGAGGGGATCATGAGGAGGGAGGCAAAGGCAAGGACTTCCAAAGCGTGGGAGATACGTGAATTCTCCAGAAGTCTCTATTGGTTTTTTCCATATTCTAGTTGACTTGATTAACCTCAAAAAAAGTATCAGGTCACCACTGAATTTCTTTGGAGGCAGGTTTAGGGAAGATCCAAAATAACAGTTATATTTTAAGATGTAATAAAAATGACGCCCTTAATATATATGTGATAGGCCATGGCCAATTGCATTTAAACCACACGTTCGTGGAGAATGAAACAAACCAGGGGATCACGTAGAGGTGGCACAACAAAAATTCCCATTTATGATAACAGGGAAGAACTCTTGAGTGCTGAGATGGTTCATCCAATCCAAAGTTTATGGTTGGGATTTCTGACCTGGTAGACTTCTCGTTCTGCATGGGTTTTCCAAAACCACACATTCTGGGAACTAAGCAAACAGTGGCAAGCTAGGATAACTCATTTTTTTTTTTTTTTTATCTTGTGAATATTCTCTACATTGTGTATTTGAAGAAAAAATTCAATAGTAAATCAAAGTGAAGTTGATGTTAGGCCAAATCCAAATAATCACTTTTAAAAAAATGTATTTGTATATTTTTGAGAGAGAGAGAGAGAGAGAGAGAGCAGGGGAGGGGCAGAGAGAGACGAAGAGAGAAAATCCCAAGCAGGCTCAGCTCTGTCCACGCAGAGAGGCTGACACCACGGAGTTGGGACTCACAAATGTGAGATCGTGACCTGAGCCAAAATCAAGAGTCAGAGACCACCAACTGAGCCACCGAGATACCCCCAAATCATCATTCTTATCAGCCTTTAGACTGAGAAACCAACCTGTAGACCCCCTCGCTGAAACAGCTAACCAAATGTAATAAGTAAGGCACATGGACTACTATAAGAGACAGTGCGGATGCCTTGTAGGAATGGAACCAGGATCTAAAGCTGTGCTCTCACATGTTTCCCAAGTGTGTTTGTGTGTGAGGTCAGGTGAATTTATTTCATGAGTTTGGTAGAGAGACGCCATCCAAACATGGGTCAGGGCTGGCATTTCCTTGGATTTTCTCAGTCCAGTGTTTTTCTAAGTGTGTCCCTCCAAACCCTAAGTTCTCAGAAGTCACCTCAGTTGATGGGGAGAAGCAAGCAGTTGAGGCCCTGTATTATTCACCCTTGCATCGGCTGATGCAGCTTCATTTTTATCTTTTTGAACAATAGAATTCTGAGTAAGATTTGTTACAAAAAAAAAAACAAAACAAAAAAAAAAAAAAAAACGAAAACAAAACAAAGGAACGTATCAATCAGGGGCCCAGAAAGAAAAAGTGTAATTGAAAACATTTTGGAGGCACCTGGGTGGCTCAGTCGGTTGGGTTTCCGACTTCAGCTCAGGTCATGATCTCGCAGTTCACGAGTTGAAGGCCTGCGTCGGGCTCTGTGCTGACAGCTCAAAGCCTGGAGCCTGCTTCAGATTCTGTGTCTTCCTCTCTCTCTGTCCCTCCCCAGCTCACGCTCTGTCTCACTCTCTCGCGCGCAGAAATAAACATTAAAAAGAAAATTAGAAAATATTTTGAAGGAGGGAACTGTTTAAATGGGTATGGTCAGAGGTTGAGAAAACCAGTAAGAAATGGGAAAGCACACCTTTGTTAGCAACAGAAGGAGTTCCCGCAGATCTAGTTGGACTAGTGCCTAAAGGGGCAAGAGGAGGAAGCCATTACCAGAACTCAAGGAGAACTATGCGACAGACTGGCGGCAGCAGGACAGGAGCTGTGACCTTCAGTAAAGGAATATTTAGAGAACACTTAGACATGAAAGGGAGGATACCAAGGAAGTATATGTCCTGTCCTCTCTCCCTTCCACCTTCAGGATTTCCCGCAGGTGCTTCCCACTGGTCCAGCCAAACAAGGAGCCAAAGAGCAAGGGAGCCAGTGGACGTAGCAAGCAGATCAAGTTCAGTCTCCGGAAGCCGGGTAGTTAAGATCTCACGTTAAATAGGAGTCGAGCTATCTTCCTCCTGGAGAAGTGTTGGAAAATAAACTAGATTTGGAGCGCCCGGGGGGCTCAGTTGGTTAAGCATCAGATTTCAGCTCGATTCAGCTCAGATCACGATTTCACAGTTTATGAGATCGAGCCCCATGTCTGGCTCTGTGATGACAGCATGGAGCCTGCTTGGATTCTCTCTCTGTCTCTCTCTGTCTCTCTCTCTCTCCTCTCTTTGCCCCTCTCCCTCTTTCTGCTCTCTCTCTCAAAATAAAAAATTTAAAAAAACCTTAAAAAAAAGAAAATAAACTGGAATCTATATGTTCATATACACTAGATCAAATAAACTATTTAAAGCAAAGAGCCTGGCCTAGTTCTAGACACCTCATTTATGCTGTCTACAACTCTATCTAAATATCATAGGTGAATTCACTGAGGATCAGAAGTTGGAAACTTGTCCATGCCTACCAAGCTCTGATTCTTCCCATATACCACATTGAAGGTAATGATAAAAATAATGGTCAGGGTGCCTGGGTGACTCAGTCAGTGAGGCATCCCACTGTTGCTTTCAGCTCAGGTCATGATCTCACAGTTGTGGGATCCAGCTCCTTGTCAGGCTCTGCACCGGGCACGGATCCTGCTTCGGATTCTCTTTCTCTCTCTCTCTTTGCCCTTCACCCACTTATGCTCCCTCCTTTCTCTCTCTCTCTCTCAAAATAATAATAATAATAAGGGTCAACATTTTAAAACTCTTTTCAATCAAAAAGTTCTGGAAATAGATGGTAGGAATGGTTATCCAATGATGTGTATGTATTGTATGCCACTTAAAAATGATTAAAATGCTAAATTTGACGTTAGGGACATTTTACCACAATTAAAAAATCAGAGAGATTTGAGACACAGGGGGAAGTGGAATGTGTGACAACGGAAATAAGGGGTTGGAACTGATGCCAGCAGGCCGGGTCCAAGGACTCGGGGGGGGGGGGGTCCCACAGGACCAGCCAAGGGGGGTCCTTGGCTGCATGCAGGATCGAAATCGAATGTAAGCCAGCAGGAAGTGAGAGCAGAGTTTTTTGAAGACCTAAAGAGAGAGAGCAGATACAGAGGGAACGAATGTCTGGGAGACTCAGAAAAGAAAGAAGAATGAATGTCGTCTTTGCTTGGGGTCTAGGGCTTTTATGGAGGATGATGATCTGGGGCACATGTCCTCACAGGCATCCGGGAACTTAGCGAACAAGCCCTTGCTCAGGTGTCCTCTACATGCCACTTACGCTCTGGAGCCAGCGGTCTTAGAAAACGTACATGATGACCTCAGCTGATCACTCCGTACGTATTCTGTCTGTTGGGCTGGAAGGGTCCAAAGAAATCCTTAACTTCTTGACCTTCATAAAGAGGACAAAGAAAGAAAGGAAGAAAGGAAGAAAGAAAGAAAGAAAGAAAGAAAGAAAGAAAGAAAGAAAGAAAAAATTAAAAAATAGTAAAATAAAAGGAGGACATACATTAAGGTATGTGGAAGGCAGGGGTGCAAGTCTTAGGTAGAATAGAAGCAAGAAAAGGAAAGGAAAAAAAAAACAGCTTGTTTTTTGCAGACTCCCTTCAGTTTCCTTGTCTTGGAATGATGTGAGGAAGGGGTCACGAGCCAAGGAGTACAGCCAGGCTCCAGAAGCTGGAAAAGGCAGAGAAACATTCTCTCCTTGAGTCTCCAGAGGGAACCAACCCCTGAAGACACCTTTGACTTAAGTCTAGTGAACTGTAGATGTCTTGCCTCCAGAACCATAAGATAATAAATTTGCACTGTTTAAAAAAATTTTTTTAAAGAAAGATATGTGTTTTCAATTTGGAATTTTTTTATTGTGACAAGATGGTAGCCAATCTCTGTAAATGAGTTTTGAAGGAAGGAAGGAAGGAAGGAAGGAAGGAAGGAAGGAAGGAAGGAA
>NW_024412413.1:27634415-27682414 GCF_014898765.1 Herpailurus yagouaroundi | reverse complement strand
GAAGGAAGGAAGGAAGGAAGGAAGGAAGGAAGGAAGGAAGGAAGGAAGGATTAAATTTCAGGCCACTTATTCATAGTAAACTTACTGGGTAAAGCCTCCAAAACATGTAGCCTATGTTTTCTCTGACTGTAATGATTTTAAACTATATCTGCAGATTATTTGACACTCCTCTCACCAAAAGGTAGGCTCTCATTCTTCCCTTGAAGGTAGGCGGGACTTAGTGACTTGCTCCAAATGAGTAGTTGTTGTGTGACTTCTGAGGCTGCTTTAAGGCTGTTTAACAAATACAAGTGAAATGTTTTTGTTTTATGTGATTGTTAGCTCAATAAGTCTTCCAAGAAGTTGCCTTGTTTGAAAACAAATCATGTCATGAACCTGGACTCAAAGCCTCTAGTCATGTACTAGAACTACTCAACTCTGGAAGGAGGTTGCCAGAAGGCACCCAGAAGAGTGATTGGTATTATTATTATTACCTACCTCCTATATTTTCTCAATGGGTCACCACACATTCTTATGGTTTCTATTACATACTATTTATTTGCTGGTGATCCCCAAATCTGCAGTCTGGCTCTCTCCTCTAAATATGAAGCTTAAATATTTAATAGCCTGCTAGACAAATCCACTTCAATCTACAGAATCCTCAAGCTCAATTCGATATGTCTAAACTCTAAACTGACTCATCATCTGCCTCTTCTGCTCACAATTTCATCCAATTTCCTGTGACCTCCAGGGTTCCTGTATCAGTGCTGGCATGCTCAAGCCAGAAATTGTCTTCTTTGTTCCCTTTTTATTTTTGTCCATATTCAATTAATCACCCACTCCTGCAAATTCTTTTTTTTTTTTTTAATGTTTATTTATTTTGAGAGAAAGAGAGAGAGTGTGAGTGGGGGAAGGCAAAGACAGAGGAAGAGTGAAAATCCCACACAGGCTCCATGCTGCCAGCACAGAGCCCGACGCAGGGGCTCTCATGAACCAGGAAATCATGACCCGAGCCGAAATCAAGAGCCAGGCGCTTTAACCAACTGAGCCACCCATGTGCCCCCCAGTCCTGCAAATTCTATCTCGCATCATCCCATTTTTTGAGTCATTCCATTGTAACCTGAGATGCCAGCTCATCTCTGTTTTTGGTCTGCATTCTTCTAATTCATTCTCTACAGTGCTGCTGGAATGATCTTTCTAAAGCACAAATCTGATCATCATTATTCCCTTGCTTAAAATTTTTCATGAGTTCCCCATGATTTTGAGGATACAGATTCAAATCCCTTACTGTGGCTTACAAGGCCATCACATGCTCTTGCTCCAGCTACCTCTGAGTTCTTACCTCTTGACATTATTTTCCTTGCACTATACAATTCAGGCATACTGAACTATTGCAGTTTCCTGATTCATCAGTCTTTCCCCTACTCTTGGTCATTACATATGCTTGAAATGTTCCCTACGTTCATCCTCCCTTTGTCCAATTCCCACTCATGCCCAACTCTTATAGCCACCACATACCCCCAACTAAGCTACACAACCTATGTGCACCCTAATTTTGTACTCAATCCTATTCTGGGCGAAAAGAGACCCTGGCAGTCTCGAAACACTCTAGGCTACAGGGCAAGTCTGTCCCTAAGGTACATCAACCTTCAACTGCCTCCTCTTGTTCTGAATACAGACCCCCTCCCCACCCCTGCCAATTTTTCAATTATAATTGGCTTCCCAGGCAGTGTTGTCTGTAAAGAGTAAATGCCCCAGTCCTGTTGATGCAAGCATAACAATCTGCATGAATATTTTATTGCCCACTGTAAATTAATAAAATGACATTTCAGTCTCGGTGAGCTTGGATAATATGAGTTTGCCAAGAGAAAACTTTACTTTCAATGTGCTGACAAAAGTTCAAGTTCTGAGCCTGCAAAGCAAAGATTCAGAGCTTGTACTACAGCAAATTTACCAATGTAAATGAACTTCCCGTGGTCTCTTGACAGCCAGTTGCCTTCCCTGGGCTGCATAATTAGAATGATAAGTTGTACAGAATTTAGACCTACCTCACTTCCATCTCTCCTTATGAGTTGATAGAAACTCAGTGCTAGAAGATTCCAGAGGCCATCTATTTCAAACACTACATTGCTTAAGAGCATGAATTGCTTTAGAATTGTCTGAAAATCTAAAGTAGAATATTATTGTCAGGACTCAAATTAATGATCCTTTATAATATACTAATCTGAAAATGCCTTGCCACAGAAAAGGTGGGATGAATAAGGAATGAGAGATGATAAAGTACTTTACTTAATATTATTATTATTAACAGTTAAATTATTATTATGTAGAAAATATTCTGGGTGGAAGAGGAACTCTTTCTCATACACTTTCTCTCCTTCCTCTATATCTATCTGTACTTCAAAAAAGAAAAAAGAAAAAGAAAAACCTCTTTTCTTTTTACAGGAGAAAAAAAAAATCAACCTTATAATTTAGGGCAATCACCTCATTCATGCTGTCACTTCTACATATATTTAATATCAGCACTTGCAAGATTACATAAAAAATACAAGGTACACCTTTAAAAAATGCTTTAAGGACAATGCTTTTTACAGGTTAGTTGACTAAAAAATGAGATCCAAAAATGCATTTCATTTGGCAGATTTCAGTCAATATATAAAATGGACAAGCAAACAAAGTAATCTGGTGAGAAAATTAAAGGCAACTTTGGGGAAATACCATCTCCTCTCCTTTTTGCCTTGTAGAAGAAGAAAAACTTTCCCCTTCCCTTCTCTCTCTTTTTTTAAATGTTTATTTATTTATTTTCAAAGAGAGACAGAGAAAGCAGGGGACCAGGGGGGAGGGGCAGAGAAGGAGAGGGAGAGAGAGAGAATCCCAAGCAGGCTCCACACCGTCAGCACAGAGCCCAACACAGGGCTCGATCTCACCAACCGTGAAATAATGACCTGAGCGGAAATGAAGAGTCAAAAGCTTAACCAACTGAGCCACCCATGCACCCTTTCTTCTTGTCTTTTTTAATGTTTATTTATTTTGAGAAAACGTTTCGTCTACTTTCTCATCTTAAGTACTACCTGAAGATGTGCAAAGTAAAGTAACAAAAGACAGATTAACAGACGAAGCAGACCATTTCTATTGATACTCATTTATATGTGCATAAGGTCTTCATGAAGGAAAAAAGACAAGAAGGACGAGGAAGAGGACAAGGAAGAGGAAGAAGAAGAGGGAGAGAAAAACCCAAAGAAGCGGTTGGATTTTCAGGCTTATATATCATTTTAATATAGGGTGACTTTGAGAAGTGACTATGCAAAGGGAAAAGAGTTTTGGTTTCTTGGGCAGATAAATGGTGGGGAAAGGGCAGGCTGCCCCTAGACAGGCCACTTCAGCATGTGGATTATTTTGAGCTAAAGGCAATCAAGACCCCGAGGGCTCAAGGAAACTTTTACCCCTCCTTAAATCACCTAGAAGAATCTAAATTGGAGGTCTTTTCCAGAATAAGAACCATTAGTAGAGACGAATGTTACCTGAGTGGCCCTTCAGGAGCCCAGGGCAAATATTTGTTTACCAAATGTTTACTCTTTTTCATCTTCCTGTGAATTGCATTCCTCCCCTTTGCAGTCCCAGACCCCTACCCCTCCTCAAACACACCTCATTTCCCTGTCTTTGGAATTTCCACGTCTATGTGGATTTCCCATATATAACACTTTTAAGTTTGGTTTTCTCCTGTTAATCTGTCTCATGCCAATTTGATTCTTAGTTCAGCTAGCAGGCTTTTGAAGGGGACAGGAATTCTTGCTCCCCAAGAATAGGAAATATAAGTCTTGCCCTTGGCTAGGTGGGTAGAATGCTAACCACTTCTGATTTGGAACTGCCCGACGCTAATAAACTTTGCTCAAATAAACTCTTAAAATTTTTAATAAGCCTCAGTTTATCTTTTAACAAGTAGTAAAGAGAGCTTTCCTTAGCTGGTACCGGGAGGAAAGTTTATAACTTGCTTTTAGGCAGAAAGAGGGAGGGCAGAAAACTCTGCTAAAAAGATGATTGAAGGGGTGCCTAGCTGACTCAGTGGAGTGTGCAACTCTTGATCTTGTGTTGTGAGTTCAAGATTGTGTAGAGATTACTTTAAGAACATTAAAAATCTCGAAAAAAAAAAAAAAAGATGATTCAAGAAGACAATTTAAGCTGGGGCACCTGGGTGGCTAAGTAGGTTAAGTGTTCAACTCTTGATTTCAGCTCAGGTCATTATCTCAAAGTTCATGAGTTGGAGCCCCAGGTCGGGCTCTGTGCTGACAGCATGAAAAGCCTGCTTAAGATTCTCTCCTTCTCTCTCTGCCCCTCCCCTGCTCATGCTTTCTCTCTCTCCCTCGAAATAAATAAATAACCTTAAAAATAAAATAAATTGGACAATTCAGGTTATATGAACGAACTTTATTTAACATTTCATTAAGTGGACAGTGTTTCAGAGAATGGCAAAATGGAGCAAAAGGTGAGAGGCTTTTTACAGGATAAAGAACAAAGAACAAGGAAGAGACAAGTAGAAAACATCTGGGGACCTGGGTGGCTCAGTCGGTGGAACTTCCAACTTCGGCTCAGGTCATGATCTCACGGTTCATTGAGTTCGAGCCCCATGTCAGGCTCTGTGCTGACAGCTCAGAGCCTGGAGCCTGTTTGGGATTCTGTGTCTCCCTCTTTCTCTGCCCCTCCCTCACTCATGCTCTGTCTCTCTCTCAAAAATAAATAAACATTAAAAAAATAAAAATTTAAAAAATTTAGAAAATTCATTTATTAAAAAAAAAAAAAGAAAGAAAATATCTGATTGGTGGGGGCCACGTCATCAATTTCAGTGAGAAGGCCCATGGTTGCCTTGGCATTAAGGGACTGGTTAACTGGGTATGCTATGTTTCTGGTCGGGCTCCCACTGGAAAGGTTATCTGAGCTTTGATTTGCTTACATGGCAGTCCCCACCCCTCCCTGGCCCCTACAGAAGCAGCTCCATCTTGGGCCCAGAAATTTATTTCAATGTCTCTGGCTCTTTCTGCTATTTCTCAGTTGCCTTTAGCTCAAAATAATTAATACACTCAAGTGGCATATTCCGATCCCCTTCAACCTCATACATCTTGCTCAAGGTGTGGAGCATGGTGGGGCCTTCAAAAACAATGGTTAATTTGCCCCATTCAACTTGAAATCCAGATGAGAATTTTGTTCTCATAGATAGCAGGATTTGTCACCCCAAAATATACCTCTTTGGCAGAAGGATTATTTAGACTGATTATTTTGAGAAGTGGCTAATGCAGGAACACCTGAGTGGCTCAGTTGGTTAAGCTCTTGGTTTCAGCTTAGGTCGTGAACTTACAATTTGTGAATTCAAGCCCCGCATCGGGCTCTGTGCTGGCGGTGTGGAGCCTGCTTGGGATTCTGTGTCTCGTTGCCTCTCTGCCCCTCCCTCACACTGTCTCTGTCTCTCTCAAAAATAAATAAACTTAAAAAAAAAAAAGTGGCCGATGGAGATGCTGTGTAAAAAGGGTATAAGTTATCATTTGTAAGGAAGTCTCTATTTGTAAGAGTGTCCTCTCTCAGTACCAGAAGAGGGAATATGGCTTTTCCTGGTTACCTCCCAGAATTGGCTTCCCTCCCCCATCCAGTGAGAAATAAGCCCACCGACCCAGTCCAAGGATGGACACAGAGACTTAGAGCACAGTGAAGCAAGGCTTTAATCAACATTCTCACAAGAGCGAGTGTCTGAGGGACAGGCACACTTGGGGCAGTTACAGCAGACAATTTATCTCCTAGCATGCAAGCCCCTCCCCCCATTCCTCATTGGCTGAGTACTAGAGATTACAGCATTAATCTAGTCAACACCTGTGCCCACGTAAGGCAAAAAGTAGTCTGATTGGAGCAAATGTACATTCCTTGAGGTAATGCAAAGACTTTAATTCCCTCCTCCCTTTGTTTTTTTGGTGCATGCTCATTGTAACGCCCACAAAAATAAGTCCTCAAAAAGGAGAGGGGAAGAATCGGGAAGTAAAGTGTCTAAGGGTTTGGGACTCCATTGTGGGGAGGAGGGGGTTCATCAATATTTCCAATAGGTTGTAAACTTGCTGTTAACTAGACAGCACAGCTTTTATTTGGTATTTCTGAAGATGAATCATCTCCCTTAATTCTTACAACCTACCAGCAACCAACACATCTGTCCACTTTTCTTTCATCTTTAGCTGAAGATAGGTTTTGTTTTGTTTTGCTTTCTTTTGTTTTGTCATTTTGAGACATTTTGAGAGAGAGAGAGAGAGAGAGAGAGAGAGAGAGAGAAAGTGGGTGACCAGGGGGAGGGCAGAGGGAGAGGGAGAGAGAATCTGAAGCAGCCCCACTCAGGGCATGGAGATCTCACAACCGTGGTGTTGCAGGATATTTTACCTCAGTACCCAGGGTTCTTTGTCTTACCACTTCAAAGAATGAAGAGATGGACACAAAATAAAGTGAGCTGCAGGCAAAAGCTTATTAGAGTATAAGATTAGAAAGAAAGAATTAGTAGGAAAGCTCTCTTAACAGAAAGGGGACATTTGAAGGTGAATGTCCCAGGACTCTAAGCAAGGGTCCTTGTTTTATAAGGTTCTGGTCACCGCCCCCTTCCTTCCCCCTTGTTCCTTCTCAGGTCCCACCCTTACTGGCTTGACAACTCTAGGTGCTGGGTTGTCCATTCCTGATTGGCTCGACTCCATTGTGTGAGGAGTCAGACTGGTCCTACTATCCCTCATGTAACATAAGTTTTATGGTTTAGGTATTTTGATTGTCAAATTCCTGAGGGGAACCTGAGGGGGAGTAGGTGGTGTCTGTTATGTTCTTAACAGGGATAAGGTCCCAAACTGCTCAGGCAGTTTGCTGTAGTCAGACATTCCCAGCATAGTTCCAAAATGTGTGTCTTCCCCCACCCAGGGACCTCAGGTGTCAATCCTTTCTCTCTCTGCCTAGTCTATCCTATTTTCCCCTATCATAGTGAGATCATGACCTGGGCCAAAATCAAGAGTTGAATGCTTAACTGACTGAGCCACCCAGGAGCCCCTGAAGATGGTGTTTGAACTGGCAGCTTAGGCCTCCTTGGGAAGCTGCTCATTTCTCCCTGGCATCTCTCTCTCATGTGTACACAAAGGTACATGTTAATACAGTTCTATTTGTTTTTCTCTTCATCTGCCTTTTATTACAGGGTGTCTCAGCCAACAACTCAGAGGGTGAAGGGAAAGTTATTTTTCCTCCCCTACAGTTCACTCAAGAAACTACTACATGTAACACAATTGGATTATAACATCCTAAGATGAAATTTGTTTTTAAAAAAATTCAGCTAAGTTGAATTTTAAAGATCTAATTGGCTTTATGCAATGACTTCAGAAGCAGGCAGCACCCCACATAGCAAAGAGAGGGGAGCTCTCCACAAGTTGTAGAAAATGGAAGTTTTTATGGGCAGAAGGAGGGTGGGACAAGGAAGTTAAAAGCGGATTGCTTCAAGCAGGGTTACCTTCCCCCAGAGGAAGGCAGGGATGCATCAGACAGATTACCTCATTGGTGCTAACCAGGAAATTCCAGACTGATTGGATTAAAATTCCACCCCTGGGAGAGGCTGGAACTGCCATTAGGTTAGGTATTAAGTCTTGGCAGGGCTTAGTAAAAGTGACTATTTGGGGCCCATTGTTTCTTTTTAACAAATTGAAAGCTAATAATAAATACTTTCATCTTGTGATGAGAAATAATCGACAAAAACCATCTTTAAATCCTTTTATATATGGAAGAAAACTTTTAAGGTAGTGTGTCACCAACTTAGTGGAGCAATTTTAAAATGGAAAGCTAAAGGAATTGTTAGTACATCAAGATTTCTGTCCCTCGATTTTGACAATCTGGGTGTCGAATACTATGAGGTAGAATAGAATCAAGGGATCTGTTGTATCTTCTGCTGTGACCTGGAAAGTTGAAGACACTTGAAAAGACCAAGTTACTTTTCCAGCCTGCATAGTATTTGCTGAACCCAATTAGTACGTTGGCTTGAATCATTATGTCAACCGTCTAAAGGGAGTTGTATCTATTTTTGTTTTGTTTCATTTTATTGTATTTAATTTGGGGCATGTATTTTATTCTGTTTGGGAAATTATTAACTGCTAACATTTTGCAGAAGTGGGTTCACTCATAAACACTCCAAAGAAATGTTTGCCTCATCTTTCGTTTGTATTGCCAACCGCTTACTCAAGTAACAGTTTAGGAGGTTTCTTTTTCATGCCAAAAAGTACTATTTCTTGAGACATAGATTTGACTAGAAAACAACATTTAATTGTAGTTGTAAAATGTTATGTTATTCTATAAAATAAAAATAAAATGGAGGACTATTTTGGTGAATGAGAATCCATATTGATTTGAAAGAAGCGCTGGTAAGTAGACTTTTTCAATATTGAGAAATGTCATTCTATTAAACATTGCAAACATTGTGTATTGTTTTTATTTTATTTTATTTTATTTTATTTTATTTTATTTTATTTTAGAGAGAGAGTGTGTGAGCGGGGGAGACAGAAGGAGAGACAGAGAGAGAGAGAGAGAGAGAGAGAATTTAAAGAAGGTTCCATGCTCAGTGAGAAGCCCAGTACAGGGCTCAGTCCCACAACCTGAGCCAAAATCAAGAGTCCAACACTCAAGGGACTGAGCCACCCAGGTGTCTCTGTGTATTGTTTTTAAATAAAGTTGCAATGGTTACTTACTTGTTCTACATTGCTTTGTGTATCATAACTTTTCAAGGACAAAGTAACCCAACAGACAGCTTACAGGTAACATGAACTGAGCACTTACTAGCACTGCTCAGAACTCCTTACATTACTTCATTTATTCCTCATGATAATCCTACGAGATTAAGAGCGATTAAAAAACTCTTCCAGGGGTTCATGGATGGCTCAGTTGGTTAACAGTTCCTGTCATGGTCTTGAGGTTCGTGGGATGGATCCCCAAATCAGGCTCCATGCTGACAGGACAGAGTCTGCTCAGGATTCTCCCTCCCTCTTCCTCTGCCCCTCCCCTACTTGCTCCACATGGGCACACGCGCACTCTTTCTTTCTCTCAAAATACATAAACATTTTTATAAATAAATAAATAAATAAATAAACTTTTCCGAACCAAGAAGTGATTGAGCAGTGGTTGAAGGTGGGCAGTCTTTATTTATTTGTTTGTTTATTTATGTTATTATTATTATTTATTTTAGAGAGAGAGCATGCATGCATGAGCTGGGGAGAGGGTCAGAGGGAGAGGGGGGTGGGGAATTCTAAGTAGGCTCCGTGCTCAGCGTGAAGCCCAACAAGGGGCTCCATCCCACAACCCTGGGATCATGACCTGAGCCAAAATCAAGAGTCAGGCGCTCAACCGACTGAGCCGCCCATGCACTCCAGATGCAGACAGTCTAACTCCAGAGCCTGTACTACTAATGATTTCAAATACTTCAATATCTAGTGGATTGGTATAAGATCCCAGTGAAGTAGCCGATATTATTCTAGGGTTCAAATGTTTTATTTATTTGCCTAAATTACTTAAAGAGGTCATTGATGAGGTGACTTTAACACTTCAGCAGCCTACCCAAGCAAACCAAAGCCTATACCTGAAATGCTTCAAGATTAAGAAATCAAAACCTAAGGACATCTAATCACAAACAGCCAAATAGACTTTTCCAAGTAAGGCAAATGCTTACGCTGTAGCCAATCAAATAATTCCCTTGCTTTCCTCCTGCACTTGCACCCGATCTATGTAAGTTTCCCCCTACTCCTGTTGGTAGAGCACTGCTAACCACTTCTCATTTGACATTGCCAGATTCAAATGGATTTTTGCTCAAATAAACTTAAAAAGTTTAATATGCCTCCATGTATCTCTTAACACTACATATTTTTGAAACATTCTCAGAACCTTTCATCGCTTATAACTCCATGGTCTTCAGGATTTCCATTTTTAATGCCTAATATTCCATCAACATGAGAATATTAAAAGTCAACCCATAAGGTTTTTTTATTTCTAGTTTTATTTTTTTAACATACATATTTTTAGCATATATATTTTAGTTATTTGTTTGCTCATTAAAGATGGTTGGTCAGGGCATCTGGGTGGCTCAGTTGGTTAAGCGTCCAACTTCAGCTCAGGTCATGATCTTATGGTTTGTGGGTTCGAGCCCCATCTCGGGCTCTATACTGACAGCTCAGAGCCTGGAGCCTGCTGAGGATTCTGTGTGCCTCTCTCTCTCTCTCTCTGCCCCTCCCCCGTTCATGCTCTGTCTTCCTCTGTCTCAAAAATAAAGCATGAAAAAAAACTTAAAAAAAATTTTTTTTAATGTTTATTTATTTTTGAGAGAGAGAGAGACAGAGCATGAACGGGGGAGGGTCAGAGAGAGAGGGAGACACAGAATCGGAAGCAGGCTCCAGGCTCTGAGCCATCAGCCCAGAGCCTGATGCGGGGCTCCAACTCATGAACCGCGAGATCGGACCTGAGCTGAAGTCGGACGCTCAACCGACTAAGCCACCCAGGCGCCCCAAAAAACTTTTTTTAAAGATGATTGGCAAATCAGAGCTATATAAATCACTTCTATATCTTAATATAGAATTTTCAGAAAGTTAAGCCCATGATGCTCAGAGGGCACATATAGAGTCAAAGAGCTGTTTACCTCATTAATAAGAGTCATAAAGATGACACACCAGGTTCAAAAGGGAGTAAGACATACAAAGTATTTCTAGTCACTGGGGTGGGGGGAATGCTGGAATAAGATTACTAAATGACATAAAAATTGGTTAACACCCCACTGGGCAATAAATCTAATCTTTGGGTTGTAGTATTCTACCTGACACAAATCATTTGAATCTCTAGGGGACAAAGGTTGTTTGCATATCCCTAAACTTAGGGATTATTTGCATCAATCACTGTCTCGTTTTCTACGATTTACCATCTACTCTTACAGTCATTGTTAACATTTGTCACTATTACAGTACATGTTTTACGTATTTATTTTGTTTATCGTCTACTCCCTCCATTAAAATATAAAGGTAGCATATCTTCCCCCTTTTGTACATTATGGTATCCCTAATCCCTAAAACAGTACCTGGCACATAACAGGCATTCAAACATATGCCTTGAATGAATAAATGAGTAAAATCAAAGAAGGCTGTGGTTCACTTTGGCCTTAAGAACACAAACCATTTTAAGAGAAAAACTGAAAAAATGTACATAGGCCCAAGGTAAATTAAAAAGTAAACTAAGCTGGATGCCTGAAGGATACTCAAGCCCTTAATAGCAGTGCTTGAATAGAGGAAATTCCCCGCCCAACTTTCTATGCAAAGATTAATAGAAACGACATATGATGAAGTAGAAAAATAAGGAGCATCTGGGGAAAACCTGTTTGCCTCTCATTTCCAAAGTGGAGAAGAAATGTCTGTGCTCTCTGAAGAGGGCTGGGGTGGGGGGGAGGGGAGCAGATCCAGATTGTAAAACTCACCACGATAAATACTGCCTCAGGAAGCCACTTGTAGTTGAAGGGGACCAGAACATGCCACCCCAAAATATGCTACTTTGGCAAAATGACTATTCTGAATTGAAGGCAATTAAGGAACTGCAGTCTTGGGGGACATCTTTCTGCCCTCCTCTCATCTAGCTAAAAGCAGGACAAATATTGCCATTCGTAGAGGTGTCTCCTCCTGTACCAGAAAGAGAAAAACAACTGTTAATCCCTGGGACTCTGAATCACTGGAGACAGCTCCAGACCAGAGACTGCTACCTGACGAGTCTGCATGACACAGTTTGCAAAATCCCCTTACTTCCTTCTTCCTAGAAGCTCAAATCCCTTTTCCTTTGTCTTGTCAATTCTCCGCAAATATATTGTTCTTTGTTAAAAGAATATATAAGCCTTTGGGTCTGATCTTCTCTTTGGGGCTTTCACTTCATTTCTGTGAGGACTCTCATACATATATAAAATAAACATTTTTCTATTTATCTGTCTTTGGTCATTGCAGTTTGCAGGGCTCTAGGCACAGAACTTAAGAGAGTAGAGGAAAAACAATTTTCGTCCCCTACATTTTCCAGCCACTAATCTCCCTTGCTGGCATTGTCTCTGAAAATGGGGTAATATTTTTGGCATAATATTTTTAAGGCTATTACCTAAATAATCTTAAATCACTTTATCAATAATATATTAACTCACTTCAGTCCAAAACATTTGATAATTATATGAAAGGAAGTAATTTATTGAGATAAATCCAAGTTGACCATCTTTTTATGTATAAACATTTTGCTGTCTCAGTTGTAGACTTATTTCATATCATAATAGAAAATGTGGCTCTTAAACGGCTCCTTACACCCTCAAAAAAACCCATACACATACAACATTTCATCCAGTCTTTAGCATAAAGACTGATTCGTAAAATCAAATCTCTAGTCTCTAGGCATCTTTTTAAAATTTTTTTAATGTTTATTCATTTTTGAGAAACAGACACAGAGCATGAGCTGGGAAGGACAGAGAGAGAGAGACATAGAATCTGAAGCAGTTTCCAGACTCTGAGGTGTCAGCAGAACCTGATGTGGGGCTCAAACCCATGAACTGTAAAATCATGACCTGAGCCCAAGCCGGACGCTTAACCGACCAAGCCACCCAGGAGCCCCTATAGGCATCTGTCAAAGTAAGGCAGTAATTCCCATAACTTTTTAAATGTTAATATATTTATGGTATGATTTTACTTGTAAGTGTAACATTTATGAGCTTTATAGCAGGGATTGGAGAAATTTCTTTGTCAAGAGCCGGAGAGTAAATATTTTAGGCCTTGCAGGTCATATCATCTCTGGGTCAACTACTCAACTCTGCTGTTGCAATGTGAAACAGCCATAGAAAATACCTATAGAAACGGGCATGCCTGTGTTCTGATAAAACTTTATTCGTGGACACTACACTTAGATTTCATAGAGTTTTCATGTGCGGTAAATTTTTTTTTCAACTAGTTAAGAATGTAAAAACAATTCTTAGTTTGTAGCTGTATAAAAACAGGCAGCAGGCAAGATTTAACCCATGGGCTATAGTTTGCCAACACAATAGTATATAAGACAAAGTAAAGGCTCACAGAGGTCGACAGTCGGGCACAGGGGTGGTGATGCCTCATACCACTTTTCTCAAAGTAACCTGGCAATTTTCGTCATAACTGACCCTGTGGTAAGCCGTGACACCTGCATGACTATGGCCTCCCAGTGCTTCCAGTGCTTGCGATGTGATGATGGCTCACAGGACCCCAAGGGTTGGAATCTTCCTAATCTAGTTAGTATATCTAGAGCCCAGGCCAAAGGAGAATCAGTATGGTGTTAGTCTGCATTTTGTTTACATCTTAAAGTTTATTTATTTATTAGAGAGAGAGATAAGTTAGTTGATTGAGTGATTGATTGATTGATTGATTGATTTGAGAGATAGAGCACGGAGGGGCACAGAAAGAGGGGGACACATAGAATCCGAAGCAGGCTCCAGACTCTGGAGCTGTCAGCAAAAAGCCCCACGTGGGGCTTGAACTCAGGAACTGTGAGATCATGACTTGAGCTGAAGTTGGATGCTTAACCAACTGAGCCACCCAGGTGCCTCTAGTACGCATTTTTTTAGGGAGGTTGAGCACTTTTTCTTTTTTTTTCTTTTCTTTCCTTTTTTTGACATTTGAGTGTCTTCTGTGAAATTCCTATTGATGTCTCTTGTTCTTTTCCATATTCTGAATGTTAGTATTTTTGTTGGTCATGCGTGTTATAAATATCTTCTTCTCTTAGATTGTGGCTTGTCTCTTCACTCTCTAGTTTATTTTTATTTTTATTTATTTATTTATTTTTTAACGTTTATTTATTTTTGAGACAGAGAGAGACAGAGCATGAACAGGGGAGGAGCAGAGAGAGAAGGAGACACAGAATCCGAAACAGGCTCCAGGCTCTGAGCCATCAGCCCAGAGCCCGACGCGGGGCTCGAACTCACAGACCGTGAGATCATGACCTGAGCCGAAGTCGGACGCTCAACTGACCGAGCCACCCAGGCGCCCCTCTCTAGTTTATTTTTAAATAAATAAACATCTTAATTTTAATAAATTTAAATTTATTAATATTTCTCCTTATGTGTTTGAGAAATCCTTTTCTATCGTGATGTCATAAAGATATTAGACTACCTTCTTAGTTTGTAGAGCTTTGTTTTTCACATTGAACTCCTTTGTCAGTCTGAAACTGATTTTATGGCCTAAACTAGAAAACCAATTTTCAAAATTTTTTTCCACGTGGATAACCAGTTGTGCCTGTACCATTCATTGAATAGTTTCTGCTTTCTCCCACTGCTGCACATTTTCAGCACTGTCAGACATCAGGTTTTTACGTAAACATCTACGTAATTTGGGAAGGTGGTTTTCTATATTGTTATATTGGTCTATTTACTGTCTCTTGCCAGTTTCACATTATTATAATTACTACAACTTTGTAATAAGTCTTGATATCAGCTTGATCTTGTTTTAGTCTCACTTTGCTAGTATTGGCCTTTTGCTCTTCATATAAATTTTAGAATCATTTCGACAAATTCTACCAAAAAAATTCTGTTGAGATTTTAATCGAAATTGATTTCAATCAACTTAATCAATTCTGGGAGAACTAAATATCAAAATTATTATTATGGATCCTCAATCCATAAACATGTTTTATCTCTCCATTTATTTGGATCTACTTTAATACCATTCAGTAAAATCAACACTTTCCTACAAAAGGGTCTTCTATATCTTTGGTTAAAATTATTCTTAAATATATTTTTGTTGCGTTTTCTGACTCTAGTTGCTGTATCAAAATGTAACTATCCTTTTGTGTTTTGAACTTAAATCTAAAGACCCCCGTATTATATCCAATAATAAATCAACACATACGTTTGTGTTTTCTTTATAGGGTGTCCTTTCCTTTGTGAATAATGACAGTTTTTAAAAATGAATTCCAGTCATTATTTCTTCATCTTGTGGATTGCTTTGACCTCCACTGTCATGTTACATAGAAGCATCAATGACAAGCATCCTGGTCTTATTCTTGATTTTAAAAGTATGACTTTAAGATTTTACTATTAAACTATGTTGTTTGCTCTATGCCTTTTTTATTTAAGGTACTTATTATCAGGTTAAGATCGCTTTTTAAACCATGAATTGTTACTGAACTTTATTGAATGTTTTTTCTTTATCTATTGAAATAATCATATTTCCTTTAATCTCTTGATGTGGCAAATCACACGAGTTGATTGTCTAATGTTGAACCAACCAACATTCTTATAATTAACTTAGCAAAGTCATATGGTCTGATTATCTATGTCTTATGGTATTCAGTTTGCTAATATTTTCTTGTAGGACTCTGGCATCACTGTACATAAGTGCAAGGGCTTATAAATTGCATTTCTTACACTGAACTTGTCTATATTTTTGAATGTTTGTTTATTTTTGAGAAAGGGAGCATAAGCGAGGGAGGGACAGAGAAAAAGGGGGACAGAGGATCTGAACAAAGAAGGCTCTGCACTGACAGCAACAAGCCCGACCTGGGGTTCAAACTCACTAACCCTGAAATCAAGACCTGAGCCAAAGTCTGACATTCAGCTGACTGAGCCACCCAGGCGCCCCTGAACTTGTCTATTTTTGATACCACTATTATACTTACCTATAGAAAATGAGTCAGGGACTGTTTCTCCTCATTTTCTGTCCCTTGAAAGTGTGTTAGAACTCGTCGATAAAATTGTCTGGGCTTGGTGGGTTTCCTTTCATGCATGGGAAGATTTTTAAATGCCGACTCAAATTTTTATTATTTTAATCATTTTTCCTAAATTTGTTCATTTGTGCATTCTTTCCTTTTAATTTATCATTTTTATTTTCATTTTCCCCATTATCTTTGGTTTTATTCTTTTGATTTCTCTTTCAATCTCATAGATTTGAGATTACTGCAGCTCATTAACCTTTTAGTACATTTTTCTTTCTAATGTAAGCATGGAGCATTATGCATTTTCCTCTAAGAATTCCTTTCCAGCATGTTCGATATATATTTTTATTACCATCCAAGTTTAAGTATTTTTAAATTGCCACTACAATTTCTTCTCTGAAACATGTGTTTCTTTAATAAGTATGTTTATAACATTTCCAAACATGTAAGATTTTTAAAAATCTCTTCACATGCATTCCTAACTCAATCACATTGTATTTAGAGAATAGAGTCTGCACATGCCAGTTCTTAAAAATGTTATTCAAACTTGTTTTTTGGCTTGGTAAATTTTCACATAAATGTTGTATGGGTACCTGGCAGGAATGTATGGAATTCAGTTGTTGGGTATGGGGTCTATGTGTGTTTATTAGATCAAGCTTATTAGTTATATTTTTCAAATCCTCTACATTTCTATTGATATCTTTTGTGACTGACTTATTAACTATTTTTTAAGTTTATTTTTATTTATTTTGAGAGAGAGATAGAGAGCAAGCAGGGCAGGGGCAGAGAAAGAGGGAAAGAGAATCCCAAGCATGCTCTGCACTGTGAGCACAGAGCCCGACATGGGGCTCAAACTCAACAACTATGAGATCATGACCTGAGCCAAAATCAAGAGTCAGACACTTAACCAACTGAGCCACCCAGGTGTCCCCCTTTGTTTTAAAGTTTATTTTTATAACTATTGATATAGATATATCAAAGTCTCCCATTATGGTTGTGGATTTGTTGAATTTCTTTGCAGCCCTGGCAACTTTCACTTTATGTATGTTAAAGCTGTGCTATGTCTGGGCACCTGGGTGGCTCAGTCAGTTAAGTGTTTGACTTCGGCTCAGGTCATGGTCTCACAGTTCATTAGTTCAAACCCCATGTTGGCCTCTCTGCTGACAGCTCAGACCCTGGAGACTGCTTTGGATTCTGTGTCTCCCTCTCTCTCTGCCCCTCCCCTGCACATGCTCTGTCTCTCTTTCTCAAAAATAAATAAACATTAAAATTTTTTTTAATTAAAAAAATAAAGCTATGCTATGAGGCCCATAGCTATTGAATTATTAAAATCAATGAAGTTAATCTTCCATCAATATGTTTATCCTTATCACTGTAGTGCTTTTTGCTTTAAAATCTATTTTGTCTGATATGAATATAGTCATACTATCTTTGTATTGGTTAGTATTTACTTAGTATATATTTTTTTTACATCTTTTGACTTTTAGTCTTTCTTTTTTTTAATGGTTTAGGCAGTGGTGTGCTGGCAGATACTTAACAATTAGCTCTCTGGGGAGGGGGAGTGGGGTCTGATTTGTAGAGTTTGCTTCTGTTGTGTCAGTGTTCCTACCTGGGTTGCAAGGTAAAATACAGAACACCCAGTTAAATCTGAACTTCAGATAAACAAGGAATAATTTTTGATATAAATATGTCCCAAATATTGCATGGAACATGCTTATATTTAAAAAGTATTTGCTATTTATCCAAAATTCAAATTTAACTGGTTGTCCTGTATTTTTACTCACTAAATCTGGCAAACTTACTCCCACCAACATGTCATTGAATGAAAAGTTGGGAAGAAATGTTCACAATCAGCTTGTTCTAAAATAACTCTTATTAAGATGTAATTCGCACATTACACAATTCACCCATTTAAATGGACAATTCGTCAGTTTTAATATATTCAGACTTTTGCAACTGCCACCACCATAATTTTAAAACATTTTCATCTCCCCAAAACTAAACCTTGTACTTATTAACGCTCACTAACCTCCAAGCATCCTCCGGTCCCAGTCCTAAATAACTACTAATTTATTTTCTGTCTTTATAAATTTGCCTCTCCTGAACATGTCATATAAATGGAATCATACAATATGGCGTGTGTGTGTGTGTGTGTGTGTGTGTGTGAGACTGTCTTCTTTTACTTAGCACATGTCCTATATGTTGTAGCATAAATCAATACTTCATTTCTCTTTATTACTGAATAATATTTCTTTGTTTGGATAGATAATATTTATTCATCCATTTATCAGTTGATGAACATTGATTGTTTCCACTTTGGGGAGATTATGAATAATGCTGCTGTAATAATGCTTGTAATAATGCTGTAATAATGCTTGTGAGGTGGTAGGAGCCAGTACGAGGCATATGGCCCTATATTATAATTGCCTACTTAACTCTCTCTAGTTCCCTCTAGCTGATCAGCTACACAAAGAGAAGGATTTTGTTCACCACTGTATTTACATTTCCTAATGGAGCGTCTAATACTTGATGTTTAATTAATATTGTATGCATGAATGAAGTACAGCGTGGTAGTTAAGAGTGAAGAGTTGTTGAGTACTTTAAATCTCAGATATGCTACCTATGTAAATGTGGAAAAGCTAGCAGGTTACTTAATTTTTCTAAGACTGTTTTTTTCCTGGTAAGATGTGAAGGACATTAGCACCTCCTTTAATAGAATTTTGTGAGCATTTAGCATTTGAATGGCACATCTTCAATACTCCATAACACATGGTTGCTGTTACTTGTATTAGACATTGATAATCCACCTGATATCGTGATCTCCCGATTCCTCAGCCTCTGTCATCCCATTCACAAAGTGTGACCTACTCTGGGGACAACCTTGGACTTCTCACGGGAAGTTACTTCACTGTAGACAAACCAAACTCCCAAATCCCACTTTCTGATAATCTTACTCAAGCAAATTGCATAAGCAATATTGATATTGTTCCTTAAAAAAAAAAAAAAAGCCAATTTAGGAGGAAAATACTATCTAGTTGTCATATGAATTTCTGTTCTGATTAACAAGGTAGAATGGTCTCAGTTTATTGGAAATGTGTATTTCTTTTGACTTTTCTGTGTGTTTTTTTAAGCTTATTTATTTATTTTGAGAGAGAGAGTTGGGGAGGGCAGAGAGGGAGAGAGAGAGAGAATGAATCCCAAGCAGGTCCACCTGTCAGCAGAGAGCCCAACGTGGAGCTCCAACTAATTAACCATGAGATCATGACCTGAGCGGAAATCAGTAGTCAGACGTTAACTGACTGAGCCACCCAGGCACCCCTCTTTTGTGACTTTTCATGTTTTTTGCTCATTTTCTACTAGTATGTTAATCTCTGTCCTTTGGATTTGTAGGAGCACTTTATATATTAGGAATATTAATCCTTTGTCCAGGATATATTTTACAAATGATTTTCTCAAGTTTGCATTCCTCTTCTAGCTTTTCATGGCACAGAATTTTTCTTATTTCTAGGAAGTCAAAAAATATTAATCTTTCCTATTAAGAGTATAGGATTTAGAATGTGAAATTCCCACATATTTTTATACTCTGCCTACCCTGTGAAAACCACTGGTAATAACATGGCATATTCTCAAAACACATGTATTTATATTCGCTACGTATCACCAACTGTCTACTCTTTTCCATTCTTAATGCTGCCAACTGGTCTAGGCCACCATTATCTCTTGCCTCTCTTCATCTCCTTCCTCTCTAAATCATTGTTCATATCACCATCCGAACGGTCATATTTAAACATAAATGACTCTTTTCTAAACATACACTAGCATACAGGTCATTAACCGGTGGATACATACTATTCAGCTCCCTGCTCTATTCTCACTTAACAATTTATATTGAGCTTCTCTGCCTTCAAGTGTTGGATGGGACATACTTAGGTTTTTAAAATAGGATTCCTTGTTTATCTGAAATTCAAATTTAATGGGGCCTCCGGTATTTCTATTTACTAAATCTCACAGCCCTCCTCCTGTCTTTGGCCCACGGTGGCTGTTCCAGTTCTCGCTTTCTTTCAGCCACACGGGAAGGAGGACCACATGTCCAATTCTGTAAAGGGCAGAATGTGGACGTACCACATACTTTCACTTTCATCCCATAGGCCAGAACTTAGTCACGTGGCCTCCTGGAGCTTTCGGGGCGGCTAGGAAGTGAAGTGTTGAGCAGGTAGCCAGCCAGCTAAAGCCAGAGAAGCCCTATTTCAGAAGAATGGTTAATACAAAACAGCTAGTAGTCTGACACAGATAACAATCCTTCCATCACCAAATACAGTCGCTAGCGGTAGCCAGTCCACTTCCCCATTCCAACCAATGGGTGGGTATGTGACCCAAAGCATTCCACTCAGCTCCTCTGTCTCTGAACCAAAATCTTGAGCAAAGTGATACAGAGACTTCAAATAACTCAAGTTCATTCATCTCAGTTGTAGTGACCTGAGAAATTTAGACATTATGGCTTTATGTTACTCCGATCTCTAGAGTTTCTGGTCCTGAGCTTCCCCCTAGTCTGCCCTCCCAGATCCAGATTGTCCTTGGATCCTGTATCTTTTGTTCCCCCTGAAGTCTTCAGAATTGGTTTGCAATCAATAAAACTCCAAATGATCAAAGGTCAAGTCTGGATGTATTCCAAGGTGAAGAGATAGAAAACCAATTCTCTACCTCTGAGGATTTCTTCCTAAGCACATTTTCACTTCAGCACTGCAGTTTTCAGACTTAAAAGTAACAGGACGACTATAGGTCCAGAGATAGTAGCTTAAAAGGGAAACAGAGAGAGAAGTGAAAATTAAATCTTATTAAGCTAATATTTGCACTTACTTACTCTGTGCCTCCTTGCAGAGATTACTAATTTCTCTAATACTTGCAGAAACCCTGTACTTTGTTAAGTTTTATGTGTATTATCTCATTAAACCCTTGCAGCAATAATAATAGGCATTATTATTCTCCTCATTTTCCAGATGGGGAAAATGGGGCTTAGAAAGTTAAGTGGCTTGCCTAAGGTCACATAACAGCTGTAGCTAGCATTCAAAACCAAGTTGAACTTCTGCATTTAAACTTTTTACATTCTGCTACACCACAGACCTTTAAAAAAATTGATATCTAAACAGATTTTTAATTTAATTTTTATCTTTTCATCATGGAGAATTTTCCATGTACTAAAATAGAATGGTATAATGAAGCATTCGTGTACCCATCACTTAGCTTCAATAACTATTCCCATTCTACCATTATTTTTTCATCAATCCTCTCCTCAAATTCACTTTATTTTCTCTTATTCTATGGTATTTTCTTTATTTAAAAAAATTTTTTTAAGTTTATTCAGTTATTTTGAGAGAGTGAGAGAGCATGCACAAGGAGGGCAGGGACAGAGAGAGAGAGAGGGAGAGAGAGAATCCTAAGCAGGTTCCACGCTGGCAGCAGAGGGGCTCTGTGCTGTCAGTATAAGGCTCAATCCCATGAACCATGAGATCATGACCCGAGCCAAAACCAAGAGTCAATGCTTGACTGACTGAGCCACCCTGGTACCCCTATCCTCGAGTATTTAAAACTGAATCCCAGACATCATATCTCATCTCCTATAAATACCTTAGAATGTTTCTCTAGTACATGAGAACTTAAAAGAAAAAAAACATAATAGCCTTATCATGCCTTCTCAAATTCACAAAAATTCCTTCATATATTTAATTTCCGATCCAAGTTCAACTTTCCCTGTTTGTCTCACAAATATCTTTTTACAGTTGTCAAATAAAAATTCAAACACAGTGTGTACATTACATATTTAGACATTCTCTTAGGTCTCCTTTACCTTATGACAATCCCCCTTCTCTTTTTTTCTTTTACACCATGTGTTTGTTGAAGAAGAAGGGGATTTTGTCCCTGTGGGATTTTTTTAATGTTTTATTTATTTTTGAGAGAGCACAAGCAGGGGAGGGGCTGAGATAGAGGGAGATCGAGGGTCCTAAGTGGGCTCCGTGCTGATGAGCAAGTCCGATGTGGGCTATAACTCACGAACCGTGAGATCATGACCTGAGCCAAACTCCAATGCTCAACCGACTGGGCCACCCAGGTGCCCCCGATGGGTAAGGTGCCAATTATGTTATGACAAAGTTTGAAGGAAGCACATCCCACACAGTGGCTGAACACCCAATCATCACACTTGTGAAATACAAAAGGTTCTGTCTTGTGGTATTTCTAATTGCAGTTGGCTGATGGCATCCTCCCGGTGTCATTAGCCTGTTCTTCCATCTCCCATCTTTCCCATAATCTGGTGGTTGGTTCAAGACGTTTGATTAAACTCAGGTTCAAAATTTTTGTTTGTTTGTTTTGGCAAGATTACTCCATAGGTGGTGTTAACAGTTTCCTTTTAAAATAAATTGTGTACTGCTCCGTTAAATCTGCTGAGTCAGTGATTATAATCAGTAAACAGCTTTTCTCCTCCCCGCCTCTGCCTTAATTTTATTTTTTTAATTAAAAAAAATTTTTTTAAGTAATCTCTACACCTAATGTGAGGCTCGAACTTACAACCCCAAGATCAAGGGTCGCACGCTCTACTGTCTGAGCCAGCCCAGTGCCCCCACCCACCACTATCTTTAAATAATATCTCTCTTCTCTGTCCCCAATGACATTTCAGGCAGATCCCTTACCTTTGGGGTCACTTTCAGATGTGAAAAGAGTCTCATTTTCAGCTGTAGAAAATTCCAGTCTGGCCTAAATTAACTTTAATTT
The DNA here is from genome assembly GCF_014898765.1 of Herpailurus yagouaroundi. Classification (NCBI taxonomy): domain Eukaryota; kingdom Metazoa; phylum Chordata; class Mammalia; order Carnivora; family Felidae; genus Herpailurus; species Herpailurus yagouaroundi. The sequence goes on along the minus strand of NW_024412413.1, from coordinate 27,659,962 downwards.
TTTATCTAATTCAAATCTCCCCATTTCTCTCCCTGCCCTTTTATCTTATCTGGTAGACAGTCTCCACCTTGTCTCCTAGGTCCATGAGAAACATTGCATATTTTTATCCAGCTGAATGGTAGAACCCTATGTCCTCATCCAGCCACTAGGGGCAGTTCCAGCCAGCCTCCAGTCTACTGTCTCTCTATTCTCCTCAAACTCCAGGGGAGCCTCAGTACCTTCCCCCAAAGCTCACTTGTCTTCCACTCCTGTAACAGCACAGGGCAGGTGTACACATTCCTTAAGCCTGGCAAGCATCTGGCCAAGGAGTGAGAATCCAGCATTTTTGTCTGGCTAGCACTCACAATTCGCTACATGGCTCCCTCACTGCCTCCGTCTCTTGGCTCTGGTTGGAAGAGCAATGTCCCATGCATGTAGGGAAGAAATGCTATTGTGCTCTCTCTTGTTGGGAAGTCTCTCTAAAGATGCATCTTCCCAACTGAATCTTTCACTTTCTCTGCTAATGGCTGTGGAGGGATGGTTGCTAGACTCATAATAAGGCCTGTGTATATGTATAGAGAACCCTTCTTTAAAATATGGAAAAAAAAAATAAAAATAAAATAAAATAAAATAAAATATGGGAGGTGGGGCACCTGGGTGGCTCAGTCAGTTGAGAATCCAACCCTTGATTTCGGCTCAGGTCATGATTCCAGCATTGTGGGAACGAGCTCCAAGTCAGGCTCTGTGCTGAGTGTGGAGCCTTGCCTAAGATCTCTCTCTCTCTCCCCCACCCCCACCCCCATGCCTTTCTCCTCCACTTCCATGCTCTCTCTCTCTAATAAACAAAATTTTTAAAAATTAAAATATGGGGCTGCTTCTCACTCATCTCCTACACCTCTGAGGCTGTATTTTAAATTACTATCAACAGAAAAATTTCCATCTACATCCAATCTATTAACATTTACCCTCAACTTGGCTTTATAAAGTAATTCTGCTAAACCTACAGAATTTCCTACTTTATTTTAAAATAAATGATTGAGATAAACTCAAACTTAAATAATCCTCTCCAGGATACTTTTGCATGTGTCAGTGGGATGTTGGTGAACATTAAGCACAGTGCTAACAAATGTTTGTCTTTAGTCCTTACTCAAGAAGATCCCGGTGGTCTACTAAATAAATGTCAAAAACAATTAAGCAAGGAAAGGAAAACATTTCTAAAAACAGCAGAGGACAAGGAAGCAGGTCTCCAGTGATTCAGTTGAATTAAATACACCCTGTCTTGTTTAATATGTCATACACAGAACTATGTACTTGTTAGATTCCCATTTTTTATTAGATACAACCTATAACCATTCTAATTGACATGTTAAGGTTTACATGTATTTTCTTTAAATTAGTGTGTTTAATTAGAATTGCTGGGTGGAGAACTGCTTATTCCAGCCTTAACTAGGAAATGAAAAGGAGGCTTACTGACTCACTCAAGAGTCAGCTGAGTACATTTTTATTCAGCTCTCAGCCAAAGGAGGAGTGAGGAGTGAACAATAAACTAACCAAGAACTGCATGGTGATGAGTCATTATCCATGGATGAGTGTGTGTGTGTGTGTGTGTGTGTGTGTGTGTGTAGGGGCAACTCTGTTACATCAGACTAGACTCCAATAAGAAGTTTAAACATGAAGGAGAGGTTTCTGGAGGGGTACTGTAATGGATCAATTGAATCATGTTAAATCATGTTCATCATGGACAAAGCTGTTAAATACGCCTGAATCCAAGTATTAGATATTCAAAATGTGTGCACTTAGTAGAGCTCCAGCCTCATATTAGAATTTAATAAATGTTTGTGGAAGAAGAGAGGAAAGGAGGAAGTGAGGGAAAGATGGAGGGAGGAGAGGGAAAATGGTTTATATTCATTTTAACAACTGAGTAAGCATCAATTGGTTAATGGTCTTTCGATAGTGTGTTTAACGTGGTATTTAGAACTGATTGTACAAGTGAAAGAAAATTAAGAAGTTAATAAAAATCATGTTATGGTAACAAAGGAAAGGCTGACAGCATATGAGTTGGAAAAAGAAATCTTAAACATTTGGGTTTTATGTTTTTGTTTTTAACACTGGCATCACAAATTAGCTTTGTAACGTATTCAACAGTCCAGAATATCAAGCCATTGATCTGTTCTGTTAGAAACATCATTTTCCAAGTCATTTGAAGTAAGTTACAGATATATTTAAACACAAAGACACTACTCATTAATAGAAAGCAAATGTTCCCTTAAGGAATGTAAGATCTCCATTTTATTCACTTTCTTTCTGATACCCTCAGTTCCTCTGTTCTCTTATCCCTCTACTTTCCTGTCTGACAAAACATTAAACCATAGATCAGTGTAATGGCCCACATTTTAAAATACAGATATTGTTAGGAATAGGGAATTGGGGAGATTGATTTAAAATGATTTTATTTGGTTCATAAATTTATTTTTTTTTAATTTTTTTTCAACGTTTTTTATTTATTTTTGGGACAGAGATAGACAGAGCATGAACGGGGGAGGGGCAGAGAGAGAGAGGGAGACACAGAATCGGAAACAGGCTGCAGGCTCCGAGCCATCAGCCCAGAGCGTGACGCGGGGCTCAAACTCACGGACCGCGAGATCGTGACCTGGCTGAAGTCGGACGCTTAACTGACTGCGCCACCCAGGCGCCCCATTTGGTTCATAAATTTAGAAGCAAGAGTCCCTTACTGGGAATTACGGCTATGGGCAAATATGGGGTCTTAGGCTAGTGGATTATGGTAAAGACTAAAAATTGCTTTCATTGTAAGGACTTTTTTTGTTGAGAACATGATGTCGCATAAAGCTATTTGTTATAACTGCCTGTCATTTTTTTTTAACTTGTTTTATTTTTTATTTTTTTAAATTTACATGCAAATTAGTTAGCATATAGTGCAACAATGATTTCAGGAGTAGATTCCTTAGTGCCCCTTACCCATTTAGCCCATTCCCCCCCCCACACAACCCCTCCAGTAACCCTCAGTTTGTTCTCCATACAACTCCACAGAGTTTCTTCTGTTTTGTCCCCCTCCCTGTTTTTATATTATTTTTGTTTCCCTTCCCTTATGTTCATCTGTTTTGTCCCTTAAAGTCCTCATATGAGTGAAGTCATAGGATTTTTGTCTTTCTCTGACTGATTAATTTCACTTAGCATAATACCCTCCAGTTCCATCCACATAGTTGCAAATGGCAAGATTTCATTCTTTTTGATTGCTGAGTAACACTCCATTGTATATATACCACATTTTCTTTATCCATTCATCCATCGATGAACATTTAGGCTCTTTCCATACTTTGGCTATTGTTGATAGTGCTGCTATAAACATGGGGGTGCATGTGTCCCTTCGAAACAGCACACCTGTGTCCCATGGATAAATGCCTAGTAGTGCAATTGCTAAGTTGTAGGGTAGTTCTATTTTTAGTTTTTTGAGGAACCTCCATACTGTTTTCCAGAGTGGTTGCACCAGCTTGCATTGCCACCAACAATGCAAAAGAGATCCTCTTTCTCCACATCCTTGCCAACATCTGTTGTTGCCCGAGTTGTTAATGTTAGCCATTCTGACAGGTGTAAGGTGGTATCTCCTTGTGGTTTTGATTTGTAGTTCCCTGATGATGAGTGATGTTGAGCGTTTTTTCATGTGTCGGTTGGCCATCTGGATGTCTTCTTTGGAGAAGTGTCTATTCATGTCTTTTGCCCATTTCCTCAGTGGATTATTTGTTTTTTGGGTGTTGAGTTTGGTAAGTTCTTTATAGATTTTGGATACTAACCCTTTATCTGATAAGTCATTTGCAAATATCTTCTCTTGTTCTGTTGGTTGCTTTTTAGTTTTGCTGATTATTTGTAGACTGCATTTTTTTTCAACGTTTTGTTTGTTTTTTTTTGGGGGGACAGAGAGAAACAGAGCATGAACGGGGGAGGGGCAGAGAGAGAGGGAGACACAGCATCGGAAACAGGCTCCAGGCTCCGAGCCATCGGCCCAGAGCCTGACGCGGGGCTCGAACTCACGGACCGCGAGATCGTGACCTGGCTGAAGTCGGACGCTTAACCGACTGCGCCACCCAGGCGCCCCTGTAGACTGCATTTTTAAGGCAAACCTGATAAAACAATTTTGGGACAAGATAGCATATTAATAATTCTTTCCAATTCTGTGTCATGTGCAGAGTTCATAATTATTCTTTTTTTTTTTTTAGGTTTATTTATTTTGAGAGAGAGTACCCACATGCATGTGAGCAGGGAGGAGCAGAGATAAGAAGAGAGAAATTCCCAAGTAGGCTCAGCGCTGACAGGGTTCTGCGTAGGGCTCAATCTCACAACAGCGAGATCATGAGCTGAGTTGAAATTAAGGCTCAGACATTTAACCGACTGTTTTCATCCAAGGCTTGGATACCGACTGCAGAGTGGGCAACAGCCACAATCCCGTGGCTCCCTGCTGAAGGCCACACCCGTCAGACTTCCTTCTCCTTCCTCCCCGCCTCTGTGCCTCTGCCACCCGGTGTTCTCTATCTCCCACTTCACCCTCTCGGAGAACTCTTCAAGGACCAGAAGAGAGACCTCGTGGAATTGCCTCATGGCCAAAGTAACCCTCTCTCAGGGTGCTCCTTTGGTACTTTTTCTACAACCCTCTAGTGGACATCATAATGTTCGTCCCTAGAACACAGACTCCATGTAGATAGAGTCCGTACCCACTTCTGAACCCTCATCGAACAGTATTTGCTGTGTGCCAACACTGCTTTAACGCTGGTCTGTGATCGATATTATATTTAGAGCCGAACAGACTAGGTGATGGTCTTTGGATTTTGGAGATATGCCATCTTCTGAGGAAGAGAGTCTTACATGGAAAAACAGGAGAATGCAATTTGTGTTATGAGCAAAGAATCCAGGGCTCCAAGGGGCCAGAACAACAGGAGAGACAGAATCAGACTGAGGGTTTAGCAAAGCTTCTCTGAGGAACCAGTTTTAACTTGAGGCCCAAGTTACTCGGGAGTTACTCGGGTTATTCAGGCCTGAGTGAAAAGAGTGCCCGCCAGACACAACAGTGTGTGGGACGTGCGGCCCACGGGTGGTGGGGGCACAGGTTGGAATGGCCGGGCCAAGCAGACAGGGACGGAAGACAGTCGGGGATCTAGATGTTCTGGAGCCTTTGCGGCCACATTAGGGATTTTGTATTTTATCCTAAGTGTAAACCATTGAAGGTTTTAAGCCGGAGATTAATGTGATTTGTGTGCTTAAGTGCCTTGTGTTTCCTGGTTAGTATTGAATATTTACAAGTAAATGAATAAATTAAACATACACAATGAACCAATGATACAGTTCTATGCCATTTCAGAGTTTTACCAACCCCAGGCAATTAGGTTAATTCAATATAGCTTGTTCTTAGGAAACGTGAAGCAGGAATTTGTTGCTTTTCAGCCACTCACTATTCATTTTTCTCTTTCTACCAACAGTTCATTTTATGTTAGGTAATGCATCTTCCCACTTGTGTATCCTTGGTGGCCAGCTCTCCCATGGCCAAGAGGCAGATTCCAACCGGACTCCCTCTTCTGGGACTTTAGCATGTTTAGCAGAGTAACTGATGGGAAGAAATATTTGAAGAAATTCATTTCAGCCATGGCCAAGTTTAAAAGATAGCATGTACTTCAAGCTCTGGTGCCCTCGGCATCCCTAGTTGCTGTCCTGATTTCAAGCCTGAGTCTCTAGTTTCTCATTTTTCTTCCCAGTAAAAGTCCCACTAGTTCATCCACTTTTTTTTTTTTTTCTTAAAATGGTCACTGTTGGTTTCTGTTGCTTGAAATAGAAAAATCACAATGGGATAAAAATCTATTTTAGTCTTAAGTGGAGATGGTATTTTGGCCTCAAGTTTTTAAAACTTTTCTTTGGATATGTGACGTGGTTATTTCCAACCTAACAGAAACTTTAACCTTTTCTTTTACTCCTCACAACTGAGTTTAGCAGTTGGAATGTATCTGTGGGGACTGAAAGATTTGAAATCTTTGAAAACAGTCAAGTTCTCTTTTTCTGTCTCTCAAAGTTTCCTCAAAGACAAAAGTAGTTTCCTAATGTAGTTTTGTCTTTGCAGTATTTATTATACAAGTTTTGGTTGGAAACCATTCTCTTTGCCTTAAAGACTGTTTTCCAAAGTATGTTCCACAAAACACTAGTGTCAATTATTACATAAATCTGAATGGCGGTGAAGACTCTATCCCTCCCTTAGGGCTTCAAAGAATGTTGTAGCACCTTAAGGCACTCAAAAAATCCTGCAGTAAAGAAATCTGAGTATTTTCCCAATGTTTCCCAAATGTATCTGCTCATGCAACTCTTCTTCCTGCAAAATCAAAGAGCTAGCGTCTTGTGGAACCCACTTTGAGAAGTGCTGCTTTGGAAAATCAAAGGAAAAGTGGGTTTTTTCCATTTTCTCTGGTACCATCTGTTCATGTTCCCTTGGCAGTAGGTTTATTCCTTTTCTTGTTTTTCCTGCTTTAAATACTCGTTGAACATTCTTTTTGTTATTGTCCTTTTTAGAATTTTTAAAGGCCTCCATCCCTCCTAGCACACGCTATACTTTGGATTTATTCTAGAGACGTCCCTGAAATGCCTCTTAAAGTGAAGGCCCACCAAAGTGCTCTGAGGGTAGCCACAGTGTTTATGTTTCATTTATTTTTCTGTGTGTGACTTTTCTGAGTGTACCTAAAATTAGAAGTGATACAGTAGAGGGAAAATTCAACATCCAGCCCATGCATTTGGCCTGTATTTTATGCACATGCACATGAGAACCCATAAACAAACACAAATACGTATCATAGAAACAGCACAGTCTATTTGCAAGGTTCTCTTAAAGGTATCCAGACTATCCAAGCTGAAATTAAAAATTTGGATGAAGAATGAGCAATGGGGACAGATCATTGCTCTCCCAACTTGTCCTGACTGGTCCAGTAAGAGCATGGGAAGGGAAAGTCAAGGGCTCCAGGAAAAGGCCAGGTTGGACAGGACGAGGAGCAGGAACCAAAGATTAGCAATGAGATGGTTTTGACCTTGGTCTAAGAGATGACAGCTGAGCAACTTGTGTCTTTTTTTTTTTTTTTTTTGTAATGTGTATTTCTTTTTCAGAGACAGAGAAAGAGACAGTCCGAGCAGGGGAGGGGCAGAGCGAGAGAGAGAGAGAGAGAGAGAGAGAGAGAGAGAATCCAAAGCAGGCTCCAGGCTCTGAGCTGTCAGCACAGAGCCGGACCCGGCTGGAACTCAAGAACCCTAAGATCATGACCTGAGCCTAAGTCGGATGCTTAACCTACTGAGCCACCCAGGTGCCCCGCAACTTGTGTCTTTAACTCTTCATTCATTTACTAATTCATTCCCCACTAACATTATTCAGTATCCATTCTGTAAAGGCATTCTGCTTGGTTCCTGTCTTCAAAAAACTTACTGTTGCAAATGGCAAGATTTTATTTCTTTATGGCTGAGTGGTATTCTGTTGTGTGTGTGTGTGTGTGTGTGTGTGTGTGTGTGTGTGTGTCTCACAATTTCTCTATCCATTCATCCATTAATGGACAGTTAGGTTGTTTCCATATGTTGCTATTGTAAATAATGCTGCAATGGACATAAGAGCACAGGTATCATTTTGAATTAGTATTTTCATTTTCTTCAGATAAATACCTAGAAGTGAAATTGGTGGATCATGTGGTAGTTCTATTTTTAATTTTTAAATTAAAAACCATTTTTTTTTGAGAGACAGAGAGTGTGCACTTGGCGTGTGCACACACACGCACACGAGCAGGGGAGGGGCAGAGGGAGAGAGAGAAAATCGTAAGCAGGCTCCATGACCCTGGGATCATGACCTGAGCTGAAACCAACTGACTGGGCCACCCAGGTGCCCCTATTTTTAACTTTTTGAGGAACCTCCATTCTATTTTCCATAGTGGCTGCACCAATTTACATTCCCACCAAACACTGCATTTCTCCACATCCTTGCTAGCACTCGTTACTTCTTGTGCTTTTGATAATAGCCATTCTGACAGGTGTGAGGTGATATCTCATGGGGGTTTTAATTTGCATTTCCCTGATGATGAGTGATGTTGAGCATCTTTTCATGTGCCCATTAGCCATCTGGATGTCTTCTTTGAAAACATGTCTACTCAGAGCCTCTGCCCATTTTTTAAACAGATTGGGGTTTTTTTTGTTTTGTTTTGTTATTGAGTTGTTTCACTTCTTTATGTATTTTGGATATTAACCCCTCATTGGATATGTCGCTTGCAAATATCTTGCCATTTGCAACACCATAGATGGATGGACCTTGCAACAGCATGGTGTGCTAAGTGAACTAAGTCAGAGAAAGGCAAATACCATATGACTTCAATTATATGGGGAATCTGAAAAACAAAACAAAGAAACAAAACAACAAAATCCAGAGAACAGATTGGTGGCTGTTCACAGATACAGAGAACAGATTGGTGGCTGCTACAGGGGAGGGGGTGACTAAATAGGTGAAAGGGATCAAGAGGTACAAATATACTATTATAAAATAAATAAGTCATGGGGATGTTATGTACTGCATGGTGACTATAGTCAATAATACTGGACTGCATATTGGAAAGTTGCTAAGAGAGTAATAGGCATTACTTGCCATGAAGACCACTGGGTGTTATATGCAAGTGATGAATCACTAAATTCACACTCCCGAAACCAATATTACACTATGTGCTAACTAACTAGAATTTAAATGAAAACTTGACATAAAACAAAACAAAAGAAAGTTGCTAAGAAAGTAGATATTGAAAGTTCTCATCAGAAGACAAATATTTTTATGTAACTCCCCATGGTGATGGATGGTAAATAATAGACTTAGTGCTGTGATCATTTCACAATGTATACAAATATCAAGTCATTATGCTGTACAGCTGAATGAATATAATGCTTTTTGTCAATTACACTTTAATAAAATCCTTGCTGTCATATTGGGTGACTGGGTGCCTAAATGAAAGTGTGCAATAGAATCTGGCAAGTGTTACGTTAGAAGTAAGAATACAGTGCTTTTCTGAATTAACTTGAGTATTTAGATACACTCTATAACTTAAGCTTGTGTTGCTCTAGAAATATATGACTTGTTTCACGAGTGTGCTTTCAATATTCTCCAGTAGTTCATGTTCATTCATGTTCACCACTTTATAGCATTTTTATAGCATTGTATTGCAAAATAGAATACAAAGTTTCAGTTACCATAAATATTTATTGCTGAGTCAAATACCCAACCTACTGATGAATGTTTAGGTAATTCTCATTTTTTTTTGCAATGCCGCAGTGATGCTCTCATGTACCTGATGGGTTTGAAATGATCCTAATAGTGGTTTTAACTCGTTTCCCTGATTGCCAATAAGGTTGAGCATCTTTCATTTGTTTATTGGCCTTTTGGGATTCTAGAAATTCTTTTATACTTTCTTTCCATAAAATACAGTACAGGGCTATCCCTCAGCACACTTTCAATGAGTACTTGCGATGGCAAAGTACCTTTGTTATGTCACACTAACATCAGTTCCTACATTCTAACTCAGCCTCATTTTTGCAGGTGGATGGGTTCTGGAAATCATTGTTTTTCTGTAGACCCAACGTCTGTGATGCATTTGATGGGTCCACCCACGGAGTTATAACATTTCCCTAAATCTCACTGTGGGAGTTGAATTTGCCTTGATTTCTCTGAGAAGGAGACCCCATCTCTACTCTGCTAGAGCACTGCCAAGCCTCGCTGTTCCTCTTCCTGAGGGTCTGGAGACTCTCCGCTGATTCCCAAGGTGCAAGCGGGTGTTTCACTCTAAAAGCATTTGCAAGTATGATATTAATTCCCTGCTAACTTGAAGCATCCCCTGTGTGTGGAGCCCTTTGCTGAAATGCTCCACCTGTCAACTAGACCCCCTTGGGTACCAGCATTGGATGCAATTACATTTTTTTTTCCTCCCCTTTGAACATTAACTTGGACCACCAGCCAGCATCTGCGGGGGGTCAGAGCCACAGCCAAATGGTGTTCCTCAGCCTGGTTGAGCCCTCACTTGCTCCCCACCAGCCAGACACTGAGGTCCTGCATGCCCTGAGGCTGACCGGCTAGAGTATGGCAATCTGTCTTTTTTCCTCAGTTATTAATGTCCCAATTAAATGTAATTGTTATTGATTTGTACTTTCCAGCAAATAGAACTCCTTTTGCTTCTGTAAAGCTCCTTCTTAGAGGGCAGAAAATAGGGATGAGGGAGTCACAAATCTTTCTTAAGAGAGAAAGCGTTACCCTAATCCCTCCTCTCCAGCCTCTTCTCATGACTTATTTTTTTCCTGTCTGGAACTCAAACATTTCAATCCAAGCTAGATACTCATTTAAAATCATTTCGGGATTGCTAGGCAAGTGTCGCTATCAGAACCTCAGCAAGAAAATAATCAAGTGTGCTATCTCAATAGATTTTCATATTTTAGGTCAGCATATTCCCTCTCATTTGGATGTGTGGAACTACTGTGGCATTTAGTGTACAAAATAGGCCATTCACTAAGACAGTAATGTAGACAGAAAGTCCTGTGTGACAACAGCTCGAGGAAGCAAGTGACTTTGTGCCAAGCTCACTGCAGGCACCCAAGCGTGGCCCAGTTCTGCACTGGAGGAGAAATCACAATTCTCTAACCTTGTGCCTCCTTCTTTTGTTATTATGCACGAAACTGCACCCCCAACTGTTGCCCTGCACCTCCTCTTCCCCCACCCCGGTATTTCCAGGGCATGACCATGCTGTTTGATCTCACTTGTCTAAAAATACATCAGGCATATTCCAAAATTCTGAGAAGGGAAAAACACTATTCCATTAGGACACGTTATTTTCTGTTGTCACTTGGAACGAATCATTTACAGGTTCAAAGTGTTTTTTGTCATAGATCTTAGAGAGAGAGAAAAAATGCAGCTGCTTGTTAGGAAGCATTTCAGAGAGAATTTTATCCCCACAAATCACTAGTCATGTTTTATTGCTGTGACAGAACAAATGAATAACAAGGATTCATTCCCACAAGCACACAACCCCTATTGCAAGAATGTTGAAATTTGACTTGATTCTTAGTGGAGGGTCTCAGCCCTAAAGTGGAAGGATTAGGTATATCTTTGAATTCTAGAAGTTTGGACAGTGTGCTCAAAGGCATTAAGAGGTGAATGTTTTTGTTTTTGTTTTTGTTCTTTTAAAGCAAGCTTTGGAAAACTGAAAAGGCTTATCTTGAGTTATTTTACTATTTGCTGGGTCACGCTTTATTGCTATGTAGCCTTTGGGGGGTTATAGTACTAACTAGTGTTCCAATTCACAGTTCCCACAGAAAGGTGAGCATTCTTTCGTTTTTTGTTTTAAAGCTGATTTTTTTTTAAGTAGGGAGAGCAACTCACTTTGCTGAGCCTTCATACATACATAAAAATCCATATCCTTAGATGGAGGGGGGAAATCTATTTTATGTATTGATCAAAATCTGGTAACACCCCATAAAAACTCGTGGGACACCACTGCTCCACGCACCCAGGTACAGAATAACTGCCTTGGGTCTGGCTTAAAAACACAGCTTTCCAGGGCGCCTGGGTGGTTCAGTCAGTTAAGTGTGGGACTTTAGCTCAGGTCATGATCTCGGTGTTTGTGAGTCCGAGCCCGATTGGGGCTCTGTGCTAACAGCTCAGAGCCTGGAGCCCGCTTCAGATTCTGTGTCTCCCTCTCTCTCTGCCCCTTTCCTGCTCTCTCTCTCTTTCTCAAAATAAACATTAAAAACCGAAACAAAAAAGTGCACAGCTTTCCTTGGCTGAGGAGCACTGAGCTGTATTTGTGGGTGAGGGTCTTAGCTGACTCACGCAGGGTGTCACAAGCAAGAGGTGAATGTTAGTAGTGTATGGATGCAGCAGTAACTAAAATGGAATCACGTGATTCCTTTTTCAGTTCTCTTTAATCCTGATGACATCAAAGAGAAAATTCCAGTTTGGTACCAGTAAAGTTTCACCACCACTCAGGAGTGCCGCAGAGAGGAGCAGGGAGTCTTAGCCTCAGAGCTTTGGGTGGGCAATCTCTCCAGTCTTGTTAGGATGAACATAATTGTTTTGTTTTCCTTGTGATTGTTTTTACGATTGCCTTCTATTTCTGACAAATGGCACTGGCTGTGTCGCATGGTGCTGAAGCAGGTGCAGCGGCTTCCCCTAAAGCAGGGGGAGAGAGAGAGAGGATGGAGGGAGACAGAAGCCAGTCTGTTTATCACCTAATCTCTGCCATATTTTCTGTTTGTTAGAAGCAAATCACTGAATCCAGGCAACACTCAGGAGAGGGGATTATACAAGGGCATTTAGCAGGAGGCAGGGATTATCTGGGCGATCTCACAGGTGCCTAGCACAGGGACATATTGCAGTTGCCTCTTTTTCTTCTTTTCCCTAATGGATAAAATGCTCCATGGGGGCAGAGAGAGTATCTTATTTATTGTGGTATTCCTAGCACAGGGTACGGTGCCTGAAACTTGAAAGTATTCAGTGTTTCTTTTAAGGAAATAGGGAAGGAAGGGAGAGGAAAGAAGGAAGAAAGGAAGAAGAGAGGGAGGGAGAACCAAAGTGAGAGGATCAGAGTGTTCTGCTAATCCCTAGAGAGCAGGAGGGAAGGAAAACTCAACTAAGGGACTCTGGGAATGGAGTTTGTACTTCCACCTCTTCCCTGGTCCTGAGCAGAAATAAGCCTCAAGGGAAATGGAGCATAGCTTCTGTGGATGGGGAACAGCTAAGCTATAAAATAGACTGAGTTCCCCGTGGAAGGCCAGCCCTAATTGGAGTCCTAATAGCACACATACAGGCTCTGCTGAAGGGGCTGTGATCACTGGAGGGTAGACAGGAAGAACTCCGAGGTACTTTTTCCCACTTGCAGAGAGCAGTGAGAAGTTACACTGAATGTGTATAGGCTGCTGTGTCATTTCACCTTAGAAAATAGAGATACTGCTTAGTTACAGATGCTTGGTAAGTGTAACGTACGGTACAGCTGTAACTAAGCTCTTCAGCCATGACAGTGGCATTTATGGGTTGTTGCATTTATGGGTTGTTCCCATTTGTCCGCTGTTACACACAAAGCTGTAATGAAGGTTTTTGTAAATCTGTCTTTTCCACAATTGTGACTATCTCTAGGTCAAATTCCTAGTGGGAATTGTAGGTAATGTATATGTACACTGTGTGTGTGTGTGTGGGTGTGTGTGTGTGTACCGTCAAATTTCCCTCAGAAATGGTACACAAATTTTCATTCCTGATGTATGAGAGCGCCGGCTACCACACACTTGCTGAGACCAGGTTTTATTTATTTTTATAAAGTTACCAATCTGACAGCCAACAAATAATGGTTCGTTACTGTTTTGGTTACCTGTTGTAGTTGTTAATGCTGCACACCAAATATTTCTGACTTCCCACCCCCTGATCACATAGTAGGATTGAATTGCATGGCCTTTGAGGTTAGGTGACCTGTTCTGGTCACTGAGCTGTGACTAGACATGATATATATCATTCTGGACCGAGTATTTCATTGTCAGCGCAAGACCCTACAGAGCCCTCTTTCGATTGGGCTATTGGTTACCAGCAGTAACCTCCCAGAAACTGGCCTCCTACGAATAACTGATTCATATGGACAGGCCAATGTAATCAATTGCACGGAACAAAGCCTCCAGCTAAACCATGAAAAATATGAGCAAAAAATAAACCTCTGTTGTTTTAAGCCACTGTGATTTGGGGTTGACGAGCATTACCTAGGCCATCATGACTGATGCGTTAAACGTCTTTATCTTACTGAAATGAAACACATTTTCCTAGGCTTCTTGACCACTTGTGCTTCCTTTTTTGTGAATTCTCTGTTCGTGTCTGAGCGTGTTAACTTTTTCAGCTTAGGAAACTCAACCAGACATCTGTCAAGGGTGAACATGATCCCCACTGAGAATGAAGGGAGAAAAATGAAGTCTGAAATACAACATAAAGTACAGGTCTACCACAACAGCCTTTTTAAAGTGTTTTCAGTGATGTGCTTTCCTTTCAATGATAATGTCAAAAAATTAATATAAACATATTCTGGATCATTTGAATGGCCGCTTTATAACTGAGGGATGCCATTTACTTTTATGATCCAAATGGTTTCGTATGGTGTCAATAGACTAATCAATGAAGAACAAATGTGCACTCAAAACATAAATGATGTGTTTGCGCCAAGTGAGGAATAAGTGATGTCCCAATACATTGTCCACTTAAGAGCAGAGGTGTCATAGCAGAATACGTGGAGAAAACAGAATATGTGGACGCACTGAGTCATTACACAGCCTGCATCAACACAAGCAGGATCACTTCAAGAGAATCTGGCACAGCACCCAGCACCATTTTTATGTTGTCATTTGACAACATAACATTATGATCCTTTGCTTGCAAACAGCAGAAACAGATGCTGGCTAACTCGAGCAATAAAGAACTGATTGGAGTAATACAGGAAAATGCAGACTTGAAAAAGAAAACCAGTCTCAGAAAGAAACAAACCGGGACAGCCCCAAGGATCGCAGTACCAGGAATTCCTGGAATAGGGACATTCTGGAGGCTGCCAGCAAAATGACTCAGCCCCGGGCACCTTCCAACTGTGTGTCTTTGTGCTCCGGATTCAAATTCCCGGGTTCATTTGGGTCATATGCTCATCATTTTCTGGGGTCAGGGAAGGGAAGTCGTATGGGACTCGGGTGCCTGATGAAAATGAAAGGTTGTATACTCTCAAACTAAATGTGAGATGTCAAGGGCCCTTCCTAGAGGGCTTGAGGGATTTAATCCTCCCTGGGCAGGGGAGTACATGAGGCCTCTTCCTTATAAAGGCTTTTCCTTGTAAAGGAAAGGAAACAAATGAATATCCAGAGAGGCATTCAGGAAGAACATAAATTACAAAAGGACAAGAGAACGATCTGTAGACCTGAGGAGAATGTAAAAGAAGGAAGAGTGCTGCTTGGTAAAATGGATGAAGGAGAGGAGGGTGGCCTATTTCTGGCCTATTTCAGGCCTTGTGAGGTCCTGTCTCAGAGTCACATTCAATGAAACAGCCGGTTTCAGAAAAATAAAGTCAAACGAAATTTAAATCTTTGCTTAGTCTTTTGATAAAATATTGAAGTTAGGGTATACTTTTAACATACATCAAAACTCTTTGAAATACATTTCAGAGACCTTTTTAATCACCAAATTCTCTTATGTGCTCTACAGAGGCTTCCCCCAGATTCATGTTCTCCATTGTCTCTATTTCAGAAAACTCCACTTGATAAAAAAATAAAATAAAATAAATAAGATAAATTAAAAAAAACCAGAACTCTACTTAACACTTTCCTTCATTTGTGCCTCAGTTTACTCTCGTGGCTATCAACCAAGCGTTTTTGGATTTTTTTTTAGGGTTTTGTTGTTGTTGCTTGTTTTTTGGGTTTTTTTTTTTTTTACTTTACCCTATTTCTTAGATTCTCTACCACAAAGAAACACCTAGGCAGTGACCTAGAAACCAACAGAGGGGTGGGGTGGTGGTGGTGGTGGTGTGTGTGTGTGTGTGTGTATGTGTGTGCGCGTATGGCCAGAAAATGGGTGGGATGTATAATTTAATCATTCCCCTATACCACTAACTGTATGTCACTAACATTTTTCATTTTCATTTAACTCAAAATATTTTGTAATTTCCCTTATCACTTCCTTTTTCAGGCTTATTATTGCAGTTATTTAGAAGTGTGTTGTTTAACCTGGCACTAACACTATGTTAATTATACTGAAATTAAAATTCAAAAAATAGAGAAACATGCGATTTTTTTTAATTTAAAAAGCTTTTTTTTTTTTTTTTTAAGGAGCGTGTTGTTTAATTTCCAAATATTTGTAAAGGATCTTTCTGTTATTAATGTCTGGTTTATTTCTGTTATGGATGAAAGGTATTCTCTTTTGAAAGTGTTTTACAAAGTCATTTAGGTCAATTTGGTTGATCTTTAATTAATTGCACTCTAACTTCAAATAACATTATGTCCTATAACAATATACTCTCGATTCATGCCTCCCACCTTCTGTGCTACCATCGTGCTTCATATTACTTTACATGTGCTGTATACAATTGTATGGTGATACTAATTTTTCTTCGGTAAACCGCTACAATTTTTGAGAAAATAGAACTTAAATTTTCATATTCACTTCATTTCTAGCACTATTTTTCTGTGCAGATCCAAGTTCCTGGCTGATATGATATCACTTCTATCTGAAGTAATTCCTTTAAGATTTCTTAGGAGCATAGGACTGCTTATGACTCATTCTCTTGGTTTTTTGTTTGTTGGAAAAAAGCCTTCATCTTTCATTTTTGAAAGATGTTTTTGACAGTTTCGTTCTCTCGGCACATTAAAGATGTCGCTGTGCTGTGTTCTGGCTTGTATAGCTTCTGACAAGAAGACTGTTGTAATTCTTATCTTTGATCCCCTGTAAAATGTCTCCTTTCTCTGGCTGCCTTGGAGATTTCGCTTTATCCTTGGTTTTCGGTCGTTTGGGAGAATGTGTCTAGATGCTGGTATTGTTTTGTTTATGGGACAGCTATGTCTTCCGGCAACGCTTTTCAAATGTTGGTGTGCATATGAATCTCCCAGGGATCTTGTTAAAATACAGACTCGATTCCATAGGTCTGCTGCATTTCTAACAAGCTACCAGGTGAAGGCAATGTAGGCAAGGCATTAGAAGGCGAGCAGGGTAAGAGAGGAGAGGAATTTACGCAGCAGCGATTTCTGATTTTTTGCCTCTCACTGGTGGTCAAAATCTTCCAGTGGGCTATTAATACTTGCCCATATTTCCCAGTGATTATTACTGCCCTTTCAGGCAGCCACTGAGGAAGCCTTGCCCATCTCAAACCTGGGTGTGAAAGATGCTCCCACAGCTAGGGAGGCAGTAGAGAAAAGGCTTGATGCGGCCATCGGTGTTAGCAAAAGAGAAAAGGGTGACGAGAGCCACCACAGGAGTGAAACGCAGCCAAGGCAAGCAAACAGCAAGGTCAGAGTCCTCATGGCTCTCTGAAAGAAGCATCTCTTTTCAAAGTCAATCTTACTCATCTCATTATTGGAATGTAAGCTTCATGAAAGCAGGGATCTCTCTGTGCTAGAGCCTTTAAGGGTGGTGAGCACCCAGTAGACAGTCAAAATATTGCCGAGTGAATATACTGTAATGGGACTTGGAGACCATGAGCTTCTCAAAATAAATTGGGGGCAGGACAGACAAAAAGAGGGGTGGAGAAAGAGACTATTTCTTTATTTAACCTCATCTTTCTTCCCCGATTGAAGTGTCGCTGCTTCAGGTAAAGGGAAGCAGCCACCAGACTGAAAGAGAGACAAAATAACCAGTTTTGGTTTTTTTTTGGCCTTTATGCCGGCTGATAATTTCAGGGATTTTCACGGATAATTTTGACAAAGGCATTTTTTTTTTTTTTTGCTTTAGGCACCGGCAGTAGAAACAGAACACTCCATTGTCAGATGTGGTTTCTCATGCTTATGAAAAGACTGGCCTATAGAGGGTGCCAGTTCACTTCAAAAAACCAAAGTTAGTGCCTAAACTTTCATTGGGTCCTGGAAAGAGTTTACAAAGCAAGCAGAGAGGCAGCTTAGCCAGAGCTAATAAAACACCCAAATTTGCAACATTTTGCTCCATAACCAAAGTTTAAGAAAAGAAGGAAAGCAAATCTGTGAAAATGCCGGACTCATTCAAAGACCTCCCCTGGGAAAAAGAAGTGGCATCATTTTCCAAAAGCAAAGAAGAGAAGCCAGGCCAGGAGAACCATCTAGAAGAGAATATCATATGTATTGTGAAAGAGAAACCTGAGGCTGGAAGAAGCTGCAAGTCCGGGAGGCCAGGCGGGCAGGCCTCTGCCAAATCCCACCCTGCACTTCGGGCCAAGAAATGGGGCCTTGAAGGCCTGGTGTGAGGTGTCTGTAGACTCTGAATGGTGGGCAGGGGGGTGTTCTTCTGACGGCTGTTTAACTAAGTGCATCATTCTTGAAACTGAGGCTGGTGTCAGTGCTCAGCAAGCATTAGGGGGAAGAAGAACCACTTGAGAATTTTGAAATACGCAGTTGGTCACAGTAGGCTTAGTAGGAATCACAAGCGAGCCGGGTAGGAGAGAGAAGTCTCTTCAAGGTTTGGATCTGCAAAGAAATCTCCAGGGAAGGAAATGGAACCTGCAAGTGAGTTCTTGTGAAAACTTTTCAGCCCTCTAGATGAACAGCATCAATTGAGGCAGCTTTGATGGCCCAGAGCTAAAGTCAAGATAGAGATGTTAGCCTTCATATTCCAGTGAACAGATGCAAATTTTCAAGGAAAAGTTGGACTCAAAACTCCGTGAGAGTGAGAGCTGTGATGCGTCTTATTATGCATGGTCCTTTCAACTGGTGACTGTCTTTGCTTTTGTCAGTTCAAGGTGGATTAGTCGCTTTACTGTAATGTTCGATGGCTAAAATTTAAGCCAAATCAATAAAGGACAAGGAATGAGTTTGCAAAAATAATCAGCCACCTCCCTCAATTTAATTGTAAAATCAATCAAATCAGATATTTGGCACAGTGTAGGGAAAACATCTATTCTACCAATGAACAATCTCATGGATTCAATGATTCATTTGGAAGATATAACTACAGTCCAAGATTTAAATCTTAAAAAAAAAAAAAAGTTTCAAACAAATTTTCAAGATTCTGAAGTCAGCTTCTTTTCTCCTAAGGATTTGCTTCCTCTCAGATGCGCTTCTAACCTCTTTTGTGGTTATTTGTAACCATTAGCCATGTATTCAAAGTAGAAAATCTGTTTAAATGCTGAAAAGTCAGTATAAGCCCACAAGCCTAAATACCAGCAAGTAAAGATGGAGAGGCACCAGTTACCGAGGCCTTACTGGGAGACACGTTATGTTCTATCTTATTTTGACCTCCAAACAACTAAATGAGAGTAGTACCATTTGCTCCATGCCATGACGAGGGTTAACAATTCAAGGCCACAGACCAGGTTGGCAATGTAAATGAGTGAAGAAGCAGGTGGGTTAAGAACACTTGTTGCCCTTTGGACAGGTGCAAACGTTTCCAGCTCCTATTTTTCAAGAGAAGCTAGAAGATTTATATGAGTCTCCTGATTTTCAAAAAATGGTGGTAACTAATTAAAAGAGATATTTCCAATGCTACATGGAGCAGATAAAGGAAATCTGAGGCTAAATCTTGCCCAGGGACTACCATTTGGTTATGTCTGGTATTGGGGTGAAAATAAGGCTTGGGAAGGTGATGTCACCATGCTGCACAGCTGTGTCAGGTGACAGGCAAGTTTCCCAGAGCCCAGGATTTCCTGACTGTACCATTCTTAGCTACAGACACATGCTGCTGATGAGTTACATCTATGAAGTCCTTTTAATGTATGCAAATGTAGCCAAGTCCTTGTTGTTTAATCACAATACATTGATCCAACTTAATAGGAGGTAAACAAAGGCAAGTAACCACTGGTTTCTGAAGGGAGTCAGCGTCAGGGCTGGGCCTCCTCTGAGGTATATCCTTCCTCCACCTGTAAAAACTGGCAAACAAAAAACAAATTCGGGTTTGGGAAGGAGAGGCTTCATTCAAAAGGATTATTGCAAAGGAGCATGCAGGGACTATTGCAATAGGGAGAAAGCTCTGACCATAAGATCTGCAAGTGTCTCAAGAGTTAGTCCAAAAGTGTTTCTCTCTTACTGGGAGAAGGGTAAACAATAGCTGGGTGTGGGAAAGTGAAGGGTAAGGGAAGGATAGCGGGTCAGAGAATGTCCCACCCTGAGGCCAGCCTAGTTTAAGGAGGGGCCCTCAAGGAAGGGCTGCAGGATGGGCCACGATTCAGGGACCTGAGACTGGGAGGGAAGCTTAACCAAAGTTTGGTTGACAAACACTTTGTCCTGATCGATCAGTGGGAACAAGCTCAACTAATCATTTCTGAGGGAAAGAGTAAGAATTTGGGGGCTCTATGTCTGGCCTTGTGATAGCGAAGCAAGGGGGAGCTTCAGAAGTCTCATGCAAGTCACATGGGGAGGGGTGTTTCTTGCGAAAACCATTTCCTGACACAAAAGGGTGAGGGTCTTTCTTAACCTCCAGGTAAAACTCAACATTGTCAGAACATAAGCATAAGATGGACAAAGACTCATGGTAGGATCAGGTCTGTTGCCCAGGCTCAAGCTAGTTAAGTCCAAGGTCAGTGTTCCCCACAGGAAAGAGGGAAGGAAAGAAACTAGGAAGGTTTTAGTTTCTTGTGCAGAGGTGTGAGCTGTGGTAGGCTCAAGATTGCGGACCCTGGGGAACACAGAAGCTGTTAAGGTTTGCTGAGGGCAGAGCTATAGCAGGTGACATCAGCTCCACCAATGTCCTATGAGCAGGTGCAGAACTGGAGGTCACAGGTCATTGGTCTCTGGTCCCCAAAATCCCTGGAAATGATTGGGAGCCATTTCAGAATCAAGGAGCCAAGAGAAAATGTGGGACAAAAAGACTCCTTGGGTTTCATTCACAGCCATCTCCATGGCCATCTTGAGCCATCGAGAAAGACTCCCCCAAATTCCAGGAATTGGTGACAATGGGGGGCCTGTGCAAAATAATAGTTTTCTTTTCATTGCCGTTATCTTGTGCCCTCACTGTGTCTCAGGTTGATGTGATCTGGGACATCATGTTTGCTGTGTTATGTTTGTATAAATGGTCACATTCCTTGTATGAAAGTGGGCCACTCAGGAATAGCCCTTAAATCAACTTTTATTTCATCAGATTCTCCTCCTGTTTAACTTGATTTCATCCCTACCATTCAACTCAGGATTTACTGTCCTTGTCTGATGTTCTAAAGAATGGACGGCTGTCTTTGAAGTGGACATGGGAAGTGTCACCCCAAATAGACTACCTATATATCATTGAAAGTTTAAAACAACAAACACAACAAAAATGCTCTCCGCTGTTCTAAACATCCTAGGAGGTCTTCCCATTGTTTAAGTGAGTATAAATTGTTGTCATTCTAGTAAATAAGTTAACATCTGCTGTCTGTCTGGCAATAAAGGCCACTCTCTTAAAATCCAAGTACACCCTAAACTTGACGTCCAGGACAGCACTGTCTCATAGTAACATGATGCAAAACCCATGTCATTTTAAATGTTGTAGTAGTAACCACATTACAAAAAAAAATAGAAACAGATGAAATTAAATTATTAATTTAATGATACATTTCATTTAGCCAAGTGTATAAAAAACACTATCATTTCAGCAGGTCATTGATATAAATATTATTAATGAGATATCTTACATTCTCTTTTTCTTCAGGCTAAGTCTCTGGTAGTATTTTACATTTATGGTACATCTGGATTCAGATTTGCTACTGAAGGGAATCAGGATATGCTATCCCCAAATATGCCACTTTCGTATAATGATTATTTGAACTAAAGGCTCTTGGGAATCAACAGATGCAGGAAGAGTTCTCTGTTCTCCTTTATCTGCCTAAAAGCAAGGGTATACATTTCCTTTTGTAAAGATGGGCACCTCCCTGTGCCAGGAAGGGAAGAGCCACTGTTATCATCACTGGAGATACAGAGATGAATTCACAACAACAGGCCTTACAAAGATAACCCTTATCTTCCATTAGTTCCCCCATATATTTCCTAGCCATTTCTCCGTGACTTATGGTCCCTCAAGTCCAAACCCCCTTTCCTTTGTTAAAATGGTATATGAGCTCCCAAGTCTAACCCCTTCTTTGAATTTCACTTCCTTTATGGGAACTCTTGTGCACATAAACCATAATACAAATTCTGTTGCTTTTTATCCTGCTAACTTGTCTTTAGTTAATTTATTCTGCAGGTCCCCAGTCACTGAACCTAAGGGGGTGGAGAAGATTTTTCCTTCTCAACACTACATTTCAAGCACTCAATAGCCACATATAGCTGGTGCCTACAGTTTCAGACAGAGCAGGTCAAGGAGAATGATATATAGCATTGTTCTAATCTATACCCCATTTCCAATATATACTTTTTTTTTCTTACGTAAAACCTATTCTTGTCAGGACTTCCCATGTTTGCAGAAATTCAACATAAACAGTATTACAGTGTAGCAACTGTTAACAATTAGCTTAATTGAGACTATAACATCTCACTTTTACATTTTTAAAGGTTCTAGAGAAGGAGAAAAAGGTCAGTCCTTTCTTAGATTCCTTCATATTTTGGTTCTGAAAAAGCTGTTCCTAATAGCTTTCCAAAATGGAAAAAAAAAAAAAGTCTTAATTTAAGAATTATATGTGGTTTTAATTTAAAGACAAACAAAACAAGACTAAATCAAAGTCAGGATCAGATTCGTACCTTGCTGGGATTTTCTATTATGTAATCATATGTCAAGCAACTGTGGTTTCTAGCAGTGCTTTGTTCTGCATCCAAGGTAGGCAAACTCTTCAGAGCCCAAATAAAATAAGCACACGTTCTAAAGTTAATTTAAAGGATAAATCATTACGTTATAAATAGTAGGATATCCCATTCAATGGCTTTAATTATTTCAGGTCTTTGAAGCAACAAATGGATTTGATTCAAGTATAATTTGCTTTATTAAAATTGAATTGAGGGCATATGTCTTGGCACTTCTATTATGTTTCCCCAAATGAAAGATGTGCCCTTTTCTGCTTGTATATTTTTTGGTTTCATTTTAAAATGTATACAAGCCTTCAATATCTAAAATCTAAGCTTAGGATCAGGTATAAAATCACTATGTCCTTGTCATTTTATTCTTCCCACCACAACGCATGTCAGACATAAAAATTAATTGCCAGACCTTTCATCTTACTTTTCTCCCTTGCTCTGCTCTGCTCCAGAACATGTTTCCTCCTCTGCATGAAGACTCACGCTGTGGCAGTGAAATGAAAATAATACTCCTTTTTCTTTAACTAATCTTCACCCCAAAGGATATCTTTTTTCATTGTACATTTCCTGGCAAAGGAGAAGATGAAAATTCACCAGGAATGGGCCTGGTTGGGTTTATGGTGGTGTCAATTGAATATTTGTAAATGAACGACCATATGAATGAGCAGATGCATGAATGTGTCCATAACCCAGGATGTAACAAATGGCCAGGAAACTGGTGTCAGAATCAATACCCAGTTCTGGGAAGGCTCTGAGTGTCATCCACTGCCCTTGCCGAGCCTTCCAGGAATACTTCGTGATGACTATACTCTAGAAGCTTTGTACAAAAGTAAATCTGCAAAAGGTTATGCGTGGTTTTGGCTGTTAGCACAATTTCTCAAAGGGCCTAAAGGCCCGATAAGATCTTGCGCACCTCTGCACTCTGGACTCCACCACACCACAAACACAAAATCCCTGGCAAGCTGCTACTCAGTTTAGCTGTCACCTGAACTGCTTGCCTACAAAACTGGAACCGTCAAGAAAATGAGCATTTCCCTTGAGTGACTCTTTTGAAAGTCAAGTCAACCACACTGTGATGTTTCCGGCCTTTTTTTTTTTTTTTTTTTTTCCCTCCCCTATTCTGGCTCTATCTCAAGAGTTTTCACCTATAGACCACAGACTCCTACCCAAACCATGGCTTTGAAATCATGGCTGTGAACTTCTGGAAGTAATGTGCCTCTTTTCTTTTTTTAATTTTTTTCTGGAAAGAGTTTCTAGTGGATTCTTGAAAGAATCCCTGCCCCAAGCAGATACTCATAAACTGGGGATAGAGGAGAAGCACTGTCACAATCAATCAACAGAGAAGAACCCATGGATGCCTGACTTGCAAGCACCTTGCTCAGATGCTTTGCGCCAAGAACACAGACAATCCTGGCCTGGTGTGTTACACATCAGGGGACCTCAGTCCACTCCATATGTAACTATAAAGCACACTGGGCTTTATTAATCAGAAATTTTAGCTACAAAGATCTTGCAGAAGCAGTATATAAAATGGCTGTGCCTGGGACTTTTGTGCACCTACACAGTGTTGGTCATTGAAGTTATGGGCATCATCTTTTGATACAAAGAATGAAGGAGGAACTTGACCACAAGGTAACCACTCTGTCACATGGTGGAATTAGCTGCATGCGAGGGATGGGTGAGGACATTCAACCATAGATTAAATGCAAAGTTTATCCAGGTTATGAAAGCAAACCATGGAGGAAAAAAAAAGCAACAATTGTATTCATTCTTTTATTCCAAATGTTTACTGACTTCACAAACAAGAGCAATTTATCTCCATGAGAAGTTTTATGTGTCTGTCTTGGCCCATGTTCTTTTGATTAAAGAGGCAGAGAATGAGAACATACTTTTTCAGCAAAATTCAGTTCCGTTGCACTTTTACTCCTATAATTTAATTAATATGAAAAGCTACATGCTTTATTCTACATGACCTAATAAAAGAGAGAGTGTTGAAGGGTGAATTATAACAGTGTATGATTTATTCCAGGAATGTAAGGATGGTTCTAAGACAGAAATAGCAATGTGACTCATGTTAATGGACCAAAGGACAAAAATCACATGCTTTTCTCTTATACATGCAGAAAACAATATTTAAATCAATTGTGAAATTTTGAAAAAGGTTGTCCAGAAACCTAGGAATAGAGAAAAGTTCCAGCACCTGATAAGTCTATCCAGTAAAACTCAGCAGTGAATTTAATATTTATTGAAGAAATATTAGAAGCATTTCCTTTAGGGTTGAGAATAAAACTACGGTGCCTTTTCTCACCCTTACTTTACATGTGATATTACAAGTCTTGGCCAATAAAATAAATCAAGAGAAAGGAAAAGGAATAAAGATATAAAGGTCAGTCAAAAGATTTAGTTGTCCTTATTTACAGATGATATAAATATTCACAGAAAACCAAAAAGAGGTTAGATAGAAAAACTACTGAAAATTGTTAATAGAGCTCAGCAAAAGGTCTTGCTATCTTTCTGATGGTGTTTTTTTTTTTCCTTTTTTATTTATTTATTTATTTATTTATTTATTTATTTATTTTATTTATATATGAAATTTATTGTCAAATTGGTTTCCATACAACACCCAGTGCTCATCCCAAAAGGTGCCCTCCTCAATACCCATCACCCACCCTCTCCTCCCTCCCACCCCCCCATCAACCCTCAGTTTGCTCTCAGTTCTCAACAGTCTCTTATGCTTTGGCTCTCTCCCACTCTAACCTCTTTTTTTTTTTTTTTCCTTCCCCTCCCCCATGGGTTCCTGTTAAGTTTCTCAGGATCCACATAAGAGTGAAACCATATGGTATCTGTCTTTCTCTGTATGGCTTATTTCACTTAGCATCACACTCTCCAGTTCCATCCACGTTGATACAAAAGGCCATATTTCATTTTTTCTCATTGCCACGTAGTATTCCATAGTGTATACAAACCACAATTTCTTTATCCATTCATCAGTTGATGGACATTTAGGCTCTTTCCATAATTTGGCTATTGTTGAGAGTGCTGCTATGAACATTGGGGTACAAGTGCCCCTATGCATCAGTACTCCTGTGTCCCTTGGACAAATTCCTAGCAGTGCTATTGCTGGGTCATAGGGTAGGTCTATTTTT
>NW_024412413.1:27532832-27634015 GCF_014898765.1 Herpailurus yagouaroundi | reverse complement strand
TCCATTGGTCTATGTGTCTGTTTTTGTGCCACTGATGGTGTTAACCTAGGAACTAACCCAACAAATATGCACAAAATTTTGGAGAAATCTTTAAAAAGTACTTTCTACAAAAGTACTATTTTAAAAACATTTTTAAAGAAGTTTATTTATTTTGAGAGAGAGAGAGAGCATGAGCAGGGAAGGGGCAGAGAGTGAGGGAGAGAGAGAATCCCAAGCAGGCTCCATGCTGTCAGCACAGAGCACAAGGTGGGGTTTCAACTCACTAACTGTGGGATCATGAGCTGAAACCAAGAATTAGTCGCTTAACTGACTGAGCCACCCAGGCGTTCCTGAAAGTATTATTTTTAACACTTTAATGTACATGCAAATCACCTGGGGATCTTGTTTAAAAAGCAGATCCTGATTCTCTAGTTTGGGGGCAGGGCCTAAGAGCTGGCATTTCAGAACCTCACAGGTGAGAGGCTCAAGCAGCTGGGCCACGGACCACACACTGAGTAGCACAGTACTGTAACAGTTAAAGGATAAAGGGAAATAGAAGGTATGCTCATGTGGGGAAACCTAACCATTACAAAGATTCTAATTCTCTCCAAACCAGTCTATGATTTTAATATCATTCCCACCAAAATCTCAATAAAATTTGGGGTTAGAGGGTATTTGCTCAATTTACATGAAAAAAATATTCAAGATTTTTTTTCCCAGAAAAAAAGAGCAGAGTGGGGGGAGAAGGGAAATTCCCCTACCATATATTAAAATATATTATAAAACCAAGGTAATTAACATGCAATGTAGTAATGGCACAGGAACAGATAATAAAACAATGGGACAGAATAGAGTCCAGAAACAGATCCCAGGATCTTGATCTATGAAAGAGGAGGTATCAACACTTAATAGGGAGAAGATAAATTGGTTGGTAAATGATGTGGAGAAAACTGGCTCACCATATGGAGAGGATAAAAATTTAAACTCTGCCACACACACACACACACACACACACACACACACACACACACACAGCAAAACCCTGCAATGGTCTATGTTTCTGGTTGGAATTGATCTGGGGCTTCTGATCCAGAGCCAGAAGCAGAAGCAAGACAAACCCTTTCAGGCAACTTGGGTCCCCACATGAGCACATGATATTTACACTTCCCTCCTTCATTTACTTTGTTTTGGCCTCACAACTCACAGAAATTCCTCTGGGTACTCACATTGAGTCAGTCCTTGTATATGGTCCCACTACACTATATTGTGACTTTTCAAATTTTCTTTTGTCTTCATAAGTATTTTATTATGAAGTTGAAAAAAGCCACATTAGGAGCTACTAAACCAGATGCAGGTTTAACTACTACACTCAACTTTTTGATTATTGAGTCCAATATATTAGTACTTTTCCTCAACTTTGTATTGTCCACAAATTTGATTTTCATATCTTCTTTGTTTTCATTCAAGTTCATGATAAAAACATTTGAATAGATCAGGGTCATGGAGAAAGTTCTCAGACAAATAGTTATGAGATTTCACACAAAGCCAATATGAATCCATTGATTAATCAACAATGTTTGGGGAAAGCAACTTCCTGTTTCCTTCCCCTTGTATCTCTACTCTCTCTCTATAGCTGAGGCTTATAGACTTATTTCACTTCTATATGTGGGCTTGGCCTCCCCATACGTGTAGGAACAATCCTAGGAAGGTCTCCAGACCAAAGCTCTGGAACTCAGCATGGGTCATGTTTTCTCCTAGTACTAGCCCTCACCCAAGGTGTAACAAGTAGGCTTCTGCCATGTGGCCTATTCTTAAAGTACTGCCTTGATAAGCTGCTTTTTAATTCCTATTATCCTATGAGTGGAGACCTGTTTAAAAAAAAAAAAAAGTTAAACTTGCGATCTTTTCATCTACTTGCCCCTAAATCCCCATACAAAGATATACCCCTCCACCCTGTCTCAAGCTCCAACACAAAAATGGGAACCCTGTAACCTGTCAATTTTTCAGCGGTGCTGGCTCTTGCCTACTTAGGTTTCCAATTGTCACTTGTACCTGATTCCCACACACTGCCCATCTTTTAGTATGCCCTGCCATTTGTATTAGACACTTGACACTTGTCAATCTCCTCCATGCTGATTGCCTGTATCATCACCTATTTGTTATCTATCACAGTACCTTTACTTTTTTTAAGTTTATTATTTTTTTTTAGGAATCTCTACACCCAACGTGGGCCTCAAACTCATGACCCTGAGATCTAGAGTCACATGTTCTTCCTACTGAGCCAGCCAGGTGCCCTGTCACCATACCCTTAAAATGCCATGACCTGCTGACCAGTCTTGTCTTCCTTCAGCATCTTGTCTTTCTTCAACATCTGTGTCTTCCCCCAATATTTTCCCAACTTGTTGATCAAAATATTATAAGCAATTTTATCTACTGTTTTTTTGATATCAAGTATTTGATGTCCATGACTTTCTCTGATATGTAATCTACTAATTCTATCCAAAAAAAAAAAAAAAAAAAAAGACTTTAGTTTGGCACACTCAGTCTTGGGAAGTCCAAAGTAGGTCCTACTGTTCACCATTCCTTTTTCTGAATGCTTCATATAAATGTTGTTCCATACTCTGGGACGATTTTATATGAATATGGAGATTTGAATGTCAGACTTCAGCAAAATTCTGGACACCAAAAACACCAATTTATAGTCATCAATGTAAACAATAGGAAAATATACTATCTCATATAGCAAGAAATCTGGGTAGTTTAGCTGCAAGCTGACTGATTCAGTGGCTCAGTAATATTATCAAAGATACAGATTCTTCCCAGATCTCTCTTCTCCCATCATCACTGTATGGATTTGTCTTCGGCTGGGTCCCCTCATGGATGCAAGGGAGCTTCCACAGCTCAAGTATCATGCCCAGCCAGAAATAAGGACTACTTTTCCTATAAGTTTCCTTCTAGGAGCAAGGAAACCTTACCCAGAAACTCCCTCTAACTGACATCTCATTGCATTTTATTGCATAGAACTGGGTCACTGGCCCCTTACAAACCAATACTGGCAAGCTCAGACTGACCAGAATTTAATCCTGACAAGTAGGGAAGAGACAGAGACAAGCCCCTCAAACTGGTTCTTAACAAGACAGGAGAAATCGGGCAAAGGCTCTTGGCGAGGCAACCATACTGTCTTCTCCAGACAGAAGGAATTACTCCCTACTTTGAAGGACAGGGATATTTGAAGGCATTTAGTGATGAAGACCTATTAAAATAGAGTGGACTTTTATCTATTCAAAAGAGTTGAAAACAGGATCATGTCCAAAACAAAGGGGGAGATTAAGTTATCTCTAAAATTTCCTGCCAACAGTTTAGTGCTGTGATTCTGTTTTCATTGTTTCCACTGGGAAACTGCTTGCAATTTGGAATTGTGCACATCAGCAATGTTTGTGCTGCCAACAAAAGTACACAGTTGCTGATCTGTGAGCATTTCCCCTAACAGAACATTTGTGGAAAACTGAATCATGGAGATTCTAGACACCGTGAATCCATTGCCTGAACAATTTTCTGAATGCCTTACATCTTAGATACCAGCAGCTTCCCTCTATGTACATAAACTATAAGGAAACAATTGACTTGCAATGAGGAGTTGGGCAAAGCAGGTTCCACTGACTGGTTTTTACTGGCAATGTGCCTTTTCATTTATTTGGAGCTGAAAGCAGATTGTGTTATATAAGGCAACAAATTAAATGTGGATGTCAGTGCTGAGATGGAAGAAAACTTGCAGAAAAGTTGACCTGACTCACTCACTCATGTGCAGAGTCATTACTGTGCTACATGGTGAGCTATTCATGTGAAACGCAATCCGTATGACTTCCACTGGGGCAATCTGAGCTCTAATTAGAGGAAGGGAAGGGAAAAATAGATGGGGAAGAAAGTTATTTCTGTGGCAGTCAAGGTATGATTACTTGTAGATCCATAAATTATCAGCCACGGTTCTCTCTTCTCTGGCAATACGAATCAAGAGGAGTAGCTGAATGCAAGTGATACCGTATGGGGGGAGTGATCAGAACTCTACAACTGCCTGGATTTGGGGAACAAGAAAGAAGAGTTGAAGATAATGTCGAGCTCTCTCATTGGGAGATTTTAGCAATATCGTTGACTGATTGCTGCATGAGGGGTACTATGCTAAGTGTCAAATATGATTATTACGTCTCTTCTCCCAATAGTTCCATTAAATTAGTACTATTGTCATTCCCATTTTACAACTAAGGAGACTGAAGCTTCAGGGGGTTAACTTCATAAACGGCAGAGGTGAGATTAAAGTCAAGATCCTAATTCAACACTACCCTCTGCCTTTCTGAGTGAGGAGGAGGAAAATGAAAAATTTCCATACAGGCATACTGAGTTTTAAGCATTGGCACATTCAGTTGAAGATGTCCAGCAGGACATGTGAAACTAAGTTTAGAAAAGGGTTTAGGATGGATGCTACATCTGCCAGCTATTTGCTGAGAGGTACAAACTAGAGGCATGAGCTTGCCCTTGGAGACCCTGAGGCTTACTAACTCAGTTTTGTTGTGCAGGTATCTTTATGCACATCAAACATCAGGCATTAAAAAAAAAACAAAAACTGATTGACCCATAGGCTTCACTTATTGCTATGACTGGCCCACTGACTGTCTGTGTGACTTTGGTTAAGTCGCTTGACCATTCTGAGCCTCTGTAAAATGAGGTGTCTTCCAGGACAAATGTGTGAGAGAAAAAGATGAATATATGTTACGATAAAGACAATTAATTGGATGCCAAAATGTGAGAGCAAAGGAGAGATAGTCTAGAGTTTAGGACAATTAGCACCATTAACCAAGGCAGGAAGGGAGTGGTACCACAGATTTTTGGAGAGATGATAATACCCTTTGTTTGGGATATGAAAAATTTGAGGGGTTGTCCACATGGCATTTCTTTGGGTGTTCATAAGAGAACTGCAGGGCTAGAAATATTTATTATATATACACTGAACACAGATTTGGAGTAAGAGGATGGAGTCAGGTGACTTATTAAATAAGCTTTCAGATCTCTTCCATCTCTCTGCCTCTCCAACCATAGTCTCCATAGCAACGTGACTCGCTGCCCATGCTGGATTACCTCACTGTGGATCAGCTGGTTTCTGTGTTGTTTGACAAAGGACAAAGCACCCTCAATATTTATGAACGAGTGGCAATGTGGTTCAGGGTATGTCAGCTATTTTCCCGTACCCTAGTTTATTACATCTTCCTATTGTCTTTATACCCCTTTCTAATAAGCCTTGCCTTTAACTTTTCCAATCATTATCTGCCTTCCCTTAATTTTTCACTTCCCCTCACCCCACCTCAGGTGCTTGCTTCTTTCATGGGTAGCTTTTCACTTTTTTGTGCATCTTTTTTCTCCGTTGCCTCCAGTTTCATTCATGCCCTTTCTCAAGCCCCAGGAAAAGCCTCCTGCCTCCTTAATTACCAACCAAAGTTATCCTACCCTTCAGCCTCTCACATCCTCATCCTTAGCTTGCATCCTTATCATCATCTTTAGTAGCTAATATGTCCCAGGCCTTGAATTCGTGTTCTGCATGCCTTAGCTCATTTAATTGTTATAATAATTCTATGTGGTAGGTACTCCATCCTGTTGTACAAGAAAAGGAACTGCGTTTCCTTTTACATTACTTGCTGAAGACCCACATGAATGGGGGAACAAGAATGGACCCAGATGGTTTAATGCCAAAGCCCAGCGGTGACACCATGTGTCCCAGCCTTCTCCAGCCAAGCTCATGTTTTTTCTTTCTTACCTTTTTCATTCCACTTTTCTTAAGTGTTTTTAGTATTTCCATTAAGGTAATTAATACAAAAATTATTTAAGCAACTACTCCTTAAGTGTAGTTCTGTAAAAATCCTTTACGGTTTCTCTTTCTCTTTACTGTTCCCAAACCAACCAAACCTACATATCATATTCTCAGAAACATGTACACATGAGGCATTCACATGCTTTTATGAAATTTCTTTTCCTGCTTACCTCATTCTGATGAGGTTGACAAGAAGATTTTACCTAGTAGGGGAGGGAAGTGTTACAACAGATGACATCCAATTTTGTTACCAAAACAAAGCAAAACAAAACAAAACAAACAACAACAATTTGTATGAGATAGAAGATGTACACACATAGAACAATTAAATAAAAGTAAATAAAAGTGAATCATTAAGTGTTCCAGTGAGAAATAAAAGCAGTAAACACTGCAGGAATCCATGGAATAAGACCTTAAAGATGAGTGGGATTTTGTGCTTGGAGGGCAGGAACCAGAATGAAGACAGAAATTGGCATCTTCACCACTGATAACTATTTATCAAGCACCTCCATGGATTGAACATTAAAATTATCAGGATAAAGAGACTTGTAAGTCTCCCAAATATTTGGTTTTTGAAGAAGACCTAACAGATAGTGAAATAAACAGACAACCAAGAGGCACATAATACACAGAACAAGAGCTGAAACAATTCTGAAAATGAAGGGAAACTTACATCCATGAAAATGATAAGTCCAGGACTGAGGGTAAACTGGTTTGCGTGGAGCAAAGGGTTCACTCATTATGAGAGCCTTCTCTAAGCCAGGCACTGAACACAATGGATGCTAAGAGCTCAGAGCCAAAAGGAGGAATCGAGAACTCTAATGTGACACATGGGGGCATGCTATGAGGGGAGAGGAGGCATCAGAGAAGGCTTCTTGGTGGAGAGAAGTGGCAGTGGGGGTCAGTCGGGCCAGAATGGGCAAGCTGGGTGGGAAGATGACACTTAGGAGCAAAAGTTCAGGTTAGAAGATGTACTCAGTGTGTAGAAATAAAAAACAGAAGCTACAGGTCATTCAGTGGTGCTGAAGTACAAGTGAGAGCATGGAGTACAAGGCCAGGAGGGGTGAGATGACATGGGAGCCACGGGCAGAGGCTGGATTGGAAGGACCTGGTGGTGAGTTTGTTACGATCACTCTTCCTGCAGGTTAGAAAATAACTGGGCACTGGATATTCCAAGAAGAGAGCCCAATTCGAAGCAGAGCTGCAGAATTATCAGCACTGAAGAGCAAAGGATGCTGTTAATGGATGACTCAGTATTTTAAAAAAATTTTTTTAATGTTTATTTATTTTTGAGAGAAACAGAGACAGCACTCGAGTGGGGGAAGGGCAGAGAGAGAGGGAGACACAGAATCTCAAGCAGGATCCAGGCTCTGAGCTGTCAGCACAGAGCCCGATACGGGGCTCAAACCCACAGACAGTGAGATCATGACCTGAGCCGAAGTCAGACGCCCAACCGACTGGGCCACCCGGGCAACCCATGGATGACTCAGTATTTTAAAGAGCTGTTAAAAAGGTAATATGGCTCTGAAGTCCAATTTCAAAACCTAGACTGTCTCTCCATCTGTATCTCCCACTTACCACTAATTGTGAATAGGTCTAGAGAATTCTTCAATTCCTCCTCTTCTCCCACTTTTTCTTCTCTATCACCAACCTTTTAGCTCCC
Source organism: Herpailurus yagouaroundi (assembly GCF_014898765.1). Classification (NCBI taxonomy): domain Eukaryota; kingdom Metazoa; phylum Chordata; class Mammalia; order Carnivora; family Felidae; genus Herpailurus; species Herpailurus yagouaroundi. The sequence goes on along the minus strand of NW_024412413.1, from coordinate 27,626,516 downwards.
CTTGGGTCTTTGTCCTTGGTTCCTCCTGATGTATCATGACTATTGGGTCATAATATGGAGAATGCAGAGTTGAATACCATTACTACCCACTGTGTGCCTGCTGTGTCCCACGCATTGTTTGGGACACTTTAAAGCATTATCTCATTTAATCCTCATAACAGCAGTAAAAGGTGAGGGCCATTGTAGAGATGAAGAACAAAGGACACAGATAGGATAAATAAGTTGTCATAATTCACACAAGTAGTAATGGACAGAGGTAGAAGTCAAATTCATGTATGAATTTGAACACACCCTTCTGTTTCAAATACTGGGTTTGAAATGATTTCCCAATGCTGTTAGGATTCAACACAAAGTCTTTGACATAATTTCCAAAGATTTGCATGGTAATTCCTCTCTCATCTTACAACCAAAGCCTGGCAGCTGGCAGCCAGGATCTGAGGTCCTGACCACTCAGGTACCTATCTCTGGGTGCCGAAGCAGTCCATTTAAGTGCCTTTATATACTACAAGTTACAAATCATACTCTGGGAGCTTCTGATTTAAGTTCTTTCTTACCAAGGAGATGTTCAACAAACAGAAAAGAGCCTTTCAAAGAATGATTCAGTCTGATCTGGGTTCCCCACCCAGGTGTATTGGAGTTCTTCATTGTGTCTCTCCCTCCTCTGAGGCTATCCTGGTCTATGGCAGAAAGCTGCCTCCCCAAATGGGGGCTCTAACTTCCCATTTGAAGAAAGCTTATGGTCTTTCTCTCTGCTGAATTTCGCTTTATCATTAGTGGCTCTGAGCTCTTCACATGGTCTAGTGTTCTTAGCCTCCGCTTCCTCATGTGTGCCCAACACCGCAATCAGACTGTCACTTTCAAAGTGTTGCCCACTTGAAAAGCTTCAACTTTCATGCAAATAGTAGAAAAGAGAATTCTCAAGTGCATTAACTAGGACCCTACTTGTGCTATTGCCTAGTATAATTTCTTAAACTTTCTCTCTCTATGACGTTTATCATTACTTCTTATAAATGATGACTGATGTGAAGGTCACAAGTTATTTAGTGCCTTTAGATCTCATCCAAAGGTACTTTCCAGCTGAAAAATTCCATGATTCCACTGTGTATCAGTTTCATGTCAGGCAGGATCAGAGGCTTGGTCAATATTATTTTTTCCACACTGAAACTGGGTAAGGCAGGACATCTTACTTAAGTTAACAAATGTGTATCCTTCAAGTGGAAGAACAAATAAAACTATAATTTATGAATCTGCTAAAGGTTCCTTCCTGCTAGAAAATATTAACCTTTTCTCTTCTTTAGCAAGAACTTGATATATATACATAATTTAAGATCAACATGTTTGGGGGGCGCCTGGGTGGCTCAGTCAGTTAAGTGCCCGACTTCAGCTCTAGTCATGATTTCATGGCCCGTGGTTTTGAGCTCCATGTCGGGCTCTGTGCTGACAGTTCAGGCCCTGGAGCCTGCTTCAGATTCTGTGTCTCCTTCTCTCTCTGCCCCTCTCCTGCTGGCGCTCTGTCCCTCTCTCTCAAAAATAAATAAACATTAAAAAAAAAAATGTTTGGGAATGTTGGTGTCTTACAGTGATTTTCTACAAGCGTATTTCCCATCTCCAAACTCAATATTCCTTCTCCAAATGTTCTTGAGGCAATATTTGCAGGTATTCATCATCATGGAGATCTCAGCTTCCTTTCTGCTCTTCTCTGACCTCACCAGTATTTCTGTATTTCCTAAGTCATTATTTTCTACAGAGAAATCTCCACCAGATACGTCAGTATTTGAAAGTAGCTGACACCAATAGAGAATTTGCTTTCTGTTTACTTGATAAAAGGATCTACCCCAAAGTAAGACCTGACATATTTTTATCTCCTTACTTGTGGGGGAAAAAAATCAAATTGTAATTAAGTTGTGATAACTGTAGCATATTGTATCTCATATGTTGCCATAATCAAATTGTTTCTAAACATTAACAGGAAAAACTATAGTACAAGTAACTTTTGAAATACCCAAGTAATCCAAAGAGGAATGACTTCTCAAAAAATATAGAGTGCAACACCACACATTTCAGTCTTCAGGCTGGGCAGGGAAACATTCACAAATTACCCCTTCCAATTTCGCTATTAACACAGATTGATGTAAAACTACCTGCTGTGGGTGAAACACTCAGCCTCAGCAAATGGTCTCATTTTGAAACTATAGGTGTCATGGAAATTGTGCTTTCCTTCTACAGCTCATTGAAATGGAGATAGGATGGAATGGAGCGCAGGGATCTGCTTTCTAATGAGGCAAAATGAGATGCATCTGAATTGGGGCATGGACTGAAATGAAGGGAAAATTCAATCAGTGCCTCATTTTTATATCCTTCGAAAGGCTTTGAGCAGCTGGGCAGAGCAAAAAGACACCCATGCTCAAAATGTCCCAAGTAGGATACAAAATTCATGAGGAAATTATTTTCAACTTTCACGCAATGGCTCTATTGCATATATTATCAGTGTAAAGGAGAAAAATGTCTAACCTCAGAGGCACATTTTCATATTTTTCATCAACTTAGTTTCTTTGATACAAACATAAGAAATCACTCCAATCATCCTAGAGTCCATTTGCAATCTCTACTATCCATAAGATTTATCTGACAGAAGCAAAAATATCAGAGCAAACACACACACACACACCAAATGAAAACAACTACAACAACAAAACCTTTATAATAATCAATGAAAAATATGTATTCTAAAGAATTGTGATATTTGATACTATGCAGCTAGACTATATTCCCATTTCTACCATTGGTGTTTATAAATTAACCTACTATTGCAGTAGAAGGAAGTGAAATTTTACACAATGGATTATGTGAAACACAAACTAATGAAACCAGCCAAATGTTGAGTCCTTTTTTTTTTTTTTTTTTGAGAGAGAGAGAGAGAGATGGAGAGGGTGCAGGTGAGTGAAGGCCAGAGAGAGACAGAGAGAGAGAGAGAGAGAGAGAGAGAGAGAGAGAGAGAGGGAGAGGCCAATGTGGGACTCATGAACTATCAGATCATGACCTGAGCTGAAGTCAGATGCTTAAGGGACTGAGACACCCAGAGGCCCCTGAGTCCTTAATTTACTTAGAATTCCTCTTAATTTTGTCTATTTCATCATCTTAAATTTCAGAATGATAGCATTCTTAGGTTAGTGGTTCATAGACTTAAGTTTTTTTAGGACAGTTAAACTCCCAAAGCAATGGAGAGAGCTAACGAACAGTTGACTTGCCAAATTGTTCATTTTGCCAACATCAACAATAACAAAAAGTTACCATTTCCAACATTTCAGAAAGGAAAGGATATTTCAACACCAAAAGCATAGGAAGTTCATAATTTCAGAACAAAAGAGAGCTCTTCCCAAGAAACACTATTTGTTAACCAGAGATAATTTTAAAGGATACATTTATGATTTTCTGTAAATACAGAAACATTTACATTAAATTTTATTTTATAATACCATGTATGTTGTGTTTCCCTGGTGCAAGTTTTCCTTTAATCAGGTAGCACTGTCTGTATGTATTTGATACATTTGTGTGCGATTGTATTATGAGGACAGGCTATATCATGCAGCTTGTTTTGGTGTTTCATTTTTATACCAGTCACTATCAAAAAATTCCCTTCTATATTGAGCACTAGTGGGGGCGCCTGGGTGGCGCAGTCGGTTAAGCGTCCGACTTCAGCCAGGTCACGATCTCGCGGTCCGTGAGTTCGAGCCCCGCGTCAGGCTCTGGGCTGATGGCTCAGAGCCTGGAGCATGTTTCCGATTCTGTGTCTCCCTCTCTCTCTGCCCCTCCCCCCGTTCATGCTCTGTCTTTCTCTGTCCCAAAAATAAATAAAAACGTTGAAAAAAAAAATTTAAAAATTTAAAAAATTTAAAAAAAAAATTAAAAAAAAATTTATATTGAGCACTAGTGGAAATATCAGTCTGAATACTGTTGTGATTAATTTGAAATAGTCTAGGCAAACCCTGATGCTAAGGAACAAGAGCCCGCATGTTCCCAAGCCCTTTTTTCTTCCACTTTGCCCACTGTAGACAGGTAGGAAAGCTGCTGAGTGGCTGGGGCCCAAAGGAAGCAAGCTGAGGGTGCTCTCCACTCACTGCTCCTCATTTTAGGACAGAACCATTTTGGCCCTCCCTGCCATTATGGAGGGAAGATGGACATTTCTTCAATCTGGGTTCTAAGAACTCCAGGTTCAAAGGAGTATAAACTTTGTCCCTGCCAGGTGTTGGGATCCCCTGCTGTGGGTGGGTAGTCTTGGAATCTGTCAATGTCACATGGTCTGAAACAGCCCAAGGGTCAGTGTGGTTGTAGGTTGAGTTCACATCCATCACAAAGCATCTTTGCATTTGCAAATTAAGCACAATGGAAACTGGTGGTGGGAATGCCACTGTGCTTAATTTGCAAATGCAAAGGTGCTTTGTGATGGATGTGAACTCAGTCTACAACCACACTGACCCCTGGGCTGTTTCAGACCCTGTGACATTGACAGATTCAGAGACTACCCACTCTGGAAAACAGTGTGGAGGTTCCTCAAAAAATTAAAAATAGATCTACCCCATGACCCAGCAATAGCACCACTAGGAATTTACCCAAGGGATACAGGAGTGCTGATGCATAGGGGCACTTGTACCCCAATGTTTATAGCAGCACTTTCAACAATAGCCAAACTATGGAAAGAGCCTAAATGTCCATCAACTGATGAATGGATAAAGAAGATGTGGTTTATATGTACAATGGAATACTAGTTGGCAATGAGAAAGAATGAAATCTGGCCATTTGCAGCAATGTGGATGGAACTGGAGGGTATTATGCTAAGTGAAATAAGCCAGGCAGAGAAAGACCAATACCATATGTTTTTACTGATATGTGGATCCTGAGAAACTTAACAGAAAATCATGGGGGAGGGGAAGAAGAAAAAAAAAGTTACAGAGAGGGAGGGAGGCAAACCATAAGAGACTCTTGAATGCTGAGAAGCAACTGAGGGTTGATGGGGGCAGGGGGGAGAGGGGAAAGTGGGTGATGGGCATTGAGGAGAGCACCTGCTGGGATGAGCACTGGGTGTTGTATGGAAACCAACTTGACAATAAATTATATTTAACGTAAAAAGTAAATAAATATCGGGTAGAAAAAAATTAAATTAAAAAAAATTTTTAAGCACAGTGGAAAAAGCGCTGGCTTTAGGGACAGAAATGTTGCCTTCCAGTCTCTATTCAACATTTACCTGATTTCTTGATGTTTTTTGATGTTTTTCTCATGCTTGAGCCTGGGGGTGTGGAGTTTTGGTAGGAAGAGCATAGCAGTATAGGGCTATTTTCATCACATCCTATCAAGGATACATACTATCAACACAACTTTATCACTGTTGATATTGACCTTGATCACCTGGCTGAAGTTGTGTTTGTTAGATTGCTCCTTTGTAAAGTTATTCTTTTTTCTCCCTTTCCATATTGTGCTCTCAGGAAGAAGTCACCCTGTATAGCCCACACTTATGTGGGTGGAGTACCAAATATAAATTATTTGGAATTCTGTGTGAAAGATTTGTCTATTCCCCTCCATTTATTAACTGATTCATCCATTTGTTTATGTCAGTATGTTGTCACTTCTTTAATTTTAACTGTTCTAACTGTTCTAATATGTATACAGTGATAGTCTTAAGTTGCATTTCCCTTAATGACTAATGATACTGAACATGTTTTCAAGTGCTTATTAGCCATCCACAAATCCTCTCTGGTGAAGTCTCTGCATGTTTTTTGGCAGTTTTCCAGTTATAACTTTCTTTCTTGAGATTAGAGATTTCTTTATATATTGTAGATACTAGTCCTTTGTCCGATATGCAATTTGCAAATATCTCTCCAGTATTTTGCTTGTCTTTTCATAACAGTGTCTTTTGCAGAGCAAAACTTTTAAAGTGTGAGGAAGTCTCACTTTTCAGGTTTTTTTCTTTATGGATCACACTTTTGGTGTCATATCTAAGAACACATCACCAAGACCTATGTCCTGAAGACTTTCTCCTATGTCATCTTTTGAAAGTTTTATAGTTTCACATTTAAATCTATAAGCCATTTTGAATTAATTTTTTTATAAAATGTGAGATTTAGGTGAACATTTATTTTTTACTATCAATATCCATGGAGCCAAGAATGTTTTCAAGGAAGTGATATCAATGGATATGGACTCTAAGCTAGACAAGGAAGAAAATTAAGATGAGAGGAGGCTTGTAGATCATTCTTTTTAAAAGGCAGAATTTAGGGGTGCCCAGGTGGCTCAGTTGGTTGAACATCTGACTCTTAATTTCGGCTCAGGTCATGATCTCACAGTTTATGGGATCAAGTCCTGCATTGGGCTCTGTGCTGACAGTACTGAGCCTGCTTGGGATTCTCTCTCTCCCTTTTTCTCTGTCCCTGCTCTGCTCATGTATGCTCTCTTTCCCTCTCTCAAAGTAAATAAATAAACATTAAAAAAGAAAAAGCAAAACAAAAAAACATCCTACCCTGCAAGAAGCTGTGGGGAAAGAAATATCCTCTGGAGATCTCTGGGTTTCTGTTAAGGTTACAGAAAATATTGCATTAGCAGATCACCAAGTGAGGGGCAGGGGGCAGCTTCAGAGTCCCAGAGGTGCTGGCAGCGGGGAGCAGGCTTTGTGTCCGATTGCAGTGACTTGAGTGTCATAAAATTTGGGGGGACACAGTTGTTGAACAAGGTCTGGAAGTCAAGGGAGGCAGTTTGGCGGGGGGGGGGGGGGTCCTGAGAGAAGAGGGTGAGCAAGTGTTCAGGCCACTCAGTGAGTCAACTCTGTGAAAGCACTTTGTAAAATTATATCTTACGAAGCTGGAAATTACCAGCCATAGTTAGGTGGTGAAAGACGCTGTACAAAGCAAGTTAATATGTTTGATTCTCGTTGTCTAGAAATTACTTATGATTACATTTACATGCACGACAGTATTTTAGAATATTCATTGGCCTAGACATGATGATCCTACAGTTAGTCATAGAAGATAAATATATGAACACATACACAGACACAAACACAATTTAGCCAAAAACAGTAAGTTCCACAGCTATAAAATGAACAATCAGATATTTCACAGATTGTAGGCCCTGGTTGGATCAGCCCATCTTCTCACTGGTTCCTGCCTCTTCCTCCTTTGTTCCGTTTCCATTTTCCATCATGTTTTGACAGGTGAGGTTGTTCGTGCAAAGGGATCCAACAAAAATACAGGAATGCCACCTTGGCCTCCTTATCCAGGATGGAGCAACCCTCCCTTTCCTCCTTGCAACAAAGCAGGCTAAACACACACTCTGTCAGCACCCCTCAACTGAGCGCGATGACGAAAGACGGTGGCACAATTGTTTTGCTTGCGGGGAGGGGATTTGTTTGCAGTCAATAGGTCACCCGCCCTCTCTGCTCAGGATCAGCTCTCCGCCCAAACCCCTGTGCCCTTCAGTCTTAGAATGCTTCAGGCTTCAGCCAGCACAAACATGTCACAGCAAGAGGAACAGGGATTGTATTTGCACATGCAGTTGGTTTAAGCACAGGCTTTCTTTGATCCTTCCCTATATAAAAAAAGCTTTATTATCATATTATAGCCAAAGGAATTTAGCCTTTAACCTGTAGTTTCCCTACACTTAGTAATAGAAAGCCTTCTTTTCTGACAACAGCTGAGGTCTGGAATAATTTTCTTCTTTCCCCTCGTTCCTGGGGGTGAGGGAATTAACAACTGTTTTATATCAATTAACACAATAGAAAGGGGTCTTTGGTAACATGGAGGGAAGAAAGAGAATCTTCTGGCAGAGCAATGCAGAGAAATACACAATACAAGTGACGAATATCTGTAAAAGGAAGATGTTTATCTTGTAGAAGCTTTACCCTGAGACCATACCAGGTGAGCCATTTTCCTTTTCGGCCCTCCAGCGGGCAGAGTGGCTCAAGGGGAGCCCTCCCTCCACAGCCCATCTTCACTGAGGGCTTGGGAGCTAGGACTCCAGAGACCACTGAGAGGCAGAGGGCCAGCTGGAGAACAGGGGGAGGCAGAACAGGAAGTTGTACCCCATTCCTACCCCTGCTGCCCCATTACTCACTGAGGAGGAGGTTCTTATGAACTAATTTCCACCAATGGAAAAAGCCTGAAAATGGCTTTGCACCATCCTCTGGACCCTATGTACATGTCTGCCTAATCATCCAATAGCAGGGTTTGGTTTTGTTTTCTCCAAGCAATGATTTCTGTATTAGTTTTCTATGATGTGTATCAAATGACCACAAGCTTCGTGACTTACAACAACACATATTATCTCATAGTTCCTATGGGTTAGGGTCTCACAAAGTTGCTGTCAAGGTGTTGGCCAGAGCTGGGGTCTCATCAGAGGCTTGAATGGAGAAAGATCTGTCTCCAAACTCCCTCAAGCTGTTGAGTTTACTCCCTTGCCACTGTAGGAACTGTGGTAAATTGCTTCTTCAAAGTTAGCAACGAATATAGAGACTCTAGTGTGAGTCTACTGGCAAGATGGTATCTTACATAACCTAACATAATCACGGAGTGACACTCTGTGGTCTTTGCCACATTCCATCGGTTAGCTGCACGTCACAGGTCCTGCCTACACTCAAGGGGAAGGGATTATACGAGGGTGTGAACCCCACGAGGCAGAGTTCATGGGGGCCACCTTAAAGCTTGTCTGTCTCAGTCTGTGTCCCCCAGCCTCAGAAATGTAAGGGTGTGGCTAGGGAGTAATGGAAGCAACATGTGTAGGGGAACCAAGGAATGAGGAAAGATATTTTATACTTACACACATATACTCACGCATCCTCACCTAAAAACAAAATGAACTTAGGAAATTTTCTTGGTGGTTGATGGCGTGAGACTTTGCCACCATACAGCCATGGATTTGAACCCCTGATCTATGGCTTAGTAGTTGGCAAACCCTCGAAAGCCTCAGTTCCCATCTTTAAAAATGGGAATAGTGGTACCCGCCTTTGGGTTATTCTGAGAATTAAGTTAGACAAAGTAGATAAAACACTTAGCACAAGAGAAGGGCTCAGAAAATGCTCACTACTGTATCCAGGTAAGAGCCTTGGGTACCTTAAACAAGGTAGAGTTTTCACAACATGCTCTAAACACGGAGAACTTAATCCTCCAAGTGGGGGCGTCCTTCTGAGGCTTGAAAAGATTTGGCACCAGCTGGCTTTCAGGCTTCCCACAAAGCTGTGGGTGTCCCCTAACCTCCTGGGTGGCTGTGCCTGCTGTCCTTACCCCTTCTCCTGCATCTTCATCAGTGGAACGAGTAAAGTTTTGCAGAGCTGGACACGAGGTCCCTGCAGACCTCCAAACTTCACAACTGAAATGCCTCAGTAGGGGCTGGCCTCACTCCAGATGCCTCCATCCACACTGTCCCTGGGCAGAAACTCTGGTCATAGTCTACCGTTCTATCACAAGCTTCCCAGCTGCTAGTCCCACTTAGTCCTCGCAACCTGGCTCCCAAGATGGGTTTACTTAATTACTCACTCACTGAGCACTTACTCAATACCTACCACATGCCAGGCACGGGGCTAGTTTGGGGGAGGGGTAGCAGTGAGTACCAAACCCTTGGCCCATCAGCCAATGCAGAGGCAAGCCAACAAACTAAAGCTGACTCTTGACTTTGGACAGGAATATACCTGATGCCTTACATCAGTCTCTCGGTCTACAAATATAGGATGTTCAAACTGGCCCCTCACTTCCTCTACATTGCAGATTCACCCAGACTTGCACTTCTGCAATATGGTCTCACACCCCTTTTGTGTTTCCAAGTTCCGCTGCAATTTCATGTTTCATCTGATCAGCAATTTTCATGCTAGCTGGAGTACTTTCTCAAACAGTTTCACAAACCATGTTTTCCACGGAACATGAATGGGGGACTTACTCACTTCACCAGTCTTGGGCACCACCCGGCTTAAAGTTCCACTTTCCATTTATCCCACTTGACTGATCATTTTCCAGCTAAGAACCATCACTTTCTCAGAGCTCATTACTTTTATCTGCATCACGGGCACCCGCTGATATCCTTTTTAAAACTTTGTTTTCACAAAGAAATGAACTATTTACCATTTCACAAGAGTCGCACTGCATACATCAGTGAATAGAGAAAACAGAGCATGTTGAGGTGTGCACCAGCCTGCTACACACCAGGTTTCTCACAGCCCAACAGGTGTGCAGCCAACAGCCCAACAGGTGTGCAGTCAAGCCTTGTCAGTCATTTACACCTTACCCATGCTCATACTCATACTAATACTCACAAATACCAACACCAACACTAATACTAATAAAGTTAAAATCTATCAAGAGATTACCATGTGCCAGGTATGTGTTATGCTATTTAACCTTACAATCACCTCTTGAGAAAGAGACTGGTACCAGCACTTATGTCATCAGGACACTGATGTTTAGAGTTTTTAGGCCATCTGCTCAAGGTCACACAGCTAGTTAGTGTAGTGTGAGATTAAATCCCTAGAAGTCTAATGCAGTGCTGTCACCCAAGAGTGAAGAGAGATGTGTGGGCCTGAGAACGAAGTTAACTTACTTAGTAACTTTGTCGAAGGTCATCCCTGGCTTCAAGCCCAAGGAGAGGAAGCATGATCAGTAGTCACAAAGACCAATGGTTAGCCAGTCACCTGTACTTTAGGGTATCTGTCGCAGCCCAGCTCTGGATATGAGCAAAGAAAGGACAGCAATGGATGTCTGTGCTAATGGGAGTCAATGTGGAATAATCAAGAACAGAAGAGGGGTGTCTGGGTGGCTCAGTAGGTTAAGCATCCGACTCTTGGTTTCCCTGCTTGGGATTCTCTCTCATCCTCTCTCTCTCTCTGCCCCTCCCTCGCTCACTCTCTCTCTCCCTCTCTTTCTCTCTCAAAATAAACAAACTAAAAACAAAACACACAAACAAACAAACAAAAAAGAACAGAAGAGAGGCAAAAGATGTAGGGTGACTTAGCTAGGAAGGACTAGGGAGTAGACAAAACTTTCAGATAACTCTTTGGATTGAGGAATAAATGCCTTTCTCTGAGCAAAGCTTATAATTCTGTGTGTCTAGGGTCCCCAACAACGACAGGGATGGATGGGTGTGAAGGGCACTAATCAAAGGCATAGTAGACTTGTGTTTACACTGAGAAGGACGGCAGACCTGGAATAGGCTTTTGAAGCCACCCTTGCTCACGCAGATCATAACGCACTGTGAAGAAACGTCTTCAAAGAAAAGGGGGGAAATTGAAATACACATGTCTAGCCAGTTATTTCACTAAGGCACTTCAAAGAAACATTTCCTTTGATCATTTTGACTTCTCATTAATAATGAATGTGAATATATGACTCATAGAAATTACTCAGGGACCTTGGGCTAATGGAGGCTTTGGTTTGACCCACCACCAGCGCATGGGGGAGGATAAAGTAGAAAATGGCACGCGGGCTATAAATCTTCTGCGGGAAGTGACACATATCCCCCTACTCATACTTCACTGGCCAGAGCAAGTCACACAGCCCACTTAACTTCAGGGAGGACAAGGAAATACAACCTTGCCTATGTCGGTAAGGGAGGGCGGGACACCGACAATATCTGGTGAACAGTGCTGATGACTAACACAAAGGCCAAGTGATAAGTAGGTATTTTTAGGAGGTCAAATGAAGAAGTATGTTCAAGAGAATAAGGCACTTATGAGTTTTGTTACATTTCCGTAATAATTTCTCAGATAGAATATCCCCATAACAGCCTTCAGCATGAACTCCACAATTGTTTGTGGAAACAAGGTGTCCTGATCTGACAAAATCACCAAGGAAAAATAATACCCCCCAAAATGTGAAATTTATATAATTGGGACAAGAGCAATTTTCTCACGTGTAAGAGGAGGATGAAACTATCCATCTGCCATCCTCGATCACTGGTGGGACTGCTAAGAAATATCATTGTAGGACTCTGCAAAGGTGAACTACCAAAATTTGGATGGCACCATTAACCTTCTCTCCCTTGAACATGCCTATTGTCTTGCTATTTCTCCAAGGCATTTCAAAGTAAACTTCAAAGAATTTTATTGTTTACCATCATATCTGGAGCTTCAAACAACGTGATACCGACGATTTTGTCTCATAATGAAGACTTATTACTTCATTCAACAAACATTTGTTTTGAGGGCCTTCTACAGGCAGTATACTTCCCTAGACCCTAGGGATGCAAAGATAAAACATACTGCTTACCTTCAGGGCACTCACTAAAAAATCTAATGTGGGAGAAAGAGCAGGGATTAGAAAATTATAGGATATTGTGTAAGTATGGTTATAGAACTATGCACCAGATACAGTGGGAGAGCTGTTAGTATTGATATTTATGGTGACCATCACCTGCCTTGGAAGGGGACAGTGAGCCTGTGTGAGCCATCCAAAACACAGGGCCACCTCTTACGAGTTGTGTAAGATGTTTGTCGCAAAACTCCAGGCTGCATTTTCTTGCAGGCTTCTTAGATTTGTATGGATGCCGGTGTGGTGTCTTGAGCCAGAGGCTCCTCTGTTTCCCTCCAAGGTCATCGTTTGAACTAACTACAGAACTGCCAGCATCTAACCAACATTAAGTACTCTGCAGTATTTTCATTATATGTTTACTCTTATTTTTACTAATATTGATGTAATGGTAATCCTTAACTCATTGACTATTTTTTTCCTGAATAATCATCGATTATACAGCTAGACTGACTAAGACTCTTCTAGCCACATTGGAAGTCCCAGATGAATACAAGCCACTATCCTTGACCTCAGAAGTCTTTTAAACTAACTGAAGAAGGACAAAAGCACATAAGTCAATTAGAGGTTAATAATTTCTAATCTGTGTAACATGGAGTCTAAAAACAATCTCAGGTGTGAGAACCAAGAGATCAGCCTTCGATGGGATTTCACCTGGAGCTGGAAGGAGGTTGAATATTTGGATAGACTAGGAAAAAAAGACTAGGAAAAAAAGACTGATGAGAGTGTATAATTCTATCAGTCTTTGTCCATTCTACTCCAAACTCATTCCTTGCTGTACAGATTGGAAGCTGCCCCTGTGTTATGGCAAAGAGGGCAGCACAGCTGAGAAAGTTAGTGAACTCTGCTCATCTCCCACCCCCCACCCTCACACACCTGCTGTAGCTCCTTTCAGTGCATCTGTTTACCTTGTGCCATTCCCCCAGGCTCCTCTTGGACAAAGCAAGTCACGGGCTACTCCACGGGCTACTCAAAGTGTGGTGCCCAACGGCCACATGAGCATCATCTGGGAACTTGTTAGAAACACAAATCCCTGGGCCCTACCCCAGACCTAGTGAATCAGAAACTCTGACAGAGCCCTGCAATCTGGGGTTCAGAAAGCTCCCCAGGTAATTCAGATGCACACTGATGTTTGAGGAACACTGTGCTCGTCAGGCATCCTGGTTTCAAACTCTAGTACTGTTGGTACTTGCCAGCTCCACAGCTTAGGTAGATGGTTCATTTTGCTAAATTAGACAAGGGTAAAATAGCATTACCCACCCCCTTGGGGTCATTGTAAAGAATAAATGAGTTATTGTGCATAAAGCCCTTAATGTAATCCTTGGCAATTAGGAAGCACTCAGTAACATAGTACATTATCACCTGGCAGATCTTCTCTTTACTTTTAAGTGATAGTTTACTTTTTCTTTCTTTCTTTTTTTTAATTAAAAAATTTTTTAGGGGCGCCTGGGTGGCGCAGTCGGTTAAGCGTCCGACTTCAGCCAGGTCACGATCTCGCGGTCCGTGAGTTCGAGCCCCGCATCAGGCTCTGGGCTGATGGCTCAGACCTGGAGCCTGTTTCCGATTCTGTGTCTCCCTCTCTCTCTGCCCCTCCCCCGTTCATGCTCTGTCTCTCTCTGTCCCAAAAATAAATAAACGTTGAAAAAAAAATTTTTTTTAAATAAAAAAAATTTTTTTTAGAGAGAGAGAGGGCTCAAGAGGGGAGAGGGGCAGAGAGAGAGAGAGCGAGAGAGAGAGAGAGAGAGAGACGCTTAAGCAGGTGCCATGTTCAGGGCAGAGCCTGACACAGGGCTTGATCCCATGGCTCTGGGATCATGCCCTGAGCAGAAATCAAGAGTCAGTCACTTAACTGACTGAGCCACCCAGGCACCCCAGTGACAATTTACTTTTAAATAATATTTGTACCACAATATGGAAAATCTTAGAGCTGTGTTTCTTCACTCCTCATCCCCTTCACCGCCCTCACCATTCTCCTCTCTATGTATATATACATTTTAATAGCATAAAACTTACCATTTTAATAATTTTAAGCATATAATTCAGTGGCATTCAGTACACTTACATTTTTTTAAGTGCAATTTACATTTTTCTGCTATCACCACATCCTCCAATTCCAGAACCTTTCTTCATCCTCCGGAACTGAAACCCCAAGCCAATCAAACACTAACTGCCCACTCCCTCTCCCCGCCAGCTCCGGGCAACCCCAGCGCTACTTTCTGTCTCTATGAATTCGACTACTCTACGTCACATGAGTGGAACCATGCACAATGTGTCCTTTTGTGACTGGCCATTTCCTTAGCACAGTGCCCTCAACTTTCATCCATGTTGTTGCATGAGTCGGAATTTCCTTCCTTTTTAAGACTGAATAATACTCTAGTCTATGTATATGCCATATTTTACTTATCCACTCATCTGTCAGCATACACTTCCACTGTCCCCATGTTTCAGCATTGCAGACAGTGCTGCTGTAAACTTGGGTGTACAAATATTTCCTCAAGTTCCTGCTTAGAATACTTGTGGTGTAAACCCAGGAGTGGGATTGCTAGTGATCTACTAATGTTGGCAGTTTCCCATCTAATAAAGATGAGCCTTACTTTCTCTCTGTTTCATCTGTCAAGCTGGTGTGGCCATGGTTACCAGACAGCAGCACACTATCCACCTTCTGTATCCAGAAAGATATTATAGGATTGCCTTATAGTCTTTCAAAAGTGGAAACTAGTGAATAAACCGCTGGGTCCTTCTCTAAAACATATCTCCTTCTATCCTAGACTCCATTTCATCATAGCGAAGGGTTTTCCACCCTACCTACAAAGTACCTAAAGAGAAAACTTTATTTTCTTCGAACCCCACTGGTAACAAGGATCAGAGAATAAAGAGGGATTATAGGGTGGACTGTCTCCAATGATAACTTAGTCTTCCTCCGGTTGTTTCCAGCCAAGCACACAGTGTCATTAACTTTGACTGTGGTCATCACTTTGGCTTCAGGTTTAATTTATTTTGACTAGGAATATTGTCCTGGGAAACACTACAATTTCCTGAAGAGACTGCAAATCAGCAGTCTTGACTAAAATCATACATGGCCATTATCTTTCCTCTGCTTGAGAGATGTACGAAGACAGTATGTTATTGTGAGGTGGGAGGTTTTCTTTATTTAGGTCTCCCTTTTGGCTGAGCTATAAGGTAAGGCAATTAGATACCCAACACTTATAACAGATATGTTTAACTTCCCTGATATGTCCTGCAGAGGTTAAGCGAACACAAAGATAATAAGCTTTAACTGGCAGTTAGGTGGTTCAGACTTCAAACATTTTAGACTGTATAAACTATAATGGCGAGACAATAAACAATGTGCTCATTGAGCTCAAAACCACCTTGAGCCAAAATATTTCAGGTAGAATCATTCCTACCTGTGAGGTCCACAAGAAATGGGTACTAAACATCTTTTTATGCAAGGCTTTTAGTTTCTTTTGTTTTGTTTTTTGTCAAGACTAAGCTAAACCAATGTGACCCCTCTAGGAGGCAGTATTGGGTAGTGGAGAGGTGGTCTGGATTCAGTTTGGTTAGGTTTCTTGTAGCCTCTTTTACTAGCTACGTGACCTTGAGCAAATTACTTAAATTCTTCATATCTCAGTTTCTCCACCTGAAAGGTATAGATACTAATAGCATCTACAGGGTATTTCTTGTCATTCAAGTGTAACTGACATCTAGAAAAGGTCACTTAAAATGAATACACCAAAATGTCATGGAAAAAACAGGTGTTTTGGAGCATTTTCTTGGAAAATGAACTAAAAACTATATAAATTATAAAACTGTCTTACATTTAATGAACTCCAAAGTTTTAACTGTATAGTTAGTTTCAGGAAAAACAAAAACCTTGCAAATAAGTTACTTAGGAGGTTTTTGTTAAATGTTTTCGAACAAAACTGTATGAAGGCACCACACGATATTGTTTATTTCATATTTGACCTCAAAGGAACATTATCAGGATATACACTTTGTAAAACTATTCTGGGTGTAATCGGTTTGCAATGGCCTCTCCTGCTCCCTTGATGTGGAATGATTCCTTCGGAAGTACTTGTCGTTTTCCGGTCATTGTTTTCTTCAACCATCAGCAGGTTACATTACGCCAAATCTACATTTGCCAATGGCTTTGCAAGTAATTCTAGTATCTCCTGTATCACTTTCCTCAACTCCACGAAATTCTAAATATTTAGCAAATTGCGTTTTTTCCTTTTCCTTTTGTGATTCATCTGCTTTATAGTTTCATTGTACGGTTTCATTGTAAATCTCTAACTATCAATGCAGTTATGAGCGACAAAGGGGACTGACCCATGGCCAGATGTATCGCAGAGTAAAACAGGAAGGGATATTTGAATGGAGACTGATTTTAATAAATGGCAGCTCATTACAACAATTTTTGCCTTCCTGACATCTTTTAACTACAGAGATTTGGAAAATGAATACTAAGGTAGGAAAGACCCCAGGTTTCTCATTAAATTGCTACACTCACACCATGCGCTCAGCATAGTCCCTGGTGAACAGCATGTGCTTAAGAGGATCTCCATGTTCACAAAGGTGTTAAAGGCATTTAAACCATGTTAATAATATAAGCTAAGAAGGTTATCTCCCTTAACTCAATTCCCCCTTTCCATCAATAAGTAGCACACTTAGAGAATAAAAGAATCCTTCACTCCCCAACCTACCTGCATTGCTTGCAACCCTTCCCCCTTATTTCATTTTATCTTCTCTCAATAATACTTATTCCCATTTGACGTGCTATATATTTACATCTCTGTGTTTTGTCCATCTCCTGCCACTAGAATCTAAACTCCAGTGGCCAAGGACTTGGTTTGTTCCTTGGTGTATCCCCAGAACATAGTAGGCACTATTGGCACATAGTAGGTGTTCAGTAACTATTTGTTGACTGGATGATGAATGGAAGATTCCTTTCATCCTCATCAATCCAGGGCCCCAGTGGCCAGGGGCCATCACAATGATCCCACAATAAGGGAGCCTAGTACACAATGGCCTGAAAGAGCCCCTGATGTGAATAAGAAGGGATACTGTGCAAATCCTAGGAAGAAAGGACAGTGCAGAGATCCCAAGAAGCACACAGTAGAAGGAAAGGTTATGGATAGTCACTGTAAATGCAGGCCTTCTCTGTCCCTAGACAAAGATCCATTCTAGTTCAATTTGGAGGGAAGACAAGAGAGTTCTCCTGACGGGCAAAGCAAGGAACTTGGATTTCTCCCTTTTACAAAGGAAAAGATTTGTTGTTGAGTCACGGTGTAGTAAAAGAACTATCCCATGAGGGTCAGGAAACCTGTGTGCTGGTCTCACCTTTGACACTAATAGGGTCTGTAACTCGAGAAAGTCACCTCAGACCCTCAGGCCTTTACAGTTTTATCTGTGCTGAGGTAGTGTAGCTACATCAGCATTTCCTAAACTGTTCCTCAGAACGTTTGACCCTCTTCTGTGCTGATATGGCAGGCACTAGCCGCATGTGACTGTTGAGGACTTGTGACTGTTGAGGACTTGAAGTGTAGCCAGAGCCACATTTTAAAATGTGAAAACTGGGGTGCCTGGGTGGCTCAGTCGGTTAAGTGTCCAACTTTGGCTCAGGTCATGATCTCACAGTTCGTGAGTTCGAGCCCCGCGTCAGGCTCTGGGCTATCAGCTTCAGATTCTGTGTCTCCCTCTCTCTCTGCCCCTCCCCAACTTGCACTCTGTCTCTCTCTCTCTCAAAAATAAGCATTAAAAATTTTTTTAATGTAAAAACTAAAGCAGTATACACAGAAACACTAAGAGTGGCAGGAGAGCTACAGAAGTTCCACAGTTGAGAGGACACGTTTTGTGTCAGTGAGTCAAACCCAGATCAGGAAGGCTGGGCTGCCCCACACTTGCCAACCTCTCCCCTGCAGGCCTCCGGGGAGTGGCTGAGGAGAAACCCTTAAGGGCCTATCTAGCTAGATAAAGCAGAGAAGCCACAGCCTGTAGACTCTGACAGAGATTGCTGTGAGGATGATAAGAAACCTATTTCTGGTGCCTGACATTTCTGCCTGTGCTTCCAGACAGTGTCCCAAGTTGTGCACTATATTGCCTAGGATTGCTGGGGTGCCATTACAAATACAAGTTTTTCCTGGGTGAACCTCAAAAATTCTCCTTTTGCTTACCAGCTTCTCCCTTGTCCTCTGTAACTGCCAAAATATTGCCTTATAAAATGTGCTGCTTTTTATAAGCTCTGAGCATTTATTCTGAATTAACTGTTTTTACAGCTTTAGATATAATTTATGTATAGTAAATTTCACCAATTTTAACTGTAAATGAATTTTAGTAAATGTATAGCCATGCAACCACCACAATTACGTTTTAGAATACTTCCATGACCCCCAAATTTTCTTTGTGCCCCTCTGCACTCAATTCCCCTCTCTACCCCTGGCCCCAAGAAACCACTGGTGTGCTTGTTGTTACTATAGTTTTGTTTTTTCTAGAATTGCATGTAAATAGAATCATATAGCACAGTATATGTGATATTATGTTTTTGGCTTCTTTCATTTAGAATGATGCTTTTGAGATTCATCCATGTTATTGTATCAGTACTTGGTTCCTTACAGTTGTCAATATTCCATTGTATATGACCATTTTCTTTTTTCTTTGTTTTTCTTTTTCTTTCTTTTTCTTTCTTTCTTTCTTTCTTTCTTTCTTTCTTTCTTTCTCTCTCTCTCTCTCTTTCTTTCTTTCTTTCTTTCTTTCTTTAATGTTTATTTATCCTTGAGGGAGAGAGAGAGAGAGAGAGAGAGAGAGCGTGAGGAGGGGAGGGGCAGAGAGAGAGGGAGACATAGAATCTGAAGCAGGCTCCAGTCTCTGAGCCATCAGCACAGAGCCTGATGCAGGGCTTGAACTCTCGAACCACCAGATTATGACACGAGCCCAAGTCAGATGCTTAACTGAATGAGCCACCCAGGTGCCCCTGTTTTTCTTTTTAAATGGGTATTTGGATTGTTTCCAGCTTGGGACTATTATGAAATAATAATCCCATGAACATTCCTGTGTAAGTCTTTCCATGGACCTACGTTTTTATTTTTCTGAGGTAAATATCTAGAGTGGAATTGCTGGGTCATATGGTAAGTGTATTTTAACATTTTAAGAAACTTCATTTTTCAAAATGGCTCTATCATTGTGCATTCCCACCAGCTATGTATAAGATTTCCAGTTGCTCCATATCCTCACCAGCACTTGTTATTGTGAGTCTTTTGAACCTTTGCTATTCTAGTAGGGGTGTAGTGGTATCTCATTGTGGTTTTAAGTTGCAGTGCTCTAATTACCAATGATGTTGAGAGTCTTTTTGTGTGCTTTTTGACCACCCATATATTTACTCAAATATTCAAATATTTTCCCCATTTTACTATTGGATTGTTTTGTTATTATTGAGTTGTAAGAGAACTTTATGTTATCCAGATACAAGTTCTTTTTCAAATATACACCTTACAGGTATTTTCTTTTAATTAATGCCTTTCCTTGCCATTTCCTTATATGTTTTGACAAGATAATGTTTTTAGTCTTTTTGAAGTCCAATTTACTAATTTTTCTTTATGGTTCAAGCTCTTTGCAGTCTACATAAGAAACTGTACCTAATCCAAGGTCACAGAGATTTTCTCCTACATTTTCTTCTAGAAAGTATATGGTGTTAGCTCTTAGATTTAGGTCTATGATCTGGTTTTTGTTTGTTTGTTTATTTATTTGTTTTAGAGAGAGAGAGAGAGAGACAGAGAGACAGAGAGAGAGAAAGGGAGAGAGAGAGAGAGAGAGAGAGAGAGAGAGAGAGAGAGAATATCTTAAGCAGGCTCCATGCCTGGAGCTAAGCCTGAGGCAGGGCTCGATCTCACAACTTTGAGATTGTGACCTGAGCTGAAATCAAGAGTTGGACACTTAACCAACTGAGCCGTCCAGGAGCTCCTGGAAAGATTTTTTTAAAAGAATTTTTTTTTTTTATACAGTTGAGCCTATAACCTGCAGCTTCCAGCCACTAAACATATACAAATTTATTCTTTCTTTGAGACACTTTTTAACATGCAGAGAAGTACCCAGATGATTCATAGATCCAAAACCACAGCCTAAGCAGGACACAACAACATTTCCTTCCTGAGCATGGTGCTAAGAAAACAGAGAACAGACCAACAAAGCCAGAATGGATCCCTGGAGTCAGCAGCAGACAGACCCCAGCTAGACCATCCTGGATTGACAGTCCTAATTTGGAAAGATCCTCAGGGAGCAATATTTGGCAGGGTCCCCTCCCTCCACCCAAATTTAATTCAGAACGGACTTCCATATACTTTTTAAAAAGGCTTTAAACTGTAGTTTTTGTTTTTAATCTTGGAAAACCAGGTGTAAAAAAAAAAAAAAAGTAACAACATGGTGTTAATCTGAGAAGTAAAGTACCTGGAGAACAGGATGAGGACAGGACAGATATCGGAACATGGAGGTGGCTCCAGCTCTACAGCCTCTAATTCACGTGGCATGTAATCTTCTTAAACAATGATTACAGATACTAAATGTGCATTTGCGGCGACTGGAACTGTCATTAATTACTCTGCAATATCCCGTTGACCAAACTCTCTCCTCAAGTAAATACATGTAGCTTCCACTGAAATTAGTGGGTGTCACTTACAGGTAACTGAAAGGAGAATTTGGTTCTGTGACCTTACAAGGCACTGTGAAGACTGGGATTTACAAACGATGACTAAAGGAGATTTCTAGCAGAATCAGTCAGCAATAAGGAAGGAATTAAATATCTTTATTTCGATGGAGTTAAAAAGCAAAACAAAACAAAAACCACCTTCTGTCTAGACTTTGTTTGGGGCAAGATGCTAGGTACTGCCGGGGGAATCCAAGCTAAGACACAGACGCCCTGCCTTGACCTGCTCCCACAGCTGCAGGGGAGAGACCTGGCCAACATCTCTTGCATCTAGATCATTCCCTCAGTCCTCAGCCTAAATGTCACTTTCTCCAGATGAGATTAGGTCTTGCTGGCAAGATGCATCATGTTTGCGATTACTTGTTTAATGCCTGTTTCCTCCTCCAGTTCCAAGAAGAGAGGGATCACATTTATCTTATCATAGGGTCTGTGAACATCCTGGTAAGAACACAGGAGTCAGAGCCAGCAGCCTGTGTTCAAACCTCTGCTCTGTCACTCACTCTCTGTGTGACTTTGGGCAGAAGATGACTACTTTAGGTCTATAAGATATCAGAAATAGAAATAAAAATATTCTAAGGCATATGAACCAATGATCTAGATTCTAGACAGAACTATTACTTTCTTTAGAACAAAATTTTGAAGCTCCTTAAGAGAGATTGGAAAGTTGAGAGACTACTCAAATCTTTCTTTCTCTCTCCTCCCAAGAAATAGCCAGGTTCGGGCGCCTGGGTGGCGCAGTCGGTTGAGCGTCCGACTTCAGCCAGGTCACGATCTCGCGGTCCGTGAGTTCGAGCCCCGCGTCAGGCTCTGGGCTGATGGCTCAGAGCCTGGAGCCTGTTTCCGATTCTGTGTCTCCCTCTCTCTCTGCCCCTTCCCCGTTCATGCTCTGTCTCTCTCTGTCCCAAAAATAAATAAACGTTGAAAAAAAAATTAAAAAAAAAAGAAATAGCCAGGTTCAAATGTTATTTTTCCTACCACCACATCACTTTCCACCTGTCCTCCAGGTAGTCAGCTTTAACTGTAGCACACTCCTACCTCAGGGCCTTTCCACTTGCTGTTCCCTCCACCTAGAACACTCTTTTCCCAAGGAGCTGTATGGCTCACTCTTCCACCTCCTCAAGGCTTATGCTAACTTATCACCTCCCTATAGGACCTTCTCCAATTACCTTAGCTAAAATAGCCCCTTCCCATCTCATCACTCCATCTGCCTTTTTTTAATGATACACATGCCTACCTGACATCTGTACATTAACTTATTTTTACCTATTTCCCCCCACTAGAATGTAAGCACTCTGAGGGCGGAGGTGTTGCTGTGGTCACTGCCATATCCCCAGCCTGTAGAACACTCTGGTTTATAGTAAGTCCTCAATGAATAGTCAGAATAGAATAAACAAATCTCAGTCTTCTTTTCTCATTGTGAGACACTTGACAATGTTGTTCTCATGCAGGACACATTCCCATGCTGGGTATGCAGATCATGGAAAATCTTAAAATTAATTTTTTGTCAGGTAAAATAAGTTGGCGTCATTTTGCTTTAGATAGGAAGGGGGCATGGAATTCAGAAGCATTTGACGGATGTATGAGTGATGAAATCACACGCTTAAAGATCCCTAAGCTTTTATAAGGGACAGTATATCTGCATCTTACCAGAACACAGAGCAAATAAAATATAAAATTAAAAAAATTTTTTTAATGTTTATTCATTTTTGAAAGAAAGAGGGAGACAGAGCATGAGCAGGGGAGGGGCAGAGAGACAGGGAGACACAGAATCTGAAACAGGCTCCAGGCTTCAAGCTGTCAGCCCAGAGCCCAAGGCAGGGCTTGAACTCATGAACTTTGAGATTGTGACCTGAGCCAAAGTTGGATACTGAACCGACTGAGCCACCTGGGCATCCCCAAATTTAAAATTTTTAAATGTTATTTTGTAAAAAGAACCTTGATTTTTTTTCTAGACTTCTACTCTATAGGTAATATCATAAGTCAATATGCTTTTCCTTCTTTACATCTTGACTTAGATAAAACTTCCTTCTTAAAAACTTCTCCATGACTCCCTCCATTGAGCATTATGTGCTCCCCCCATATGTCCCCATGGAACCCCAAGCTTACCCTACTGAGGCTTTTAACACCATGTATTAGAATACATGTAAATATTGCCTGATTACTTATTTATGTCATTTACTCACCCCCACCCAACACTATCGCCTCCTCACCGTCAACCTGCAGGTCACAAGCTTTAGGGCAGACAAGCCCAAGTTACCTCATTGAGCATTTTACACACAGCACATACTGTGTGAATAAAATTTGTTAAATCAACTAATAATGTAAGTTCTTTTTTTTATTTTATTTTTTTATTTTTTTTTCAACGTTTTTAATTTTATTTTTGGGAGAGAGAGAGAGACAGAGCATGAACGGGGGAGGGGCAGAGAGAGAGGGAGACACAGAATCGGAAACAGGCTCCAGGCTCCGAGCCATCAGCCCAGAGCCTGACGCGGGGCTCGAACTCACGGACCGCGAGATCGTGACCTGGCTGAAGTCGGACGCTTAACCGACTGCGCCACCCAGGCGCCCCTGTAAGTTCTTTTTAAGACTAGGCACACACAAATCATTGTTTAAAATAGAAAATTTATCATGTATGGGGCACATGGGTGGCTCAGTCAGTTGAGCATCAGACTCTTGATTTTTGGCTCAGGTCATGGTCTCACAGTTCATGAGTTCGAGCCCCGCATTGGGGCTTGGGATTCCCTCTCTCCCTCTCTCTCTGCCCCTCCCCTGCTCGCACTCTCTCTCTCAAAATAAATAAATAAACTTAAAAAATCCTAAAAAAAAATTTATAATGTACAGATTTTGATAAATAGTAAAAAATGGTGGTGTGACTTTTCAGGCACAGCTTTATTCTGGGTGCCTGTAGTTTGGAATCATGAGTATTCAATTCTAGAATACCATCCCAGTTTTCTTTTCCTTCCTCTGCATTACAAATTTGCCCACAGATAAAACTGAAAAGAAAATGGAGTGCTATATCAGCGAGCACACACACCAAAACAAAATTTACAATGTAGGTAAGGGAGAGGGGAACATTCTGGAAGCCCAATAAGTCACCTCATACTCAGGGAGAAAGAATTTTTTTTACAAAACTGAAAAAAATCATGAGGTCACAGCTTATAAGCACTGCAATAATTGGTTATTGCCACTCCTGTGAGCATTAGCAAGTCACTTGCTGAAGGGTGTGACTTGGACAAGGACGCTTCAGGTTGGCTACAATTTCCAGCTGTATAACTCTCTCCCACTCAAGAGACCGTATCGAAGGCAGTAAGCAAGAATAGCATTATTGCAGGAGTAACCCTGAGTCCTTGGCCACTTCTCCAGAAATATAAATCATTTGCGCACTCGGTACCTCACAGTGTATCATGGCAATCATGGCATGAGAAACTCGGGTCTAGAGCTGTAGCTCTCCCAGTATCTTGACTGGGGACAGCTTAGGCAGGACAAAAGTTTCTGTGGTCCATGTATTCCACTCCTTTCTACTTTCCAATCAGGAAAAAAAACAAAACTCAGTAATGACAAAGACTACAAATGCAAAAATTCAAAAAAACTAGTTAAATCAAGGACAGTAGCAATTGAAAAGCATGATTGAGGGGCGCCTGGGTGGCGCAGTCGGTTGAGCGTCCGACTTCAGCCAGGTCACGATCTCGCGGTCCGTGAGTTCGAGCCCCGCGTCAGGCTCTGGGCTGATGGCTCAGAGCCTGGAGCCTGTTTCCGATTCTGTGTCTCCCTCTCTCTCTGCCCCTCCCCCGTTCATGCTCTGTCTCTCTCTGTCCCAAAAATAAATAAACGTTGAAAAAAAAAAAAAAAGAAAAGCATGATTGACTCAAGGCAGAATCTGTTGTTCACTGATAACAAAGACCCTTCATAAACACAGTGGGAAGTCCAGCTCTCTCTCTGCATATGTGCACATGCATTGGGAGTTTTGCAACACTGGCAAGTATTACTTGTGAGCAAAGCTATCTCAGTGGAATAGTCAACAAACTCAACAAAAATAGGAATACCTATAAACTCACTTATTTACTAGTACGTAGGCTGTAGTATATCATAATCAACATCCAGGAACTCCCGCATTGTCTGATTAGTTCATTCAATGCCCATCAAATGGATCTTTTCAGACCTTACATGGACCATGGAGTATACCTTGAGAAACATTTCAGTAAGACAATTACACAATCAACTATTAAGTTTAGCTTCCAATATGTGCCTAATACAGCTTACTGCTTGTGACGAGGATAAAAAATATGAACAGGTCTGAGGAGCTTGTAGGTACTCAATAAATATTTAGAAAAATCATGTATTAGAGAGCAAAGGAACACATATGACTAGTATTGCTGGAAAGAATGAAAATGTTTTCATTGTGTACAGTATTTCATGTGCAGTAATTGAGAGTAAATGCAATCCTTTCAACACTCTGGTCTCAAGATTTGTTATACTGTATCTAAAACCCATTGACCTGCATCAGCAAGTCATCCATAACACGTGCAAGATAAATTGCAAAGGGAATACCATCTCGGAGACCAGCTAGGAGTCTGGGGTAATAAAACAGGCCCAAAGTATGGGTTTCCAGTTAATTTGGCAACAAGTGTGGATAAGCGTGAACCATAATTCTATAATATGCTCGAGGCTTAGGAATACATGTATGAGTTAATAAGTAGAAGTAGCTGTGAAACACAGTGAGATTTGATTCAGCCTTTGAAATCTCGTACACCTGCTATGAAAATATCTGCAGTGAAAGAAAATCAGATACAGTAAATAATTCACAACACAAATTCTCTCGTGTGGGTGGGAAGTGAGTGGTGTTTGCCTTTGTCTCATTTTATATCATTTGTGTCAGAAAATCCACAGCTACAACCTAGACTGCTTTCTAAAATGGCAAACTAAAGATTCTAAGCTAACAATAGGCAACTGCAGAGCTGATATGAATTTGCTGGTTGCCTGTAGTACTATCAAAAGGTACAGTGGGCTGCAGAAATTCTTTTCTTGGTCGTTGCCTTTCTTTTTCTTGTCTCTGTGCAGGCTGTAAATAGATTGTAAATTGTGTGATACTGGTGAACCTGAAAAATAATGCAAGGCTACTTTTAGCATAATCTACCAGAGCATAAAAATTTTGCTTTTCTACCAAAAACTACTTGACCAGTGCACTTGACCTTGATGCCTGTGACTTCATCTATTTTTTTTTTTTTTTCAGAGAAGCTTGAAGGTCAGAGGACCAGGGAATGAGAGTAGGATCCCAATAAATGCATTAATCGTATTTTTAAAATTTTCTGTATCTTATGATGTTTTGACTTTTGGAGAACATTGCAGACCCAGGAGAGAGTGCCCCTCGCAGGGCTAGCTAATTCCTAAAGATGCATCGGACCATTGATCACGACTTTCATGTGCAAACCAGTCCATCCTGAATCCATATCCCTTAAGCATCTCCTTTATCTAACCCTCATACACCAAGCCAATAATTTGTCTTCCCTAATGCATCTCATGGTCAGGTACCAGGCAACTACCTCTTTTACAATCCAAAGGCCACGAGAATTATTCCAACTAGCCAATCTTAGCTGTTGACTCTACTTTACCTTGCCTTTTCTGCAGAAACCCCAATAAAGGCTTTGGCCTATGCTTTCCTCTCCCTCCTTTCTGCCTCCTGACTGGAACTGGGGGACCTCTTGTGGCCCTGCATGACATGGATACATCTTAGGATACATAAGTGATAAATTCTTCTTTCAATGGTATTGGCTTTTCCATGTTGTCACTCAGTCATCCATAATCAGAGTCCCATGGGTACAAACAAGGCCACGGGCTTTTGTGGTCATTTTTCGGAACATGCTTTCTTGGCCTCAAATCTGGCTCAGAGATGACCTAATTTCAAAAAGATAACACAAAGTACTATAACCCCCATCCCAGGATGGGAGCCAGGCCCTTTCCTCATCTCTGCCTATTTCCAGTGTGGCGCAGTGATGTATGGGGAAGCACACTCTCTTACTGACTTTCTGTCATGGCACCAAAGTCCAGAAAACTTGTGTGACCTACCGAAAAAAGTAGGAATGTAGATCTGTACAGGAAGTGAAACAGTAGAGCCCCGCACCCCTGATTCCTCAATGTCGAGCCACTGGAATAACACCACTGATCATGATGACAGCTGTGAACATTCGTTTACTGAGTGGCTCTGTGCCCTATGTTTTACACGCATCATCTCATTGAACTCTTACAACGAGGCTGTGAGGTAAGTGCTATCATTATCCCATTCTGGAGATGAGAATTTAGGCATGAAGGTCATTAGTCCAAGGTCATGTATCTAGTGACTGGTGACCTGGGACAAGACAAACCAAGTCTAAACCACAGCCCAGGCTCTAAACCCTTACCCTATACTACACCTGCCAAAGCTGAACAAGGCTCCATTTCCCTCATGACACAGAATTCAAGGACATAATTCCTTTCGTGAATGAAACATCGATAGTCTGAAAACCTCAACCCCTAGTTGGCATCTCTAACTGACTGGTAGATGATGCCATATTGCCTTCCAAACCAAACATACTTTTGATAGATATTCACAAGCAGGGGCAGGGCCAGGAAACATTGTGAAATAGGCAACCTCCTGATTTCTGGTGATTGCTTTTCCTAGAATTCAGGGATCTCACTACTTTTGCAGGTGAACCAAATGACTCCACGTCCCACATTGTCCTCTGTGGTCTGTGCCTTAGGCTCCAAAGTATTTCTGTGGATCTCTAAACCTGTCCGAATTCTCATTCTCTCTTGCGTTCTCTAGAATCCATTAAGGGTTCTGGATTCAAATGGACCTGGCTTCTAATTCTAGCGACCTCTAATTCTATACAACTTTTAGCTGTGTGACCTTGATCTCCACTGTCATCTATAAAACTGCCACTGTAGCATGGACTTCCTCAGTTTTTTTTATAAAGATAAAAATGATACTTCACGTGTGCTGTGCCAAGATCAATTCTTATCATGTAATTGATATTCTATAGTGATAGTTCAGTCATGAGGAATAGTTCCCCAATTTTCATATGTACTATTTCAATATAAAGCAATAACATTGGTTTCTAAGAGTCACAAAAGCATCAGTCTCTTTACAGTATAGACATACTTCACAAAGATGGCTTAATAAGCCAGCCATGAAATTAAGCACTGACCTAGCATATCTGATAGGAATTTGAAAGAAATACAGGAAGCTCTGATAAATATAGACAGTAGAATAAATGAAATTTAAGCCATGGGTCTAAGAAGAGGATGCAGTCTACTTTACAACGTTGCCAAATGTCTGCAGTTCTTATGTCATAAAATTCTAGGAAGAATGTAATACATTCAGCAGAACTAATAAAAGGAAAAAGCAGGAAGGCAAACATCATAAGTCAGAAGTCTTCATCTCTGTTCTGCCACTCGTTGGCCATGTGACCTTGGCTATATCTCTACGGATGTCAATTTCCTTCTCTGTACAATGACAGTGTTGGGCCAGACAGTCCTGGAGATTGCTTTCAGTTGTACCATTCTATGAGGTGATGAGTCCGACTCTACCATTGTCCTCTCCCCTTGTTCTCTGGAGATATTGTTACCACAATAGTTACTGTTGCCTCCCAAGTAACATCACGTAGCAAAGTCTAGTCACGCACAGGAATTCTAGGCACTGTGACCATGAATCCTAATCCCTCTTTGGTCACACCGTCATTGAACGACCTTGCGCGGGACACGTAACTCCAGCTAACTGCCTCAGATGCCTCACCAGACAAAAACCTCCAGGGATTTACAGGATAAATTTCCAACTCATTGCACTCTACAAGCTGCCCTCCAAATGCCTTTACAATGTTTACCCTGGGACCACCCATGACAAATCATGAAATTAGGCTGGTTTCCTGAATAATTTTCTTTCTTCTTTCTTTCTTTCTTTCTTTCTTTCTTTCTTTCTTTCTTTCTTTCTTTCTTTCCTTCCTCCCTCTCTCCCTCCCTCCTTTCTTTCTTTCTTCCTTCCTTCCTTCCTTCCTTCCTTCCTTCCTTCCTTCCTTCCTTCCTTTCAGTAGGCTTCACACCCAGTGCAGGGCCCAACATGGGACTTGAGCTCCCAATCCTGAGATCAAGACCTGAGGTGAGATAAAGAGTCAGATGCTTAACCGACTGAGCTACCCCAGGCACCCCTCCCTGAATAATTTTCAATCATGGTGTGTCTCCACCTCCAACATAGAAACCTATTTCTCCCTATTCAAACCATAACCATCTTTCAAGGGAGGCTAAATTTAAATGAAAATTTAAAAGGCTGAAAAACTGGTCAAATTTGTGGCAAACTCAAGGCTAGGAAGGAGGGCTGATATACACTGTACAATAGAACCACCAGTATTTCAATAGGCTGAAATAGAGAGTAGAAACCAAGGAGAATTAATGCCAACTTTCAGCAAATATTTTTGAGCAGATGTGTCTTATAATGGAATTGGTGCTATAATCCCCTCCCGAAATTTAGTGGATAGGAAGTTCAATATTTCTATAACAATAATAAAATAATGATAGCCATTTATTGTGCAAATTTTATGTTTTAGGCATTATGCCAAAGGCATCACATACCACGTCCATTAGAATGCTTTCAGCTGCAATTTGGAGTACCCAACAAAAACTGGCAGAGTAGTAAGGATTTTCTATCTTACAGCCATAGATAGTGAAGGGGCTGGTTCCAGGTTTAGTTGCTTAAGCAGCATAACAACACCATGGAAACTCATCCTCCAACTCTGCCATTCTTGCAAAGTCAGCAACATCTCTCCTTGTGGTTGCACAATGGCTGAAATGATTCCAGGGGCCATATCTCAACATATAGAAAAGTACACCTCCGACATGTCTCTTTTTACTATTTAGGAAAACCCTGCACACAGCGTCCCTGCAATTTCCCTCACATCTTATTGTCTGGAATCAAATCACTTACCACACCTAAATCTGTCAATGCCAAGGGAAATGGACTGCCAATACCATCTTAGACCTGTCATGATTCACCCCTCACTCACCTTCCTTGAACACATGGGATGGTGTCCACCTTCCCAAACAAACCTCTCCACAGGCAAAGAAGAGAAGGATTGGGCTGGGAAGTAGCAAATGGGTAGATAGTCAACAGTATTTACTACACATACATTATCATTTTAATAAATCATCTTCAAATGAGTTATTATGTTCATTTTATACATTTAAAACACTGAGGCTCAGAGAAGTCAAGTAACTTGCCCATAGTCACACAGATAGAAGTGGGAAATCCTACATTCTTAATCATCATACTGATGGTTCTGAAATGTCAATGTATGTAGGAAACATCAAGAGTTAGTGAAAATGTGGGATGCCTGGATGGCTCAGTCGGTTAAGCGTCAGACTCTTGGTCTGGGCTCAGATCATGATCTCACAGTTCATGAGTTTGAGCCCATGTCGGGCTCTGCACTGACAGTGCAGAATCTGCTTGGGATTCTCTCTCTCCCTCTCTCTGCCCCTCCTCCACTTTCTCTCTCTCTCTGCCTCTCTCTCAAAATAAATAAACTTTAAAAAAATTTTTAAAAGATTAAAAAAAAGAGTTAGTGAAAAATGAGGATTTCTGGACTCCACACTCAGAGATTCTGAGGGCAGAAGTCCTCATTTTTCATTTTTAACAATTTCAGTCAATTTGGATGCAGGGTATCTACGAACCACATTTTGAGAGAGAGAGAGAGAAAGAGAGGGAGAGGGAGAGAGAGAGAATGGGATTGGCTATCACTTGGGCAGAAATCCGAATTTTTTTTTAAAAAGCCCTGATTTTCTGGAAGCTTCAGACCCACCATCGAGCAAAAGCTATTGTTTACACAGGTCAGGCCCTATATGGTGTCCATGTCTGGCTCACTAATTTAAGAAGGATGTAGATAAAACGTGTGGGGAACAAGGTTCAAGAGGGACCTCTAAAAGTTGGGTCTTCTAAGTAATCATTGAAGAATTTGGGAAAGTTTAGAGTGGAGGATAGTCAACTTTTTGGCTTAGGGGAGAGAGGAAGCCATCATAAACCTTCAAATATCAGCTAGGCTGTCACATGTAAAGGATGTTCAGAGGTAGAATCAATGATCAGAAATCAGGAAGAGGCTCATTTTGTTTTATTATAAGAAATAATAGCCTAACAATTAACATTGTGCAATAATGCAAAGGAGTCTGCCTCATTCAAGCAGAGGCTGGCTGACCCATGACCAGAGCTACAGACACAGTAGAAGGGATTCCTCAGTTGAAAGGAAGGCAAAGCAGATGGCTCCTAAGATAGACTGTGGTCCTCCAATCTCCTTCTCTGCAAACTGACTTATGTTAGAGTGCAGAGGAGAGGGGCAGAGGGAGAGAGAGAGAATCCCAAGCAGGCTCCAAGCTCAGTAAGGAGTTCAATGTGGGGCTTGATCCCACAACCCTGGATCATGACCTGAGCTGAAATCAAGAGTCAGACACTCAACCAACTGAGCCACTATGGTCATTTCTGCTGAACACCTTGGAGTGCAATTTAGCTTCTATTTTAATTTTGTTAATATTAGTTTTATTAGCATAATTAATATAAAATGATTTTAATACAACATATTAATAGTAATGTTAATTCATAAATATATTAATATAACTTCTATTCCAGGTTACATTTCTATTTTAATGTCCATATGTGTAATTCATTTAAAAAATGAAATTATTATTTAAAATGAAAAAAAAATTTAATTTATAAATATCCTGTTTGCCCTGGTTGATAGGACATGTCTGACTTTTCTTTGTGTCCTTGTGGCATCGAACTTATAGATACCTAATACATAGTTGGCAAATGAAAAAGGATGGCCTAGAATGGTGGGTCAGCACATCCAGATTATAACACTGCACAACATGAGTAGTGAGTAACTTTTAATATTTCTGCCCTTCTTACTACCATTCTTCCCCCTTTGGGCACTGAGCATTGTGGTTATATTTGCAATATGTACCTTCCTCTCTAACCATCATTGATTGGGCCAGAAGTTAACACATGCTGATAATTTCTTAAAAGGTGGCTATACTTATATGCAGACTCAGAGCATGGTCTACTGAAAAAGAATGAAGTCAATGAAAGACAGAGTGAGTTCTCTGGCTTCTCCACCCCTGGATCCCAAGGTCTTCCTGAGGGCCAAGTGTAAATGTGCCCTTGGTCTCTGTGAGAAACCTCTGTGTCTTTATAAAATTCCTTCCTTCCTTTCTTCCTTCTTTTCTTCCTTCCTTCTCTCTTTTCCTTCCTTTATTCTTTTAAACTTTATGGAAGTTTAAACGGTTTTAGTTCGTTTCAGCCAGAATCTTGAATCCAAATGAATTTGTCTCTAGGCTTGCTGTTGAAGTGACTGATGACAATATCCCATGTCCTGACAGCTCCAGGAAAGCTGAGAATTTAAAGAGCTCAGATGATGAGAAAGCACCTGTATGATGCCAAATATTTTGGAGAGTTTGAGATCAGAACTACTTCAGGCTGATTTCTTTACCACTCCAGCCTTGAATCTGCAGGGACATCAAAGCCCCTGTGAAGACTCCACTGCAGACCACAAATATCCTTTTAACAAAAATTCCCCCCACAGGAATGATGAGAAAGGAAACAACCTCTAGGACAATGAGGCCAGACCAGCTCAAATGAGAGATGGGAATATCCGGGGGTATCTACAGCCCCCTTGTGCCACAAAGAGCTTCTCCATGCAACATTTTGGGTCTGCATAAGGCAATCCATCTGTAAGGTACAAGTAGCCTTTCACAATCACATTTATCAGTGAGTAATCACACGAACTCTGTATTTCAGTTTTATGGCAAAATCGTTTCACAATATGCACGTGTTTTCCTCATTTTGTACCCCATGGCTATCAGGCAGAACATGTTGATGTCACATTGATACACTCACTGAAAAACAGTGCCTGAACAAATCCAGGTGACACTCTTCCAAAACCCCCAGTTTCAATGTAAATGGCAAAGCAGCACTGGCTGTAAATGAGGGGCAGCGGGAGATCTGCGGTAGCAGACTAGGCAGGGACATCGTTGAGAATTTTTTCTCTCCTGCGATGAAGATCTCTCTTGTGTTGGTCAAAGTGGGCAAATCATTAACACAGGAGTGCTGAGGAAGAAATGCTGCTTCTTGGCTTTCCTATTCCTTAATTTTTTTTTCA
Source organism: Herpailurus yagouaroundi (assembly GCF_014898765.1). Lineage (NCBI taxonomy): Eukaryota > Metazoa > Chordata > Mammalia > Carnivora > Felidae > Herpailurus > Herpailurus yagouaroundi. The sequence continues at coordinate 27,593,379 of NW_024412413.1, read as the reverse complement.
TATTTCTTTATTTTTGAGAAAGAGAGAGAGAGCAGGGGAGGGGCAGAGAGACAGGGAGGAAGAGAATCCCAAGTAGGCTCCACGCTGTCCGAGCAGAGCCCCATGCAGGGTTCGATCTCACAACCCGCGAGATTATGACCCAAGCTGAAATCAAGATTGGACACTTAACCAACTGAGCCACCCAGGTGCCTCTGGCTTCCCTATTCCTTAGTCTTACTTAAAGTCCAAGGCATTTGTAGACCCTCTTCCTTGGGTCCTTTTCATCCTCCTTACTGCTTTTTGATTCTTTTGTTTGTTCCCAGGGGTAGGAAAGGAATCAAAGCACAATGATTTTCACATTGAAGACTGGTTTAAGGAACAAAATTTGCAGTGTGTCTTGAAATGACTGCCCCTATTTCTATAAAATTATTCCTCTTACTGCCTTGTGGATGCTGAACTGGTTGCAGGTCTGAGAATATGCTTTAACCACGCAACACTTCTGTTCAAATTTAGCCTAAGAAGTTGAGTTGGCTTCCCTTGATCTACTTTTTCCCCCTTTGATCTATTTTTTTAGTTAATAGAATTCAGGTTTTATTCCTGAAATGATATTTATAAAAAAAATTTTTTTTTTTAATCCAGAATCCTGGGGCACCTGGCAGGCTCAGTCAGTAGAACGTGCAACTCTTGATCTCGGGGTTATGCGTCTGAGCCCTATGTTGGGTGTACAGATTACTTTTAAAAAATCTTTTTAAAAACATAAAAATAAAATAAAATAAAATCCAGAATCCTGTCAAGGTAAATGCCCTACAGTGGCATTCATTTGTATTCTTTTCCCCCACTACCATCATTATTCTTTTAGATGCTCCAATTGACCCACATTTGTCCAAAGGAAGCCAATATAATCTGGTTTCTGTATCATTTTGACATTGGCTCTTCGATTCTCGAGCACTAACTTTCTAGCAAAAGTGAGTCTAGGCTCACTTTGTACTTTTTCTGTCTCAGACCTAGAATCAGTTATTTTTCCAAGGAGTCTTGTTCTTTTCAATAAATAATGATATTTAGAAACCAAGATCTAGCTTCTAGGTGTGCTCATTGCTAATGGGACGTAACTGTATACAGATTCTTTCAGTATGCAGAACTAAGGAATGTATTTTTTCAAGAAATCATGGGTTCTTATTGATACCTCCAATTCTCATCCAATATCATAGAAATCTTCCTCTCTTTCTCCTAGTTTATATTTTTATCTTCCCTCACATTGAGAACCTTATTTCCAAAAATTTAAAGATATTTTCTCATTTGCTGTATGCTTCAATCCATTCAAAATAATCTCAGTATTGCTTACCAATACCACCACAAATAAATCCAAGTTAAAGGAAATATTGTTTAAAGTTCTTTCTGTTCAAAGAATACATCATATAAAAGTGTATTAACACTGGGCCTGAATCAATTCCATTTTTTTCTAGGTCTGCCTGGATGGCTTAGTCGGTTGAGCGCCCAATTCTTGATTTCAGCTCAGGTGTGACCTCACAGTTCATGGGATTGAGCCCAGTGTTGGACTCTGCACTGACAGGGCAGAGCCTGCTTGGGATTCTCTCTCTTTTCTCTCTATCTGCCCCTTCCCCACTCTCTCTCTCTGTCTCAAAATAGATAAGTAAACATTTTTTGAATTCCGTTTTTTTCTATATACTTGATGTACAATTTGATATGCAGTTAAGATCATTTTTTCTGTTTATATTCGTTTTTTAAATTTTTAAATGTTTTTATTTCTTTTAGAGAGAGAGAGATTATGAGCAGGGAAGGGGCAGAGAGAGAGGGAGACACAGAATCCGAAGCAGGCTCCAGGCTCTGTGCTATCAACTCAGAGCCTGACTCAGGGCTCAAACTCGTGAACCAGGAGATCAGGACCTGAGCTGAAGTCAGACGCTTAACCAACTGAGCCACCAGGGTGCCCCTGTTTATATTCAGTTTTAACGTTTGCCCTTTTTATTCTTTGTATTTAATTTTGTTTTTTACTTTTTTAATTTTATTTTTAAAATATGTATAATTTTCACATGTTTCAAAAATCAAAACTGTATAAAAACATAAACTCAAAGAAATCTTAGTCCCATTGCTATCCTTTCCACCCTAATTGCTTCCAACCCTCTTAGGTAGCTATTTTTATGAGTTTATAGAGTCTTAATATTTTTATTTTTGCAAATCTTTGTATTATTTTTTTTATTTTGATATTTTAAAAGTTTTCTATTTTTACTATAGTGGTTACCTTTATACTAACTAATACTTTGTAATTTTTAATGGCCATAATTCCCCTTTTCCTTACATGGACTTCTAAAATTGGTTTAGATCTTTAAGTAGTATCTTTTGACTCCCACTTATGACCTAAATGCCAGTCAGTGGTTTTATTTCACTTCTCCTCTTCCCTTTCTTCTTGTTTTCTTTCTTTTTTTTCTTTTTTACATTTATTTATTTTTGAGAGACAGAGTGAGACAGAGTGCGAGGCGGGGAGGGGCAGAGAGAGAGAAGGAGAGACACAGAATCTGAAGCAGGCTCCAGGCTCTGAGAAAGAGTTCAGCACACAGCCCAACACGGGGCTCGAACCCACAAACGGTGAGATCATGACCTGAGCTGAAGTCGGATGCTCAACCCCTGAGCCACCTAGGCCTCCCTCCTCTTCCCTTTCTCTTCTCCAATATTGTCAGCTGTGCTCTTTCTAATGTAGAAGAACGTGCAGTATTTACAGGCTATTCTTCCAACTTTGTTCACAGTCTTAGACCTCAAGTTAAGTACAGTCGGTGCTCATCGGCAGCATTTTTGCTGCTTTTTCCTCAGTCATCTTCTAGTGGGATACAGTTCATCATCTAGCAGATTTCTCAGGATGAGATTATGATTGCATACACTCTGATTTCTTGCATGTTTAAAACTAGTTGCCTATAGTCATATTTAAAGGACAGCTGGGCTAGATAGATAACACAACCTTGTTTTAAAAGTGGGAATGGAAACAATTCAAGTAATCAACAATCAAAGATGTTTAGTTAAATAGTGAACCCTGGTCCACACATCTATCACACATGCTACAACTGCTGCAGAAAAACAGGAAATGATACATAAACGTGGAATGGCCAAATTTGTGTTTTTAAAGCATAAGGATGCTATAAGTATGTGTATGGGTGTGTAGCAAAAAGCAGGTCAGAGGTACCTTAAAAAATTAGCAGTTATTTTCTTTGATTAATAGAATTATTGGTGATTTTTAGATTCTCCTTCGTGCTTTTCTCCCCCCGTTTTTCAAATTGTTCAACTTGTGGGATGGGAGAGAACACGGTATTTTTTTTTTTTTTTTAAAGCAAGACAAAGATCTAAAGTTTTCAAGGCTTATTTTTAATGTGTTGGTTTTCATCAATCCCACAAGACACAGTGTACCAAAGAAAGAGCAGCATGATCTAATTAGCAAGCTCAGGACAGTCTAGGCTGGTCTCGGTGCTCTGCCTGTCCTAGGTACTCGATCAATGTTGGCTGGTGATTAAGAAAACTACAATTAGTCAGCTCTGAGCAGAGTCATTTTAGGCAGTAATGTTAGTGTTTTTGAGTCAAGCGTCTGCCCTCCCAGGACTGTGGTGAGGACAGAATCAAGTAGTGTATAAGTAAAACTGTCAGTGTTGTGTCTGGCACATAGTTCTCATTTCATCTAGGAGGGAAATATATATTGTTACCCTCTTTTTCTCAATAACTAATGGGGATGTATTCGCATTTACTTATTCTGAAGGATGTAAAAACAAAATGGACAGGTAGCCAGTTAAAAAAAAAAAAAAAAAGCCTGAGGCAGCCTATGAGAGTGTTCTAGAGAAACAGAGAGGAAGAGACAGCTCAGAGAGCACGCAGAGAGCAAAAAAGCAAGACAGAAACTTTAGAGATCATTAGAAATTACAGTAGTTAGGCCTTCTAAGTAAGAGTGGCTTGTGGGCTTATAAGTAAGAGTGGAGGAAACCAGTGTCCCTAAATCATAACTGTATTGTTATAATAAAAATAAGCAAGTGGAGTATCCACCTGCTTTGCTAAGTAATGATCACAGGATAGTAAACTCATCACAGCTCTTCCATCGGCTTCCCCCAGTGGATCTGACCAAGAACAGACAGCACCCCAGAGCGACTGAATCAGAATCTGAATGTGAAATGCCAGGCCTAAAAGTTTTTTCTGAACACCTCTTCCAAGGGATTATGATGACTAACTAGGTTTGGGAGTCACTGGCCTATATATACATGCGCCCACCATCCATCCCATCCAGCAGGACAGTCCCAGAATAAATATTACAAGAGCCCCTCCTGGTACTCCTGGTCTTTCTCTCAAGACATACACATTACGTGCTCTCCTACCTGGACCTCAGCCTCCCAAAGGCACTTTTGTGAAGGCGGCCTCACCTCTATAGGGACGGCCTTGAACCATTATTTCCACTCCATGATGGAAGACAAGACGTAGAGAAAAATCACCCCTTGAACTTAAATTCACATTAAAATGTCAAACGATAACCATATTCTACCTGAGAGTGGAAACTGATGAGTGGAGAAGACAAAAACATACATTTTAGCGGGGAAGGAGAACGGGGATCCTGAGCACCTCAAGAACAGTTGCTTCTGCTACTTTGCCATTTGGTCCAAGTCAATCAAGAAGGTCAGAAATAAATATGGATCTGACTTTATCTGCTGGTTATTTAAGAGCTTTTGCTCATTTCTTCTTTCCAATTTGTGGTCCCCAGTTTCTAGAAAAGTCAAAATTAACCAAACCAGTGGACAGTGATGTCATATTGTATTTCGACTGCTGAAAAACCAATCAACACTCCTCGTCGTGTTAACGTGTCATCCAGTTTTGAGTGTTGTTACCTTGTTCTGGTTTAATCTTGATCTGTTGCTTGTAAAATAAGGACAGGCAAAGATAAACATAAAAACCCGAGTGTTCCTAAAAGTATTCATGTTATAAAAATGTAGGAGAAAATATTTTAGGTCCCCTGGTGCACTGAGTATACTCAGTGCCCTCCATATTCCCCCTTATATCTGCCGTCATGTCCCTGGACTGCCCACCTTCCCCAGCCCCACACAGCTCACCTGGCCCATGCACTGCGGGTGTTTTCATCCTTCCTGTCTTGGCTTATCATATTTCTAACTGGGGCCTTTTCCATAGAAAGGATTTTTAGTTACTGGACTCCTCAATTAATATTCAAGTTACCAAAGTTACCAATTTAAAAACCTGGGTTGCACTGCTTTCAGTTCGAATGACAACTCTGTTTATAAGACTAGTAATGGAAGAAAAGTATTTTCAAGTTTTTTTCTAATTCTCCAGAAATTGCAGCGGACAGACTGACCTGCTCAAACAATCAGTTCTGTCTACAAAGTTAATCAATTAAATAGTCTTAATTTTAAACTGCATTAACAAAAGTAAGATACTGAAATTTATTTCTAAGTGCTTCCAATGTCTTACAGGACAAATTTACAACTATAACAAGCAAAAACTTCCCTTGCTACACTGTGGTGAACAGAGCTGTTGATTCACTATGTTTTACATTTGAAACTAATGTAACATTGTTGTGTCAACTCTATTCAAATTAAAAAATTAAAATCAGGGGCTCCTGGGTGGCTCAGTTGGTTAAGTGTCCAACTCTTCTTGATTTTGGCTCAGGTCATGATCTCATAGTTCATGAGATAGAGCCTCAAATCAGGCTCTGCACTGTAGCATGGAGCCTGCTTGGGATTCTCTCTCTCTCCCTCTCTCTCTGCCCCTCCTCTGCTCTAGCACATGCACTCTCTCTCTCTCTCTCTCTTCCCCCCCCCCCCAAAATCAATAAATAAACTTAAAAAAAAAAAGTCCCTAGCATTTAAGCTCTCTTATTGCAACTATAATCAAATAAACTTAAAAAAAATCATAAATTGAGTTCCCTTAAGCATTCCAGTTCTGGTGATAAACTTAATCACCATCTCTTAAACCTTTCACGAACCTTAAAATCTCGAGATTAGAATGTTACCCATTTTATATTGAAATCACAAAGACAATCCTTTAGGGTCAGAATATGTTACATTCTCTTGAAATAGCAAACATACTGGTCCTTTTTAGAGAAGCTTAATTTGGGTACAAGGAATTCAGCAACCCCCTGGCCTAGGCTGGATTCAACTAATCTCTTTGCTGCCTGATTGAACTCTGTATTCTTTTCATGTTCTTTTTGCCCAGCTCTGTCCCTACAAGCCCCCATCTGTCTAAAAACCATCAGCCTTTCTTGATGTTGTCCAAAATTTGACAGAATCAATTACTCCTTAAGGTTGATGTGCTAAATACTCCTTAAGGTTGATGTGCTAAAGCTAAACATTCCTTTGAAATGCACACATACTCACTTAGATGGAAATCACATCACTGTTTTCACCTTACAATGCCGCCATCACCACACACACGTTGGTTTAGATTACTCGAGAAGGGGCACAATGAGGTAACAGGCTTTTGTGCAATGAGTTTCAGTTGTCTCCTAAAAACATTTTTTGTGGTATTTGTTTTGAATGCCCTGTGGAAAGAACACAGGCCTCTTGCTTGGTAAGCAGTTTTTGAAAGGCTCGTCTCCAAGGCAGTTACAAACTCAAGACATTGCTAGGAGAAATTCTGTTGTATGAAGAAGGTTGGAGCTGCAAGGGGTCTGGTGGTCATTTGGTCCAACGCCATGCTGTACAAAAAAGAAAACTAAGCTCTAAAGAGAGGGGACAAAGGAGGGAGAAATGCCTTTACTGAATGCCTCCTGTGTTCCAGGCACCGTGCAAGTTAACCTTCAATTAAGATGCATAGAGTGGTGCTTAATAATCCTTTCCAACTGGCTTTCCCCCTCAGATACACTGCAGTGCTACCACACTCCTCAAGTTCACCCATCTTCTGGCCCTGCGTCCTGAGCACACAGCTTGACCTTCCCTTCCACTGAGTCAGTGGAAGCAATCCACCATTGGCTATTTCAAATTTCAAACCCAGCCTCACATGGACCCAAATACCTTGTGAACAGAAGCCCAATTTTAATGGCCTGAGAGGTAAAAAGGAGGTGAATAACCAGAAAGTCTTCCCAGAAGTTTAGAGAAGCAGAAGGAGTAAGTAAGACTAGACAGAGCTGAAATATGGGTGCAGGGTCAAGGGAAGACTGGAGACTGGAGGCAGCAAAGCATATTCACAGAGAGATGGGAAGAGGGTGCACATGCAGGTCATATGGGAAATGATGGACAGAGCAGGAGCCCAGAGAAGGGGGATGTGGACGCAGGTTGAATTATTAAATTGGAAGGAAGGAGAGATGCTTCATTCTCCAAAGCATGGGGAAAGAGGGGGGGTGGACATAAATACTGCTTATAATGGCCCTAGGGTAAAGAAGCCAGGCCGGGGATACAGACTGGGTGCACATGGGAGAGCCTAAGTTCTGGACATCTCCATGAACTAACTAATGGGAGTAAGGGCATGAATGCGCTGGAAGGACATGGAGTTTGAGATTTGGGGATGGGGTAGTCCTGAGTGACGACACAGCACAGTAGAACTCCTGAAAGACCATGCCCTAGTAGATGCCAAGTAAAAAACACTGGGCTTGAAGCCAAGGATCAGATGAGCCATGGCTCAAAGGGGTCATCCTCCTGGACACTGGCGTGACAAAGGCTGACAGGTGGCAGAATTTGGGGGAGAGAAAGGTCATGAGTTTGTTGCCAAAAATCTTTTGTGAGTGCAGAGACAGGTAAGCAGGTGGACACGATGGAGGTGACACAGGGATGAGACACGAGCCTCAAAGCCAAAGGGAATTTTGTATGGGAGGTGTGGAATGGTAGCCAGGCAACAGTTTTGGGGAGCAAGGGAGACACTGACTCCCAACTCCCAGCCTGAGGGCAGAGCAGAAGGCAGGTGCCGTCCAGCAAGATAAAAGGGAAACAGGGAGCTCAGAAGAGACTAAGGCTCATTTGGCAGCAAAAAACCAGAAAAACATTTAGTACAAATGTTAAGGATGTAGGGATTCTGTTTACAACGGGATGGAGTTTCAGATGGCACAATAGAAAGGTGAAGGGAGGGAGGCAGGGGAGAAAAAAAAAGAAAGCATTCTGGCATGATCTAAATAACAGGATAAAGACTAAGGAGGTGTGTGTCTGAGGCAGCAACTAAGGATGAGAGGAACAGGAGGCAGAGGACCTCTGTCCTCAACTTTACTAGCCTTGTGACCTTAGGTGTGACTTACTTGCTGTCTCTATGCCTCAGTTGCATCATTGTAAATGGGGAAAATGCTAGCATAGACCTCATAAGGCTGTTCCTGTGAGAATTAAATATACTAATACATGTAAAATGCATAGAAAATTGATCAGCATACAGTTATAAAAGAAGCACTAACTTTAAAAGGAAAAAGATTCCTACTCCACACTTTTCCCTCAAGCGATGGCCATCCTGTTACATTAAACCCTCAATAACACATCTGTGCTTCCTATCACTTACATGAAGCAAAAAACCAGCAGGCAAAAAAAAAAAAAAAAAAAAAAAAAAATCTGTCAGAGTCACTGATAAGATTCAATTTCTTGCAAACATATAAACATATCCTGTGGCAGTTAACCATTATCCATCTCTTGAAAGGAAGGAAAGATGAAAAAGCTGTTTGAGGACACTAAGAATCTAGTTATAAATGTCTAAGATGGACAGTCAGTAGTCACCTAGTATATAACTCAGCAACAAAAATAAGAACCTCGTTAAGAAATGGGCAAAGGACTTGGACATTTTTCCACAGATGATATACAAATGGTCAATAAGCAAATGAAAAGGTGCTCCACATTACGAATCATCAGAGAAAGGCAAATCACAACCACAATGGGTTACCACCTCACACCCACCAAGATAGCTACTAGCGAAACAAAACAGAATATAACAAGTGTTAGTGAAAGACAGAGAAGTTGGAACTCTTGGCCACTGCCGGTGGGAATGTCAAACGGAACAGCTGCCATGGGGAAAGCTATGATGGTTCCTCAAAAAATTAAGAGTAGGATTACCATATGATCCAGCAATCTTACTTTAGGGTATATATTCAAAGGAATTGAAAGCACTCAAACAGACACTTGCACACCTATGTCCACAGTAGCATTACTCAAGAGGTGGAAACAGCCCAAATATCTGCTGACATATGAATAAACAAAATGGTATATACATACAAAGACATATCACTCAGCCTTTAAAAGAAAGGGAATTCTTAGAGTGCCTGGGTGGCTCAGTCGGTTAAGCATCCGACTTTGGCTCAGGTCATGATTTCACAGTTAGTGGGTTCGAGCCCCGTGCTGGGGTAATAAATAATTGTTGGTTGTTGTTGGTAATAAATACTTAAAAAAATAAAGGGAATTCTGACACGCTACAACATAAATGAACGTTGAAGGCACTGTGTTAAGTGAAGTAGCCAGTCACAAAAAGACAAATGCTTATATGATGTATCTAAAGTACCCAAAATCATAGAAACAGAAAACAGAGAGGTGGTTACCAGGGACTGGGAGGAAGGCGGAAAGGGGAGTTGTTTAATGGGTATGGTTTCAGTTATACAAGATGAAAAAGTTCTGGAAGTCTGTTTCACAACGACGTGAATATACTTAACACTACTGAATTATACACTAAAAAATGGTTATGATGGCAACTTTTATGGGGTTTTTTTGTTTGGTTTTTTTTTTTTTTTGGCCACAGTAAATAAAAAGGAAAGAAAAGAGAGCCATCTAGTATCTCCCCCCTCCCTGCTCCACTTTACTGATGAATAAAATGAAGCCCAGAGAAGAGAACTGACTCATCTAAGGTCACACAGCTCACAGAGGCAGAGTGAGGACCAGAACCCAGGACTCTGATCCCGGCTGCAGGGTTCTTGCTGTTCCACTGAGCTCTCGACGCGAGGTGCTGAGGTAGTGGAAAGATGACATACTTGATTTATTAGTGGTGACAGTGACATTCCACTGAACCTGAAAAGGATAAAGATTCTACTCAGTGCTTACAAAGGCTCATGTGCCTGTGCCTTTTCTCCAGATCCCATCGGGATTATTCAAACCAGCAGGTCTGAGAGGCCACACTGGAAATCTTAGGATATTCACAGCTTCTCTCCCTAGTCTGCAGCAGGCCCCAAAGCAGACAAGAGCAGCTTTTCTGTGCCCAGGCTGTCCCCCTGTAATTTAGAAGTCCAGACAGTTACACCGGAAAACAGGAAGAAAAGCTCGGGGGCTGCTTGAAAACAAGCTCAGTGTGGGGTCTCCAACGTCATGGAGTGAAGCTACTAGTTAAAACGTGCTGCTTTGAAATGGGTTCACTCACTCCTGTCTGGACTCAGGGAGGAGGAAGTCTTTCTCCCATTTAGGGAGATTTCCTTTCGCTCTTTATTCCAAATTCCACACAGGAGACAACAGGAAAAGCTGGCCCCAGCTCAAGAAGCAGAGATGAAAACCAGACCTTCATTTTTGGTAAGGGTGATGTCAATAGGTTGCCTTCTATTTAACATCAGAAATTTCTTTTATTTCCATGGAAATGACGAGTATGGCTGAGAATCCCCATAGCACCTGGCGTGGTGATTCCAGAAATCTCCACAGGTTTACACAGCTTCAGAGCTGAAGCCCAAGACCTCCCTGGTCCTGGTCCCTGTGCTCCTCTGGTCCTCAGGACACACAAACATCTCATGCATACAACACCCCTCTCAGCTCTGAAGGTGTTAGGCAAATCCTTGTTGCATTAATACACCCAGTGATGAAGAACTAAATAAAACATTTTGGCAAGGACATTTCTAAAGATCTTTCCACTCCAGAAATATTTTTTTGTTGTTTGTTTTCAGCAACCCTACTGAGGCTGAACCGGGAGCCTATAAAAAGTCTTCTGTGCTCCCCTAAGCACTCTTAATGAATCGTCAGGAAGGATGGAATAAGAGGGGGGTCAGAGAGCTGGAGCCCGAGCCAGATGCGGAGGCTGCCAGCTTGGCTCGGTGCTCTGGTGGCAGCGCTGAGTGCCCATTCCCCCCACTCCTCGAATTGCTGTGGTCTCTGCCCATACTCCTTAAGGCAATTGGCTGTGCTCCTGGCTCGTCTCGCCTGTGTGTCTGCTAGTTACCGAACAAAGGGTGGAATTGCTCCCATGCCCAGTTTCCCAGATGCTCACAAGCACGGAGCCAGGGATCAGCTGAAACAGAAGGGAGAACTGAGCCGAGAAGCACTGTTGACAAGACTCGGCCACACCTGAGCTGTGGTTCCTGTCGTGTAAAAGCCGATGAGCCATTCAGGAAACATCATGCGCCTCCTGTTTAGAGTTGACCCTGGGAAACAAGAACTGTCTTGAGATGGCACTAAGCATGAAAGTGAGGGAGAAAAGCCACAAGGCCCTGGGTCCTCTGCAGCACCTCCCCCTCCTGCAGACAGAAGTCAGGAGGTAAGAGGTTTTGCTGGGTCTAAGCGTCCCCCCTCTGACCTTCCTTTCCTCCACTACGTGTATTTTCCCCCAAATCCAAGGACCATCTTCATAGCCTGAAACTCCAGAAGAGCTGGCCTTTTGGTAAGACCTTCTCCCCACAGTGAATGCTGGCAAAATGCTTTCTCTAAGCTGAATGATGGCCACCTCTCGGCTCATGGCTAGCTTTGGCAAACCAAAAGGACCTGCAGAGTGGGTGTGCATACAGCCCCTGGAAACAGGAACACAAGTCTCTTATGACTCTCTGTATCGCCCAAATGTCCAGGGGCCATGAGACTATCTGAGACACCTCCAGCAGTTTTGCCGTCAGGAGCTAATTCCAGAAGAATTTAAAACAGAATTCCTTGCCACCATCTTCAAGGAAACCAGGACACAATAACTAAAGAAGACTGTAGGAATGGAGGCCCCAAAGCACCACTAGATCTGATGTGAGGGTGTTGAATTTTTATTGACTGCTCCTTTGGAAGGCAGGAAAAAGGAATTGCATCCATAATTACTTCATCTTCTTTACAAAGAACATCTTTATAAAGATGGGGTTGCAAAACAAACTTGGTCACTGAATCAAGACATTTCTTTTTTATAAAGCTGTATAAAGGCTTTATATGGGGCGCCTGGGTGGCGCAGTCGGTTAAGCGTCCGACTTCAGCCAGGTCACGATCTCGCGGTCCGTGAGTTCGAGCCCCGCGTCGGGCTCTGGGCTGATGGCTCGGAGCCTGGAGCCTGTTTCCGATTCTGTGTCTCCCTCTCTCTCTGCCCCTCCCCCGTTCATGCTCTGTCTCTCTCTGTCCCTTTATACCCTTTATAAAGGTAAGGAGAACCCGTGTAGTGTTTTAATCAGTACTGACTTGGGAGTCTTCTCCTCTACGCAGTATTTACAGGCCAAATCTGGGAGTCAGGGATAGGGAGCGGGGAGGGAACTTCCACTCACAGAGGATCTGCTCTTCTCTAGGTACCAGGCTCGGGGCTTTATATTCAGGACCTTTGAACTCCAGACCCTTATAAGTAGCCACCTCCCCAACATCCCCACTTGGATGGCTAAAAGCATTTCAAACTCATCCCAAACTGGGTTTCCGATCTTCCCCCAAACTCCTGTTCCACCCACAGTCTTCCCCAATCCAGTTGATGGTGGTTCTGTTCTTCCAAAGGCCAAGCCCAAAACTTTGGAGTCACACTTGACTCAAGCATGACTCTTCTATTGTCCTCTTACCCCATTCCCGATCTGTCAAGAAATTCTGTTGGTGCTGCCTTCCAAATGTAACCCAGAATCTCTCTCTCTCTTCCCACCTCTACTGCCACCAGCCTGATGCAGGTCACAACATCATGTCTCTCTCAGATTAGTGCAATGGTCTCCTGGCTTCTACTCCTGCACCTTTATAATCTATTTTCACTATAAAAGGCAGATGGATTTTTTTTTTTTAAAACATGTGAATCAAATCCTGTCACCTCACCACCCAAAATCGATGAACAGCTTCCTACTCTACTCAGAATAGAGTAGAGCCAAGGTATGGGGAAGTATATTGCTCCTACAATAGGTATAGAACAAAGGTGTGAAGTATAGTGTTATCACGAGGCATGAAGAATTGGGACCAAGATTTCAATCTGCCACCCACGATTATATTAGTTAAAACATTACAATATTGCCATCTCTTATGTAGAAAATGGTCAAAAACTCACCATCTCATATGGCTCAATATGACACCATCTATAGAACTAAGATGTACACAAGGCTTTTGTCCAACAGCTACTAGAACTCCCTGGAAAGCAGCACAAACAGGCGATACCCCACAAAGTGCAGATTTGCTAAGCACATAGGAAATGAGAAACATCTGTGATTGTCTGTCTCTGAAATAGCAGTTTGGTTCCCCTTGAGTAGAGTCATGATCCATTGGAATCAAGCCATTCAATAGAAGTTAGGAATTATGTGAAAGTAAACCTTCAAATCTGAGTCCCAGTCATATTTTTCCCTGGAGAGTCAGAGGTATCATGGTCCCACAGGATGACTATTTTAAGTAGAGTTAATTACATTTGAGACTTTGTTATAATTGTCCCTGTGGAGTAAACCTCTCCTGCAGAATCACACCAATAGCACATCCTAATCAAAATTTCCTAGTTTGTTATCCTCTCTTCCCCTTTTCAGCAACTACACATATCTGCCCATGACTTGCTTCTTCCGCTTCGACCTTTGTTCATGCCCATCTCCTTGGAATGCACGTCATCTAGCTGATCTTTCCCACCCTTACTCCCTTCCCCATGCAGACTGGCTTAGAGGTCTTGCACTGCTTCACCATAGCTATGTGGACATGCCTATAATGCTGTTACAAAAACATGGAGGCATACATCTATTCCCCCCCAACCCAGACTGTGAGCTCTTTGAGTGAAGGGGCTGTGTTTTATTTATCTTTGCATCCCTAATACCCAGCATTGCACTCAACAAATAGTAGGGGCTCCAAGACATTTAACAAAGGAAAGGGAGAGTATTAGAGTAGGCTAAATGCAAGTCCAGTAACAAAGCCCAGTTTATGCAAAGGCTCATGTGGGCTGCAGCATATGTGCCTGGCTGCACAGCTCTCCTCCAGAAGGTAAATCAGGGATCCAGCCTTCTTCCAGCCTGTGACACTGCCATCTCCAACATGTGGTCTCTAAGGGCATTGCAAACAGGAAACAGGGCATGGGGAAGGTACAGTAGATACTAGGTTGGCCCAAAGTGACACCAATGACTTCCTTCGCCATTCCATTGGCTGAAGCTAGTCACATGGCACCACCTAGTCACAAGGAAGGGCTGGTCAGGCAAAAACTCACACAATGGGAAGAGAGTACGAGCCTTTTGGTAGTCTGTCTCTGCCACATGGAGAAGGAAAGAAGTGAAGGGGCAGGTAAGGAGGGAAGAACTTACTCAATGCCTAAATACACAAGCACTACCTTTTAAGCCCTGTTAAGAATTCTTTTCAAATGTCCTGTCAATTGGACCTTTAAAACCAGATATAGAAAGCAGTCGAACAATACGCTTAGACAGAACACACTAAAAATAAAAAATCAAAATAAGAATACACCCATGACAGTTTCACGCTTAAGCATAGTTAAGAGGACGATAAGTTTCAGGAGTAGAGGACGAGGGTGTGTGTGCGTCTGTGTGAGTTCTGTGTCTCAACTGAAAGAAGGAGGGAGAAGAGGTGTTGGGAAGCTTACGGGGCCCATGGAGAAGCATGAATGTGGGATTGCACCTACTCTGAAAAAGACTCAGTCTTCAGTGTGCAAAGTAAACCAAGGAATTCATCAGACATGAATACGTAGTGAGAGAATCACATTCATCAGGATTTGAGAGTGAGTGATGAGGAGGATGCCACTACCTATGGGTAAAGCAACCACTTTCCAGGAGGCTGTACATAAGAGAAGGTCTGGTGTCAGAAGCCAAGGTGGGTGACAAGGAGGGGTAAGAACATTCATGGTGGAGACCGATAGCCATTCACCAAAATCCCTTTCCTCTCCTTCTGGCACAAAGCCTTCCTTGCAGCCTGGCACTGCCACATCCACGGAGTATGAACAGAAATGACATGTGCCACTGTAAGACCTGGTCTACAAAGTCCTTCCTTCTATGATTTTTTTGTCTTCCAGCCGAACGCAGATGGCAATGATGTTTTGGTGAAGCCATAGATGGTTGTCATCATTCTGGCCTACCTTAACTAGCACAGCATAGAGGTGGAACATTTTTCTGCCCATGGCTGTGCTAGGATGGCCAGCAGACATGTTCCTTGCTACGTAGGAAAGCCATTTGCCATCTGCAGTAGGAGGGAATTAGACCACACACAAGGAGCAGAGACAGACAGAAGGGAGAGAGAAAATTCCAGCTGGTTTGAGTTTCTCTCCAGGTTTTGAAACAGTGATTCCTAAAGCTTTCCTCTGAGCTGCTCTAGTAAGTTTCCCCAACTACAGGAATCAGTTAACTTCCTTTTCCTTTCTCTTTTTATGTCTGCATTCACAGAGAAAGGTCAAGAGAAGCCCGCTGCTGACTCTGTACCCCCCACCAACCATATGAGACAATGAGGAAGAACCCAGTGGCTGAGTGTGGGGTACGCCACAGTAGTTTGTCACTGCTTCGAAATTGAGTTAGCTCTTCAGAGCAAAACAGTGAAAATGCTCCCCTGTACTCTCAGGAGAAAGCCTACCCTCCACCCAACCTGGGTCAGGCTAGGATGGAATGGAATGTCAGCAAAGACCACCGAGTGCACAGTCCATACATTAGTACTTTTTTATTGGGATGCTTTTTACTACATCTTCTGTGCCTGCCACGTCTCTACTGACAAACATTTCCAGGCTGAGAGATTCTCTGTATTTGCTGCTCATTTCACGCCGAAGTGACTGAATACCAACTCTGGTAAGTGATGACATACACCATCTCAATTACTGTTTGAAACTGCCCTGTGAGGAAGGCGTCATTATTCTGTACTGTGGTAACATAGACGTAACGTAAGATTCCCTACATTAACGCTTTTTGAGTGCACGATTCAGTGACATCAGTATCTTCACTTTGTTGTGTGACTGTCACCACCATTCATCACTGGAAGTGTTCCATCATCCCAAACTGAAACTCTGTACCCATTAAACAAGAACTCCCCATTTTCATCTCCCCCCAGGTGCTGGCAACCACCATTCTACTTTCAGTCTCCATGAATTTGCCGCTTCTAGGTACCTCACAGAGTGAAATCACACAACGTTTGTGTTGCTTCCACCTTTTGGCTACTGTAAGGGATGCTGCTACAAATATTGGTGTGCGAGTATCTGTTTGAGCCCTGGCTTTCAATTCTTTGCAGTATATACTGAGAAAAGGAATTGCTGGATCACATGGTAATTTTATTTTAAGGTTTTTGAAAAATTACCACTGTCTTCCGCAGCAGCTATGCCATTTTCCATTCCCACCGTCAACGTACAAGTGTTCTAATTTCTCTACATCCTCGGAAGGTATTGTATTTTATCTCCATATTACAGTCAAGGAAACTGAGGCCCAGAGAAGTGGTAACTTCCTCACAATTACACAGCTACTAAGTAGTAGATCGGTACATGGGAAGCTGAGATTCTTCAAGTTGTCATGCTTCCCCGGCCCCATGGCTGCCTTCAGACACAGAACAGCAAAACAGCAAAAATACAAGTCAATTGAAACCAACCTTAAAGCAAGCAGACCCATCTCTGGGAAAGGATTTGTTTCTGGGAGTTACCAACTCAGTTGTCCTTTTAATAATGACAGCCCCATGGATGCAGCTGGGACTTCTTGGAATAGAAACGTGTGTGTGTGTTTCATTGAAAAAAAAAAAAAAAACCAATCCTATTAACTTATTAGCAAGCTTTCACTCTTTCCCTCAGCTGTTATACATTCTTTCATTCAAGTCTTTCTTAGGTCCAAATTCGGTGCCAAGTGCATTTTTAATGGCTGTAAACAGCTGTGCCTTGGTTCTTGCTCTCATAGAACTCAAATTCTAGAGAAGGAGACAGGCACTATACAGAAAAAGATATAAACTGGACCATTTCAGTGTTGTAAGTGCACTAAAGGATATCAACAGGGGGGCGCGATAGAGTAACAAGCCGGGGGTGGGGTGGGCGGCGACAGGGGAGGTGACTTCGGATAGCATGAGGCCTCTCTGGAAAAGATGACACATAAGCTGAAACCTAAAAGTGAGAAGGTACCAGCCACGTGAAATCTGGTGCAAGAACATGTGGGCCTGCGGAACAGCAAACACAAAGGACTTGAGGTAGAAAAAAAAAAAATTGGCTGCTCTAAGTAAATCAGGATTTTAGTCTGATGGGATCACGGCGATGAAGGTTGGAGAGTAGACGGGAATATAGTCAGACATCAGGTCTCTTGGTGCAGGAGACCAGCACCAGATCCGATGGCTCTTATAGTAATCATAGCTCGTTTATTGAGCACTTAACTAGATTTCAGATTCTATTCAAGCTATTTTTGTGTATTAGTCATTTAACCATCATGACAATTCTATAACTAAATACTATTATTCTCACTTTTGCAGATGAGGAAACTGGCCCAGAGAGGTTATGCAACATTCTCAAGGAGATCCAGCTGGTAAGGGGTAGAGCTTAGATTTAAATCCAGGCAACCCAGCTCTAGGGTCTGTGATGTCATAATCACTCTGCTATATGGCCATGTTGAGATCAGTGGTTTGGATGGTATTCTAAGACCAAGGTATCACTGAAGGGCTTTAAGCACAGAGATGTCAGGACCAGTTTTATATTTTGAGGTGCTCATACTGGTGGCTGCATGGAGCAAAATGAGAGGCAGAGAGACTAGCTGGAGGCCATTATGAGGGTCTAGATAAGAGATAATGATGGTGTGGATGAAAGAGGCAGTGATGAGGAAGGACAAAAACAGGTATCTTTGGGAGACTTTTCAAAGCAGAGCTGTAGTAGTTGGTAATGATTTGGATGTCGAGGTGAAAGGAGGGGAGAAATTTGGGCTCACTTCCAGGTGTCTGACTTGAGTAACTTGTTGGATGGAGACAGGCTTACTGAGTTGGGGAAGAACAGGGTGTCGAGAGGATATGTGTTGGGTATTTGAATGTCTAGCATTCATTTTCTTAACTACACCCCCATTTCTTGTTAGGGAACACCTCTTTCATATAGGTGACAGTCAAGCCAAGAGGCAATCCAATTAGATATTCCACCTCTAGAATATGAATCTTGAGGAGAAGAACACAATTCAGTTCCTGCACAGGCGGCTCCTAACAAAGTTTTCCTCTGGAAGGCAGTTGTTGGGCTTCCTACTTCCCAAGCCCAGGACTCCAGCATTTTATCAATACATTGGATCCTAAAGCCTTCTCTGCCTAAGTTAGCCAGTGCCAGTTCTTATTACTTGTAACCAAAAGGAGTACAGGGTAGAGACAGGGTGAGGGCAGGGTGCTCTGAACTGAGAGATACACTTTGGATAGGTAAAGTTTGAGTCTACAGCCATACCATCCTGAACGCGTCCGATCTCATCTGATCTCAGAAGCTAAGCAGGGTCGGGCCTGGTTAGTACTTGGATGGATAGGTGAAGTTTGAGAAGCTGATGAGATGTGTCAAGGAGGCTATTGGGCATATGCACCTGGAGTTTAGGACTGAAGTTTGGGATGGGGAGAAACAAATTTGGGAGTTATCAACATGTAGATGGCATGGTGCTTTCTAGCATAAAAGCATCTTGATTTTCTTTGGGGGAAATATTTCTCCTTCTTGGCTAGTAATCTTGATGTGGCTATTAATCAAAATCCCAAACACTCTTCTGGTCAAGTAGCCAGCAGGGATCTCATGCCTGGACAGTCAGCATATGCCATCCATATGGCCACAGTGATTCTTAAGAAATGCTCAAATGAATTAGGTCAATGCAGTAAGGATTAGCCAAAGAACTTTTGATGGAGCAATCAGGAGCAAAGAGTTCTCTTTCTGGCATGATTGCTAAGCTGGTGCAATGTAAGCTTAGAGCTGTCAGAACCTTTTGTTTGTTTTTACAGCACCTTGGGGCCATAGCCTGAGTGGGCTGAATGACAGCAGAAAACAGAGTCAAGTGACAAGGGAGAGAGACCACACTCTGATGTGGCATTGAAGACCTTGACTCTGTCATTCCTGAAGCTAACTTCACAATAATGTGAATTAATAAATTCTCATTTTGCTTCAGATAGTTGAGTTTGTTACTCACAATCAAGCAATTTCTCACAACAAATGGCACTTAAAGCCCTCTTACCTGGATGAGATTACACAGAAAAAGAGCACAGATAGCAAGGACTGACCTTCAACACACTGTAATATTAACGATCAAACAGAAGAAGGAAGAGCCAGCATTTTGGTCAGATTGTCTCTTGTCCTTGTTGACAAAAGGGACCAGAAAGGTAATACAATTCTTTATATCGCACAAAGAAAATCTGTTGGTAGAAATTGATTTTTCCCCCACTGGGTGATAGGCACATAGGGGGCCTTACAGTTAAAAATTCCCAAATTAAAAAATTCATGTGGCACCTGGGTGGCTCAGTCCGTTAAGCATCCGACTTTGGCTCAGGTCATGGCTCATGGGGTTGAGCCCTGCGTCGGGCTCTGTGCTGACAGCTCAGAGCCTGCAGCCTGCTTTGGATTCTGTGTCTCCCTCTCTCTCTGCCCTTGCCCTGCTTGTGCTCTTTCTCTCTCTGCCTCTCAAAAATAAATAAGTGTTTAAAAATTCTTAAAAATTAAAAAATTCACTTATGATTTGGTATTGCCGCGTCATTCCTGCATTCAAAGGACAGCATCTCTTTGCTGGAGAGCTCTGTAGCCGCTGAGTCATGCCATCCAAGATAGCTGTGGCTACCTGCCTTTTCTTGGCACCCAATATTCTGAGATGTGGAAATTCAGGGAGTTTGGCCACCAAAACACAGGCCATATGCGGTCTTTTTGTAAATATGCATGAGTTCTCTGTGGTTTTACTGCTTGAGGGCAGGGAGGAGCTTGGACCCAGGCTCTGTTGGACCCTGAATTCACTTTGGATGAGACAGATTGGTGCCTGCCAACCTGGCTCCCCTGTTCTTAACAGTAGCCAGACTGGCATCTTTGGCTTCAAAGGGGATTGTCCCAGTTCCTATGTCAACAGCAGGCTCTCCATCCAGCTGATAATTTGAGCAAACTGAACAGAATCATGAGTAGTGGGAGGATGAGTTCCACCCAACAGGGTGCTGAGACAACCACACGGAGGCTCTGGAGTGGGAAACCAGTCTCAGGGAAGGCAGCAGAGAAATCATAGAAATTCACAAATGGTAGGGACTGTAGAAACAGTCAGGTAAAAGTCTGCAATCAGGAGGAAAAGTCTGCCCTTTTATTGAGACACGGAAGATAAAGGGAAGCTCACACTTTTGCAACACAGGAGAGAGAATGTGAATTTCAAGTCATTTCCCTCTGCGTGGGTAGAATCAGAGAATCAGAGACATCCAACTGTCCCATGACTTAAATACTTATCACTGACTTTGAAACTAGAAGACCCATTGATGAACAGCCCACTGAAGCACTTAAGTACTCAGGCTCTGAAGCCAGACTGCTTGCCTTCATATCCTGGGCTCATGACTTGCTTTCTTCATGATTCTGTACCTCAGTTTCCTCACCTATAAAATGAAGATGGAAGTTTGAACCTGGAAAACATCACGCTAAGTGAAAAAACCCAGACGCAAAAGGACCAATATTATATGATTCCCATTATATGAGGCGACTAGAATAAGAAAATTCATAGAGACAGAAAGTAGATGGGGGCTTAGCAGGGGCTAGAGGGAGGAGAGAATAGGGAGTTTTTGTTTAACGTGTAGAGAGTTTTTGTCGGGGATGATGAAAAAGTTACGGAGATGGTTACCGGTGATGGTTGCACAACATTGTGAATGCACTCAATGTCGCTGAATTGTACATTTAAAAATAGTTAAAATGAAAAAAGAAAATGGCTACTCCGTAAGGCGGTGGATATGTTAATTAGCTTGACTGTAGTAACTATTTCACAATGTATATGTAATCAAAATATCAAGTTGTAACCTTAAATATAGACAACCTTTGTCAAGTATACCTCAATAAAGCTAAAAAATGGTTAAAGTCATGATTTTTGTTATGTATATTTTACCACAATTTTTTTTGAAAAGGGACGCTGTTGCTGCACACATAGCATTGGGCGAAGAAGTCATACAAGAGAATCAGTGCGGTATGTTGTCAATATGTAAAATTCAAAAACAGGCAAAAATCATCAGTGGATTGTGGTCACCACCGAGGGTGGTGGGGACTGAAAAGGGACTTCTAGAGGGGCTGGTCGTGTTCTGTCTCCTTATGTGGGGATTGGTGACCTGAGTGGTTGCTTTTGTGACAATTATTGAGCTGTCCCTTATATCTGCACTTTTCTGTGTGTATGTTAGGCTTCAGTAAAAAGGACCTCCACCCCCACTCCCCTCAAAATAAGGGCGATAATAATATCCACCTCAGAGGCCTATTTTGGTATGCAATAAGTGAAAGCTGACAATGTGTTTAGAATAGTGCCTGCCATGTTGGGGTCTCTCCATCTTTAGTGGCAGTATATGAAACCCAAAATACTGCTACCTCTAGAAAGCTTTCCAGATGTCCCCCTGCATTTGAGATGCCAATCATTCCCTCCTTGTCCACACTTCCCAGGTTTCAAGATACTTTGCATTTGTTCTTCCGGATCGCCACCTCGCCTTTTCTCTGCTTCTAGATCCTGACCCACAGCAAGGTGCTCCCCCTTGCCCTCTAGCTTCCTTCCAATCACGTTGCACTATAGGGGCCGGGAGAACCAGCAGGAAATTGGAGGGAAGAGAGTAATGTATTTGTGCCCTTGGTGCTCTCCCTGTGGAGTCACTGTGGCCTGGCTGTGTCCCTCAACCAAAGGCCACACTGCTGTGGAGCAGGCCTCTCTACCCAGCTCTCTTCCCCCAAGTTCTGGTCATTGCTCTCTCCTGGTGGCCCTTTGGGGCTAGGAGTGGCAATGGCGCCTCGTGATTGCTAACCCAAGGATACTGCGCTACTCACCCTGGTAGTTTCTCATGGTGTTCTTATATCCTGCCTAGACCTTTATGAATCACCTTTTTATTAACACCTTCAATTTCCCCAGTCTCAGTGTGTTATCTACTTTTGCTGGGACCCTGACTACTATCTACATTCTTAGAGACCTATGGAAGGGCCCCCAGCATTTCACATGATCCCACATAATCAGGTCCCTGCTGACACATAAGACATGAACAGCCACCCAAGTTGAACCAACCAGAGTCTCTCCTCTCAGAATTTGGCATAGAGCCATGTGATTAAACCAGAGGAGAGCTTGAGCATTATAAGATCATTAGAGGTAGCAAGAGTCAGGGCCGTGGCCACCCAAAGACACAAGCAAGCTAAAGCTACCCCATGGCTGTTGAAAAATCGGCCTAAGGAGGAAAAGGAACAGATATAGCGGTTTGTTCATGTTTTAAAGGCTTTTATGTATTCAGAAACAAAAGATGTTTTAACAATACACAAGAAATGTAAAATCATCTCATGTAGTTTTCCCAACTATTGAACTGTGTCTTTAAAGTCCCCAGAAGTATTGTTCCTACCCAAGTCATATGAATGAGACTGTGTCTAAATATTTACTGTTCAAAATGTAGGAATGCTACTTGTTATGAACTCTTGTTAATATGTGCTGGGGTGGATGTGGCGAGGAGCAAGTAATGCTATTCAAGAAACTGGTTATCCATTAGTGTGTGAGATTTGAATTTAGATCACTAATGAAATACAATGGGATAGAAAATATGAGAATGCTTCATGGTCCTAGGAGCAAATATTGCTTTCTGAAACTTATTTCGGTGATACATATAATGGATTACAACGTAAAATGTATTTCCACAGGGTCCGGAAAGTATGAAAAATTCTGGTTGACCAAACTCTGTAGTTCAGAAATTACTCTGGTATGGTATCAATGTGGGGGTAAATAAGGGAAGAAAATACAGTAGTGCTTTCACAAACAATTTTGCTAGCATCTATAGGAATCATGTATTTTGAGCTTTTTTTTAATAATTTTTTTTAACGTGTATTTATTTTTGAGACAGAGAGAGACAGAGGGAGACAGAGAGAGACAGAGCATGAACGGGGGAGGGGCAGAGAGAGAGGGAGACACAGAATCAGAAGCAGGCTCCAGGCTCTGAGCCATCAGCCGAGAGCCTGACGCGGGGCTCGAACTCACGGACCGTGGGATCGTGACCTGAGTCGAAGTCGGACACTCAACCGACTAAGCCACCCAGGTGCCCCTATTTTGAGCCTTAATATGCCCTTTCATTGATGATTTGAAGGTGGGGTCAGCCACCAAGTTACTATCCCACCATCCTCCTTCTCCCTTTCCCTGTTTTTCAGACTGGAGAAGGTAAGAGCCAGACCTTTATCATTCAGGTCCCTCCCCAGTGCCTGGAACATCAAAGGCTCTAAATAAGCATGTGATACATCTCTGAAGTCTGATCTGCTCATAAAGCTATTGTATCTACATCAATCAATGTTATGAATAAGGTTTTACAAATTCTATATATGCATCCTATCATCAAACATCATATCATCACTGCAATCCCCCATAGTGCTTTAATGTAGATTTTTTAAAAGACAGCATCTTTTTAAAATGAGCTATTTTTACGTTATTGTTTACATTATTTTTTAAATGTTTATTTGTTTTGAGAGAGAGAGAGAGAGAGAGAGAGAGCATGTGAGCATTGCAGGGATAATGGGTTGAATTGTGGTCCCTGAAAGATATGTCCACTTGGAACCTCCGAATGTGACCTTATTTGGAAAATGGGTCTTGGCAGATATTATTAAGGGTCTCTAGATGAGATCATTCTGGATTTGGGTGGGACTTACATTTAATGAGAAGTGTCCTTATAAGAGACAGAAAAGGAGAAGACACACAGACATAGAGGGAAAGTTGTGTGAAAAAGAGGGCAGAGATTGGGGTTACAAAGCCCCAGACAAGGAATGCCAAGGGTTGCCAGGAGGCACCACCAGCTAGAAAACAGGCATGGAGCAGATTCTCCCTCAGAATCTGCAGGGGGAGCATGGCCCTACGGACACCTTGATTTTGGGCTTGCAGCCTTCCGATCTGTGAGAGAAGACATTTCTGTTGCTTTAAGCCACCAACTTTGTGGTAATTTGTTATGGGAACCCTAGGAATCAAATAGACCAGCTGAATAATTTACTAACAGTTTATAAGTCACACCGATTATATGTCTGGCTCTCTTGGCTGTTGTTTGACTGACATCCTTCTCTTAGAGGATTTTGGTGGGCCACCTTTGCTGCAGTTTGTTTTGAAATACATTGTTAAATTTCTATGGCTGATTAAACGTATAAGGTCACACAGTAACTACCTTTCACTGGACTATAGACCATCGCTTGAATTTTTCTTTTCTTTTTTTAATGTTTATTTATTTTGGGGAGAGACGGAGAGACAGAGTGTGGGAGGGGAGGGGCAACGGGGGAGGGGGACACAGAATCTGAAACAGGCTCCAGGCTCTGTGCTGTCAGCCCAGAACCCCACATGGGGCTCAAACTCAGAACTGCAAGATTATGACCTGAGCTGAAGTTGGATGTTTGCTTCACCGACTGAGCCACCCAGGCGCCCTGGCTTGAATTTTTCTAAATCTTAGAAAGTAAAATAGGTTCAGAAGTAAAACTGAAAAAAAAAAAGCAAAAACTGAATTTTTACTTCAACTGAAAGGCAGAGTAACAGCAATCAGGAACAAGGGATGGGGTCAAATAGTCTTAGATAGGAACCCTTTAAATGAATAAACTAGGATAGATGACTGAAATTCTCCAGGCTTCTCCTGTTCATTTGTAAAATAAGAATCAGTGAACTCCCCAAAATATTATCGGATAATTGAATGCAGGAGACATCACCTTGACAAAGCCTTAGCATCTCAGGAAAGGGAGGTTGGGAGAGGATATTTATAGAGTTTGGGGGTCTGAATTCAAGCGACTTCAGGTGAGTCTTTCAAGGAGGGAATTGCCTACAATTGGGCTAAGACCCTGACATTATAGGTTAGGATTCATGACTACAGCTAGGTGAGGGTCTTAAAGCGCAAGTCTTGATGGGTAACTGTGCTTTAAGGAGAACAAGAAATTTGTTCAGGGTGAGCAGACTGTTATCTCAGATAAGTTGATCTGCAGGAATTTCCCAAAGCAAACAGAGAAGTTATTTATTGGTTTATACTCTTGCCTTCCCCTGGCAAATATTTCACAGAGTGAATAACTAAGTCATATTGGCATGGGTGGGGGTGGGGGAGGGGTCTCAGGTTTTCTTTTGTTTTTTAGTGTTTATTCATTTTTGAGAGAGAGAGTGAAAGCAGGGAGGGGCAGAGAGAGGTGGGGGGACAGAAGATCCAAAGCGGGCTCTGCACTGACAGTGAGCCTGATGTGCAGCTCAAACTCACGAACCCTGAGATCATGACAGGAGCTGAAGTCAGATGCTCAACCGACTGAGCCGCCCAGGTGCAGGGGAGGGGGGACCTCAGTTTTAAGTTCAAATAGTTATGTCATGTTGATCGCCATGGTTGTACTTGACAAGGTAGTGACATCCAATGCCTGTTGCTGTAAGGACTAAGTGAGATCATGGGTCTATTGTGCCTGCCACATCCCAAGGACTAAATAAGCAATAACTTCTTCTTATTATTACCCATTTTTATTTACTTGGGAGAAGACAAATGTGGCTGGAATATGTTGACACCCCTCAAATTGTTTATTGCTTCTTATAAGTAAGAAGCAAAACAAATGGCTTTTAGTTTTCCTGTAATTCAGGAACCACCACTAAACCACTGAGGTTGTTGGCAGAATTTGCATTTATGGAAATAAGGAGACAAGAAGGAATAAAAAGTGAGGGTGCCTTTTCTTGTAATTCTAGCTGGCTTTCTATCTGCATTCCCCCAAGGATTCTAGAGTAGTATCAACTCTCCACAAGAGCTTACTCTTGCACATGCAGAGAGGGGTCCTGGGTGGTGCCTCATGTGGAAATGCAGCGCTTAGGAGCCTCAGGGGTCTGTGTTCCTCCACTGTGCTGAATGTCAGCTGATGAGTACAATTTTCTCACAAGGGGAAGCTACACCTCTTCTGCCCCTGAATATGCAAAGCCCAGAGGAATTCCTGAGTGTTTGTGCTGGCTATAGAATCCACAGACAGTGGCTGAGATCTGATCCGTCCTAAGGAACAGAAGATAACATGGCCGGATGCCTGTCTGACTCTAAAGACAGTGCTCACTAGTGCTTCCCTCTGCTCTCTCCACTGAACCCTGGAGTAGTGTTCTAAAGATAGGAGGGACTACTCAGGTTCAGACTAATAACAGAAATGCTGATCTGAATGAACAAAAATGCAATGCATCGACTATTTAAAGAAATGAAGTGGCATATAATTTCCAAACCTGCTGTGCGTTTAAGAACCAAGTAGTAGATGTACTCAGCAAGTGACTAGATAAAATGATATATAATTAACATTTTTTGTATGCTTAATTGTTCTGAACGTTTGCTCTATACTGCTTTTGCATTATTAATTTACTCAGTTTGATAAAAGGGTTTCCTAAGCTGTGACTTCATTTCAGTTTTGAAATCCAAATATTGGTATATTCTGGCTATTATATACAAATATTGGTATATAACTGAGTGCCCACAGGTCAGGTTCCAGGGCCTTAGTGGAATCTGGGATCTGCATCCTAGCCTGTCATTTTCTAGTTGTGTGTCCCTGGCCACACTACTTAACCCCTCTGTACCTCAGTTTTCCCAATGATAAAATGAAAATAACCACAGTGACCTCGGAGGGTATTTGGGAGAATTTAAAGGAGTTGATTCATGTCAAGTAATTAAAGAGTTCAATGCATAGTGTGTCATACATTTTAGTTCTAGTTTATTTTCCTTGAAATTACCTATAGGAATTTTACCACGTGACATTTCCCACAACATTATCCTATGGGGCCAATACCATGAGAAAAAATTCTGCAACTCTTTTAGTTTGAACCTGTGAC
Organism: Herpailurus yagouaroundi; assembly: GCF_014898765.1. NCBI lineage: Eukaryota > Metazoa > Chordata > Mammalia > Carnivora > Felidae > Herpailurus > Herpailurus yagouaroundi. The sequence continues at coordinate 27,566,465 of NW_024412413.1, read as the reverse complement.
CCTAGCAGCATTGTGTTATTAAAAGAAAACTGGGTAACAAGAAATTTGAGTTTGAGGTCTATTTCTCCTTCTTTGTGCAAATATCTCTGTAGATGTAACCTAAGAAAAAACTTGCCTCTGTCTTGGGATTTCTCGATATTTTAAGGGGGCTTTTTTTGTTTTAAGTGAAGAGGATGAAGGGAGATTATCCTCATTTACATATAGCCCCTGCACGTGCGGGCGCGTGCACACACAGGCACAGACACAGACACCTGTGACCCTAGCGGCATTGCGTTATGAAAAGAAAACTGGGCAAGAAATTAAGAAATTCGAGTTTGAGGTCCAGCAGGGCCATCAACCATGTGATTCCTGAATGCATCACTTCAACTCTTTGGGCCTGTTTCCCCCAAAATTAATAAATAAGTAAACAAACAAATAAGAGGAGTGGACTGACTGTATCCTCTTAAGACAACGCATGTGCTAGAAAGAACTCTGGAGCAAGAGTCTTTGGACTCTGTAAGTTCCAATTCTAGTACCTGTCAGATGTAAAATCTACAGCAAGTCACATAACCTCTTGGAACCTCGATTTCTGTTGGAAATAAGCCCACCAACCCAATCAAAGGAGGGACCCAGAGACTGGGAGCACAGTGCAGTAAAGTGAGGCTTTAACCAATGTTCTTGCAAGAGCAGGTGTCTGCTGGACAGGCAGATAACTCAGCAGTTACCACCCGCAGGTTATCTCCTAGCGTGAAGTCCCGCCCCTGATTCCTCATTGGCTGAGTACTACAGAGGTTACCGCCTTACCCGGAAGTCACCTGTGCCCCCGTAAGGCCAAAAGTAGTCTGATTGGAGCAAATGTACATTCCTTGATGTGACGCAGACTTCAGCTCTTTGGCGCATGCTCTTTGCAAAGCCCGCAAAAAAAATAAGCCCCTGAAATGGAGGGGGGAGAGGAGGGAGAAGAGCCAGGAAGTCAAGTGTCTAAGGGTTTGGGACTCCATGGGGGGGGGGGGGGTTCGAAAAGCTGTTCATACTAGACAGCACAGCTTTTAATTTGGTATTTCTGAAAATGAATCATCTCATTTACTTCTCACAGTTTCCACATCTGGAAAATGAACAGAGTAATACCAGAAATGCTCCTCTTCCGGTTAGTGGTGAGCCTAAAATCAGGTAGTTAAGAAAGTACTATGTAAAGTATAAAGCACTAAGTAAGTGTAAGGTAATATTATTAATTAAATTCTATTTAGTCTAATTTTTATGCTAAATCTTACTGTTTTCCTATGGTCTTTTACAAGTGTTTGTGCTCCTACAGGTAGAATTCTGCCAGTTAGAACCAGAGACTAGAAAGATGTATTTTTCAGCACTCAGGCTATCTACTATAAATGGTATCATCCCATACTTAAGGTAGCAGCTATAAATTTTCAATTTGCCCCTGAGTCATTATTCAAGCATGACTCTATGAGTCAAGAAATCTAAAAATTTCTATTTCTCCTTCTTTGTGCAAATATCTCTGCAGATGTAACCTAAGAAAAAACTTGCTTCTGTATTGGGGTTTCTCAATATTTTAAGGGGGCTGTTTTTGTTTTAAGTGAAGAGGATGACGGGAGGTTATCCTCATTTACATATAGCCCCTGCGCGTGTACACGTGCATGCACAGACACAGACACAAACATCAACACAAACTTTATGCTCCAACCAGAAAAGCATTTTCCTGTTACCAGGCCCTTATTCATGCAGTCCCCTCCACCTGGAATTTCTTTTCCTCTTTCTTCTGCCTGTCCAGTCCTACCGAGAATTCAGGGCTTCGTTAAAATCTCAGATTTTCAATGAGATGTATTGAGTGTTCTTTACCCTATCAATAATCTTTCAGATAGCTCCTCCCCTTTTAAAGATGATGAAACTGACAGATGAGAGATTAAATTCTTTGTTCAAGGTCACCTTTGTGGAATTTGCAGAAAAATTTAACTCACATCTTTCTCCTCTATACCCCAGGTAGGTCTTCTCAAATCATTGTAGTCTGAACAAATTTACATCCTGCTCACCAGTCCAATTCTCTTATAACACATATTATAACACATACATAATATCATAGCCTGCCTTGCATTATAGAGTTCCTTGTGAATAGAGACCTGCTTCCCCAGAGAGTTGTTCCCATAGAACAGGAACCATTCTAGGGGGCGCCAGGGTGGCTCAGTCAGTTAAGTGTTGGTTTTGACTCAGGTCATGATCTCACCGTTCCTCCCATGTCGGGCTCTGTGCTGACAGCTCAGAGCCTGGAGCCTGCTTCACATTCTGTGTATCCCTTTCTCTCTGCCTCTTCCTCTCTCTCTCTGTCTCTCTCTCTCTCTCTCTCTCTCTCTCATAAAATGAATAAACATTAAAAAAAAAAAGTAACCATTCTATTCTCCAAATCCCTCATAGCTTTTAGCGCTGCTTTATGCATCCAGCTATAATAAAATTTGTATTTGTTGAACTGGAGTGGAATACCTCAAGGATATTTCCTACTACCTTTCCACGAATGAACTCCATTTTGTATGTTTCCATGTTGATTCCCCCCTAAGGGAGATCTTCTGGAAGTATCAAAAACATCATAGTGTAGATGCAAGAGACGGTGAAGATCCAAGGTCCACCTCTGCCTTCTGCTGGATCTGTAATTCTCAAATGCAAAGCTCTCCTTGGAAACAATAGGAATAATGGGCAATCCCTTCCAGACAGCTTTTGGGAGTGAACTGTCCTTGACATATCCTGAGTTAACTGTGGTCTGAGGGCCCAAGGCCATTTGCAGCAGGATTTTAATGACTATCATTACTTCTGCCATTACCACCACCCAATAAAACCATCACTGACTTGATGTGATTACCCTCTGTTGTGCCGTGCCACCAAACTCCAGCATGTGACAGAGCATATGGTCTTTGCCAACAGCATTATTTATCAAAGGAGGATAAAAATCACAGTGGCGCCCTGCTTTTCACAGGAGGTAATGGCTTTGGGCAAGACACAGCTTCAGCTCAGCTTGGGTCCTTCAAAGACACAGCCCCCATTTTCCCACAAAGCACTTCATAAAAGTGAAAATGGAACACATGCTGAATGGGATTTGCAGAATAATGAAAACCCTATAATTAGGAAGCAGTAGCTAGAATTATATTACCCCATAAGAGCAAAGCTTAGTAACAAGTTAATGCAATTACTAATTCAGCTTTTCTAGAGATAGAAGCAAACAGTGCAATTAAATCCTCAGTCTTTATTTTTTTCAGGGGCCTAATGAAAGGGAAATAAATGAGCCGGATCCCCTTCTTCCTACCTCTGTCTCAGCTGTGCCATCCGGGGATAGGTTTCCCACCTCCTCTCTCCAGTCTTGTCTGAAAAATAAAACAGGCCACCAGCTGTGAAATGGATTGTGCCCTCCAACTTTGTACCTGGAATAGAAGCCCTCATTTTTGACAAAGGTTGCCAAGAATTTTGCATCATTGGCAGCTTCCTATTCCCTCATTAGCCTGCTTATTCTGCTTAACAAAAGATGCTCTGTGTGCTGATTTGTATGTGAATGTCAGTGTGCCCCGTGTGCATTGATTTTGACCTGTCCCCATCTGTCCCCATACACTGTTGTAGTCTAACCCACCATCTTTACCTGTAACTCTTCTCCCACACAAACCCAATTCACTCCAAGTGATGGTCCCAAATCTCCCAAACGCAGTGTTCACTTTCTGATGACCTTTATGCATACCATTCGCTGTGCTTGATGAGCCATTTTGGAGAGGGTACCTAATGCAGGCGATTTCTCTCAGCCGCCTATGTTGGAGGAGGCCACTGGTCTGATGTAGTGACTAGCAATTCACTGCCACAAAGAAGACAGATGAAAGGGTGGCTTCATTCTTTGATGCTAAGAAAAAAGCCCTTAAACTCACCTATCTACATGTAATTATAACCTTCAGGATCCAATAGTACCAAGCCAAAACAGTCCCTGTTTGGACACGCATCATGGTAAATGAACAACTGAATTTAGTAAATGGTTGGCCAATTAAGAACACAGAATAGTGACTTCTGGGTGATCATTTTGATCAATGTAACTCACACATTTCATGTTCAACAGAAGTGCTCAGTGAAAAGACTGAACTGTGTGTAAATGGAACCCAAATTTACAAACAGTTAATTTGGATGAATTAACTGGTCCTTCACTGAATATAAGGTACCACTGATCATAAGACATACCATTATTTAACGAGTCATGGAGGGAAAAAAAAAACACCAACAAAGCTCAACGCCATGTTTAACTTATTAGAGAGCTTCATCTTCTGTTATGTTACGTTTATTTGATACAAATATGTATTTGTTAAGCGACGCAGGGCCATGATATGAATATCTATGCCAAGTTTCCACATGTTCCACCACAACCATCATCATGTCTGTCACTGACCAATAGTGACTTTGATACCATCGACTGTATGATGCATCCTGATCTCAAAGTTGTTGAATTGTAAGAAAATGGGTACTTCAGCATCGATGAAATATGGTATCTGTATCCTTCAGATGAGGATCTTGTGCAATCGACAGCCTCTCCTCACTTGACATCGGCTCCTGCCCCAAGTGACAAATGGATCTTGTCTGTGTACTAGGAGTCCTCCTCTCCTTCTGTCTCCCCCTTCTTATGATCCATGATGGTCCTCTCAGGGCTATGCCTCACACCGGCCTACACTTTGCACTTTGGCCACTTATTAAAAGTTTAAGCTTTTCTCCTTTTTTTTTTTTTTTCCTTTCCCAAACTCCTTAATTCTCGCCATTGTCACCTTATTTCTGCCATTGTTGCTCTCTGTTTATTTTTCTTAAGCTTTTTTTTTTTTTTTCTTTTTTAACATCAAGAAAAAATTCCTTTGGTTAAAAGTCTGTAACCGTCCCCATTCTCTCCCAGGAGGCTTTTAAGAGGTCTTCAAAGATTGGGGGTAGAAAAGTTCAATGATCTACGTGCTAGTTCAAAGACTGCCCCTCCTCCACTTCTGGGAACCACCTAGATACACCCTCTCTATTAACCTACCTTTCCCATTTTTAAAATTTCAATTTCTTTTTTCTCTTACAGTTATACAGCAAGATCAAAGGAACACCTTGTCCCTGGGCCTTCAGCACGGAAAGGCCTTTAGCTCTTCACAGGCCATCACCCTAGTTACTCAATCGTCTTATGACCTCTCAGCCACAGTGAGCAAGATTGTTCTATGTACCTCACACTCACACATCCATACGCATGCCCCTAGGCCTCCTGTTACTTTTTAAATTTACTTTGTTCCACCTTCACAGAGGCTTTTAATATTCATGTTAACCTGATTTCACCTGTATGGAAGCGTTAAGGGACGTGTGGGCATTCTGTGATGTGTCCTCGTTCTAAATGTCCCCAAGGGTGGTCCCGGCCCACTAAAAATAAGTTTGCTTCAAAGCCAACTTAAAATGTTTACCTCCCTGGCTCCCTAACCTCAGTTACCCTTCAGTGACTAGTGATAGTATTACTCTTCCTATTCAATGTTTACATACAGTGCTGGGCAGGAAGATGTTCGCAACTGGCTGGGGGTAGAGGGAGGGAGTGTGGTTTTGTCCATTTCGGTGGAGTAAATACTCCCACCATGGCTGATTTCGAGCCATCAACGGGATGTCACTAAACGCAGTTGTAATAGGTGCACAGTGGTACAGATATAGTGGACATAACTTCAAGAGTAAATAGTAAAATGTGATAAAATGATTAGGAAGTAAGGAGTTTTACTATTAACTGCCTTGGTTTTTAAGATAGTTTCTTTTATTAGAAAAGTTCCTATAAGTTTCTATAAGCTTATTAGAAGTTTATATAAGTTAATTTTTAATAATGCCTATGTTTAGTAACCAGCTGAACAGAATTTTGGAAAATGTAGCAATTGTCTCTTGAAAGCTCCAACAAACATATTTAATTATATTGTAATAAAAGCATATACTACCTAGTGTTATTACTATTATTTTCATATTTTCTGTACCCAACTAGATTATATACTCTGGAATATGAGGTATTTGTCTTATGCTTCATTTTATTTACTATGCTGCTAAACACAGAAGGTAATTAATCTCTAACATTAATAATAATGTTTACTCATTAAAAATGTTTTTGAGGGGTGCCTAGGTGGTTCAGTTGGTTAAGCGTCTGACTTTGGCTCATGTCATGATCTCAGAGTTTGTGGGTTTGAGCCCCGCGTCGGGCTCTGTACTGACAGCTAGGAGCCTGGAGCCTGCTTCAGATTCTGTGTTTCTCTCTCTCTCTGTCCCTCCCCCACTAGAGCGAGCACATGTGTGCATGCTCTCTCTCTCTCTCACAAATAAATGAACATTTAGGGGCGCCTGGGTGGCGCAGTCGGTTAAGCGTCCGACTTCAGCCAGGTCACGATCTCAAGGTCCGGGAGTTCGAGCCCCGCGTCAGGCTCTGGGCTGATGGCTCAGAGCCTGGAGCCTGTTTCCGATTCTGTGTCTCCCTCTCTCTCTGCCCCTCCCCCGTTCATGCTCTGTCTCTCTCTGTCCCAAAAATAAATATACGTTGAAAAAAAAATTAAAAAAAAAATAAATGAACATTTAAAAATAAAAAAATAAACAAACATCCTTCTGAGGGGCTATGAAAATTTACTAATAACAAAATTTTGGCTTTGCCCCAAACCTGACTCTTCCTGCAATCACATCTTTAACCCCAAAAACTTTATGAACTAAAAATATGCTATCAAAAAAGATATAATATCAGTGTAACTGAATCATCTTTGACACCAGCTATAGGATCATCTACTATTAAGAGTGGTGGTGACCAGCTTTGTTATCAAAAGCTGTTGAGAACACTGATCAACTTTCAATCACCAACAAGCAAGCCAGCTAACCTCCATTAATGTTGAAGTTAGAGCTCTATGGGAGAAAGTATTCTTGGGATGGGAGTCCCCTGATGGGGTAACCAAACTGACAAACTTAATTAACCAAACTCCCAAGAGCAATCACTCCCTCTTCAATTTACACTTAAAATGAACTGGCAAATAATCTCAAATGCGAACTTATTATAGAAGAGATACTATTGTTGTCCTCACTGGAGAAATAGCTTTCCCACAACAATAGTGTTGGTTTCTATTAACCAGGATCCTTCCTTTTCCAGAAGCAAAAAATCAGATTAGCAACAAGGAGGACATTGGTTGAGTATCAAACCAGGAGATAGGAAATATAAAAGTCTTGAAAGATGCATACCCCAGGATATGAACAATACAAATAAATCATCTCTGTTCTGCAGTGGAGTATATCTGTCTAAGCTCAAGACTGTTAACATCTACCAAAGTGTGTCCATCATAGTTAAAAAGTATTGGTAAAGACTGAAAATTCTCTACATATGTCACCAAAACCACTATTATCTCATGCCAGAAGTGTTACAATTGAATGAGTTTTAGCTTTATATGCTATAGTTACATCACAGACAGCTGTCTGAGCATCTGCCCTAGTCCAGGACTGGCAAATCCATAGCTCATATGCTGCCTCCCACTCCTTCTCACACCATTGGCAGACATCATTAGTTGATCACTGCACTCTTTCTCCATTGAGCACCACCATTCTTCCCAACACAGTCTATACAAAGCACTCCTAATCCTGGCTCTGTGCTCTGAATGAAGAATTAGGAGACAAGGCATGTACAGGTCTCTTGCAGGGAGGGTAAGGGCTACACGTGACTCATGTATTATTTCAGGTTCATTTCGATGGTGTTGCTATCATAGAGCTAACCTTTTGAAAATCTTGTTGCCAACTGATCCTCACTGTAAACTCCAGAGTGTAAAGTCAAGAGCTTTATGTTGGCTTTGGCTTTTCTCTGCTCCAGCATTGCAATGTGGTGGTGGTGGCTGGGGCGGGGAGGGGTGGGGAGGTGTCCTACGTCTTACTTAACCAGACCAAATTGTTCACCATCACTTCTGTCAGCGAAATGTACATGTTAGAAGTCAATTATTTAAGCTTTCCTGGCTTTTTGTCATTACCACTTGTGGGCGCCACCGAACTAAAGGGAAGCTGGTTTTCTTTCCAGTACCTTCATATACTGACACTCTGCTTAACCTTACCATCCAGATCAGGAACTCCTGACCTAACCTGCACCACCATCTTGGATGCACCTAACAGCTAGTCACTTTCTACACAAACAGAAACATCTCTTTTTACCTCCCTGTACCTGCCCGTTTCCTCAGATCCCAATCACCTTACATCCACCTCAGTCTTTGTTCCTGTTTACTTGTCTTTCTCCTCCCATTAGATTGTGATTCCTTGAGGGCAAGGCCAGTCTTTGTGTCCCCATACCATTATGATTCCTAGCACACAGTCTGTCCTCTATAAGCGTTTGTGCTACATTAGAGACGTACTGTGCTGAAAGTCACAGGCCCCTCATTCAGGGTGACAGAAAAGAAAACCATACCACCTCATTAAGTTGTAGCAAATTTTCTACATGTATTTAGGCATGTGCTTAGGGCCTGCTTTTCAATTCTTTACACCATGAAACAGCTCCCATATGGGTACTAGTCTTCTGCTCCTTCTCAGGGTAGAATTCGGCTTCTTAACTCTGCATCCTAAAAGGTCTGATAGAGAAAGAATCTGGATGTCTTTCCCCCTGATGCTGTAGTGGTTCCATTGATGGTCTTACAGGAAAGCTGGGGGGAATGCGGGGCGGGGGTGGGGGGTGGGGAGAGCAGTCAAGTTTCTGATAAAAATTACTTCTGGTTACCTCCCTTCTCCCACTCTGAAATTCTTAGAGTCACCGCCCCCCGCCAGCCCCCAATTGTTGACTTTAATTGTGTTCTCCCAATAGCATTTTGAAATTGAGCAAGCTCCTGGGAGCATTTTGAAAGGCCCTGTGAGCTTTCTGGTCAGCATTTTCAATCTCTAATTATAACTTTGCATGATGGCGTCACTTAATACTTGTCAGGTGGGCCTGGGAGTAACTGATGGTTTGAAACTAAATCTTCAGTAGCCACCATCAATGTATTGGGGCTTAATTCCTCTTCTGTTCTTAGAGAAGCTGCTGAAAGGAAAGAGGAAATATATGCTATCCTCAATCCTAGGAAAACACAGGGACTTTATTAGAATGTGGTGGCATATTTATAGGAACTTTACAGCTTGTGGGGCTCAGGGCCTGAATTCACCTACACCTTCATCTGCTTCCAGGGCAATCTATTGTGGGATGGTCTGGATATGACCCTTTGGAAATCCTGCTTTTAATGAACTGATGAGGAAAGGTGAGTACTTTTCTCTGGAAAGAACATTTTTCTCGCCCACTGACTTCACAAAAAGATAAAAATGTGCTAAAATATAGTATAGAAATGATGGGACCATTTTGAAACAGAGACAAAAGCATTTTGACTGGAGAAAGGAATGTCGGTGATGTTAGAGAATTTCTTTAATACAAAGAATAGACTTAACTTTTTGTGTAGAAGGGAACTTTGTCTCTCAGTCTTTAGTTGTGAGTTTCTGTTTTACCAAACTCTTATGCTTATGTTGGCTTCACTGTCTTCTCGCCTTCCCTTAATCCTTCCATGTGGCTTTGTTGGTATTTATTGTCCTTCTAGCAAGCCATCTCCTTCCTTTCCATGCTGCTGCTTCCATCAAATGTAAACTATGGTACCTTCCTTAGCCCATTCCAGATGCTTCATCTGTCCATTCCCTCATTCATAAGGCATGTATTGTGGGTCAGACATTGGCTAGATGGGGCAGACACACACCCGCCAGGCAGTCCCCACTCTCAAGGGACTTTCAGTTTATTGAGACCATTTGGGAACCATCTGGCAACATTACAAACTGTATTAAAATTTTAAACTATGTTAAAATTCTCAGAGACCATCATCAATCCTCCAAGCTTGAGGGTTCTGATTAGCTGACACATTTGTAACACTAACCTAGTGGACAAGATGTAACTGTGATTCCTTGACCTGAATTGAGAAGCCTTCAGTGTGCCAACAGTGCTTGGAAAGAAAGCTGAGGGAGACTGGGAGATGTCTGGAACCTCAGCAAAGAACACACATCAATTCATAAAAAGAGAGTTCCACATTCCTCTAGTTCAGCAGCTGTAGGTAAGATACCGTGTTCCTGGGGATGAGGCTCTTCCCACAGCAGAGCTGTCTTACTCCATTATAAGCTAACCTAGAATGACTCACATTCCCTCTCTTAACATCCTCCCTGGCCAAACTAGCCAGATCTGGCACTCACCTCAGAGCCCACAGTGGGATTCTGACATCCAGCTGCAGCACTGGCACACTAGCCCAATAAGAAACCACTGTTTTTATGAAGTAAATGATCCTTAATGCCAAAAGCACGCTAAGATGTCAATTGAAACAGAGGTCTACCTCCAAAGTAAAGAGCTTCAAAGAGCATTCCAGATTTCACCCCTAAGCCCATACTTGAAGTCAGTATCTATGTGCTGCTAATGATTGTTAAATTAAAAGGCAGTTGTTTAATGGAGCACTTTCAGTATCCAGTTGCCTTCTGCCATATGGCTTTGGGCATGAAGTGATTAAACTATAATGTCCAGAGCCTCTGCTGCTGGGTTATTTAATGGTGCTATGCATCATGAGCCCTGAGATGACGGAAAATCTGTTTTCAGTTTACATCCCCAGTGAAAAGTGACTCCTTTTGGCCTACAGGGGTTTAAGCCCTCCTCCAGTCACTATGGCTTGCACACTCACACTAACCCTGCATACAGCCACTAGATGAGACAGGCCTGACTCTCAGAATATGGGCAGGAACCTTCATCATGCAGCCATTCCCAGGGTTCAAAGACAAAGAGAAGAACAATTTGTGGTGACTCATAAAGCAAGAAGCAAGAGCAGAAGACCTTGAGATAAGGATAGTTAGAGGCACACAGAATGGGCTGCAGCCTGGAGCAGTGCAAAAGTTCTGGCTTTTGGCTAATGGGGATGGCTACCAGGCCTTGGTCATGCCTTATGTGCCAGGCACTCCACGGAGTACTTTATAAAGTATTTTTTTTAACGTTTATTTATTTTTGAGACAGAGAGAGACAGAGCATGAACAGGGGAGGGGCAGAGAGAGAGAGGGAGAAACAGAATCTGAAACAGGCTCCAGGCTCTAAGTGGTCAGCACAGAGCCCGACGCGGGGCTCAAACTCACGGACTGTGAGATCATGACCTGAGCCGAAGTCGAATGCTTAACCGACCGAGCCACCCAAGCGCCCCATCCACGGAGTACTTTAACATAGATCACCTCATCTAATCATCCCAACAGCCCCTATCAAGGACGTATTATTATCATCCCCATTTGCTGAGGGCAAAACAGTCTTAGAAGAATTAAGTTGATCAAGGTCACAGCTAATTAGTGGTGGACCTAAGATTCAAACTCAAGCCTTCTTGACTCTAGAGCCCAACTTTTTAAACCACGATGGTGGTTGAACATGTCTGCCAGTTTCTTACTTAAGGGGTGAACACCACTATAAGTATTTTTTAGTTACTTGCTTCTAAATATGATTAGTAAACTATATGTGATCTTCACTTCAATGGGCAGACTTAGTCATTTTTAACATATCCTTTTGTTGGTTTCATGAAAGCCAAGTCTAAGGAACCATTTTAAGTGCTACATATAGACACATATAGACACCTGATCCAGCAAACCATACCTGACTATTATCAATAAGACTCTGGAACTCAGAAAGGGCAAAAATAGATAACTATCACCTCTTCAGAGTTCTGCTCAATATGGCTTTTGCTTTCTCAATGTGATATTCATTACATTAGTATAGGCATTTTTAGGAATATAACACAGTTCCTGTTCCCAAGGATCTTACACTCCTACTGGGGAGCCTGGAGACAGAGAGTTCAGTAATACTCAAGAACATAAACAATTCAAGCCTTTAATGGCCCAGACAGTACTAGAGACATGCAGAGAATCAAAAGACCTCAGAAGAAAGCCCTTATTACTTTACTATGTGAGTGAGCAACTCATAGACTCATCCTACCCAGACTGAAATCAGAAAAGGAACTTTTGGTCATATACTATACTCACCATGGATAAATCACTTAAAATCATAATCAGTCTGAAACTTTGGGTGCCCATGGTTGAAAGTCTTGTGTAGCTTTAATAAGACTTTAGGCACTATGCCAATCAATTCCTTTGGAAATTTCTAGCATAGTTCTGAGAGAAAATTCTTGCAAAAGACAGAGGCACTGTCTCACCCTCAGTAAATGGGTTCTCTTACCTGATGGGCCTTGCTTCATTAACTTTTAACTGGTGCTTTTAATATTCAGTTTGTACTTTTAAACTTTTAAAGCCTTTATCAGATGTTCTTTGAAACCAAATGCATACCACTAAAATACACATGTTTCCAGCGTGATCAGATTTCTTTTCAACTTATTCACAAAGACCTTGAGAGGACAAAGAATGTATTTAATGATAGGAACTAACATGGCGCCAGTAATGAATGGTTCGGTTCTGCCAATAATACCCAAAACTAAAGCAGTAATTTTTTAAAGCCTTGTTTTGCTTTAGCAATTTAAAATAAAGTATTTTCATATGTATTATCTTATTTAGTCCCTCTGACAGCCACAGAGCCAAGCAGAGTGAGTTTTACTATCCCCATTTTAAAATAAATATGGTTCAGAGCCCTCAAATAATGGAGCCAAGCTTATGCAACCAGTAAGTGGCAGAGTTGGGCACCAGAACTCTGGCCTCCTGGCCCCCAGCCCATTGCCATGTCGATTCAGCTATTTATATCAAACAATATAACTTCTATTCCTACGTGATCTCCACAGGCACAGGTTGCAAGTCTTACTTGTCTCTAGATTCCTGGTACCTGACTTAGGACAAGTAAGAGTTTATGGCGGCCCAGAAATAAAGACACTTTGTGGTAGTGTCTGTGCTTTTCATAATCACAATTACCAGTTAGTTGGGTTGAGCTAAGACTAATAAGGCCAAAGTTTCAGGTTCTAAATAGGCACGTAACAGTTCTACATACGACCAGTTATCTGACTAACCTGTCCTGAGAGGGATCTGGCAAGTTAGTGGATAGCTTAGTCCAATTTATTTTCCTAAATCCATCCATCCATACTCGAGAGTGGGGATTGTCCCATCTGTATGTAACTTCTCAGGAAACATCCTCACCTACAGTCTTTCCCAGGAGGATTTGTAAACAAGAGCAGCGGCCAGGATCTGTTCCCAGTGACACTTCCCCTCAATCTGGCATAACTGATTAGAGCTAGATTGGTGCTTGACCCAAAAGCAGTCAATGGGCAGCCAAAAAGCTTTGAGGTGTCCTGACAAGAAGGCTCTGCCCCCACCAGAAACAATGGGAATTTACAGGGCTGATCAAATGCCCCTTATCAGAAATTCAAAGTGAAGGGGCGCCTGGGTGGCGCAGTCGGTTAAGCGTCCGACTTCAGCCAGGTCACGATCTCGCGGTCCGTGAGTTCGAGTCCCGCGTCAGGCTCTGGGCTGATGGCTCGGAGCCTGGAGCCTGTTTCCGATTCTGTGTCTCCCTGTCTCTCTGCCCCTCCCCCGTTCATGCTCTGTCTCTCTCTGTCCCAAAAATAAATAAAAAAACGTTGAAAAAAAATTTAAAAAAAAAAGAAATTCAAAGTGAAGATATAAGGAAAGAGTAACTTAGGAGCAAGAAGAGAGAGACTCGGAGCTGGAGACACACTGATGGTGGAGCACCAGAGTGGGGAACATGTTTGAAGTGCTACCTGGGCTCCAGGCAGGGTTACAGTCTTCTGGATGGCTGTCTTTTGAAGCCAGGGCTGAGTTTTCTTCCCTTCCAGGCCAGATGCTCCTTAGCCTTTTGGGATCTTGATTCTTTTGATAGTCTGATGGAAGATTTGGGTTGTTGTCTCAGAAAAATTTACATACAAAAATTTAGACTAATGATTGCATTTAATTTCAAGGGATTTCTTGATCCCCTAAAGTGCAACCTCAGACCCACTGAAAATCTATGCACCATAGGTCAAGGAAACTGTTAGTTCATCTAAGATGGCTATGGGATCACATGATCTCTGAAGTTCAGCATGTAGTATAGGACTTGGAACATAGTATTACATACATCTTGTTGAATGAGTGAATAAATGAACAATTGAATGAATACGTAAATAAATAAAAAAAAAATACAACTTGGGAGTTCATGCCCTGTTGACAGCACATTAGGAACATCCTTTTCCTATCTTATGAAACACTTTGTTAACATAAGCTGGAAGCATGGCTGGAATGAATGCCTGTTACTTGTATAAACCCAGATGATGTTGAATATACTCATCAACACAACTGACGGGCACACTATCACCTTGCACATACAGAACTACAAGGGCATTGTGCCTACCAGTATACAAATGAGAACTTGGAATGTCATAGCCGACAAGAGGCATCCTACTTTTCCAGTAGATAAAGAAATGAAAATTTACTAGATTTTCTACTTGAAATGCATATAATCATTTGGAATTTAAGCTACTTTTTCTTAATGTACAACCTTAAAAATAATAATGATTAACACCTTTATTTCTTTTTCTGACTTTTGGGAGAAGAAACTTGTTATTTTCTTTTCTTTAAATTTTTTTAATGTTTATTTATTTCTGAGACAGAGAGAGACAGAGCATGAACGGGGGAGGGGCAGAGAGAGAGCGGGAGACACAGAATCGGAAGCAGGCTCCGGGCTCCGAGCCGTCAGCGCAGAGCCCGACGTGGGGCTCGAACTCACGGACCGCGAGATCGTGACCTGAGCCGAGGTCGGTCTCTCAACCGACTGAGCCACCCAGGCGCCCCCAAACACTTGTTATTTTCAATAATCTAGGATTCTGTTTTAGGTTGAACGTTAGCTGGCTTCTCATTTAGACAGAGAGAGAGAATAGCCTACTTCCCTTTGGTTATTCTGGCAGGGTTTTGGAGGGGGTCGGGGAGGCTGCTATTGCCCATCTGAAGATTGACCAGAGTGTAAATCCTTTGAGGGCAAGACTAGCCACATAGCTTAGCATCTGCCTCTCTTGACCACTGCCAATTTCAGTGTCGTACAAGTAGAGGGATTTTAATTGAATGTAACTGTGGTCCACAAAGTGGGGAGGACAGATCTGCTTTTTGCTTTGGCGAGGGAGCAAAAGAGAAATGTAGTCAAATGCAATGATCTCAATTTTTTAATTTCTTTTTTTTTTTTTTAATTTATTTTTGGGACAGAGAAAGACAGAGCATGAACGGGGGAGGGGCAGAGAGAGAGGGAGACACAGAATGGGAAACAGGCTCCAGGCTCTGAGCCATCAGCCCAGAGCCTGACGCGGGGCTCGAACTCACGGACCGCGTGATCTCAATTTTTTAAAAAAGGTATTGCAGTCATCATTTCAAACTGATTGCATTTAAAAGGAAAAATCTGTCCTGTGGTTAATCATTTTTTTTTATTTCTTAATCCTTTATCATAAAACTCCTATGTAAAAAGCTGTACTTCACTTTCAGTTACCAGTAACTAAAATTGCAGGGTATGACACGCAGTCATATGTTTTCACATAAAGAGTCTCCCCGCTCCCCACTTTGGGATCAAATACCCCAGTAGTGTAAGAAGAATGAGAGTTCCATTCATTTGCAACACACAGCCTATGAAGACCCCAGTGGCACAAATATTGTACTGTCCTTCCATCCAAGGAGCATAAATATTCTCTCATTAATGTATTTCAAGCCTATTTAACAGGAAATCTATACTTGGTTTGTCGCATGGCTACTAACATCAAACACCTAATTTTTGCCAGCTCTTGAGCCACTTAGCTTACGAAGCATAACATTTATTCTTTTAATGTGATCTTCAAAATACAACTACTGGATTCAACATGTGTGTGGGCTGAGGAGGAGTGAAGAAACCAATATTTCCTGAATATTCTTTATGTAACAGGGACTTTGTAAAGATGACGTCATCCTAAGGAACTCTTTTACCCATTTTACAGACCCTGGGAATTGAGCTACAGAGAGATTAAGCTACTTGCTCAAGGTAACACAGCCAGAAAACAACAGAGTCTGGACTTGAATCAGTACACCCTGCCCTCAAAGTTTAGGTCCTAGCCTCTTGCTGCCTCCCTAGCAGGGTCCCATGAGAGGGGACGGTTGTCTGAATCACCCCCATTATTGCAAATCATGCATTAAAGACCAGTTCTGCTTGATAGGATTCAAAGACAAAGACTTCAACTCCCTGCTCTCACAGTTTAGAGCAATCACTTCATTTGAGTATGATCCACGTGTTGGTATGAGGTCCCACCCTTTCCTATTCCAGGTCAGGACCAGGAAGTATGGTAACTCTCTTCAGTCTAAGGAAACACCAACAGGTTAGAACAAGGAGCTACTCTGACCCAGCAGCAGGAGGCCAAGTTAAAGAATAGAAAGGCGTAACCTAAACCCAGAACTTGGCTCTCAGGTTTAAATGCCTCACCATGTAACTTCGGCCACAGCACGCTGCAATAGCAATGAGATCTAGATCCCAAGTGGAGGCTCAGATTCCATGTCTGCCTCCAATAAGACTTTGCAGGGTGACCTTGGGCTAGATCCTTGACTTCAGCGTTCTCATCTTTGAAGGGAGGGTTAGCATGTCTTCCTAGCATCCCCCTTGTAAGCTGGTTTTTAAGTAGAAGTGACACAGCCTTGGAGCAGGCACTAGCATAGAGGGTAGCTCTCTCCATACACACAGAAGCACTTGTACAGAAGACCAGACCATCAGGCTCTATCCTTTGGGCAAGACCTTTGGGCAATCTCTGCCTCCAAAGACCCCAAGCCTTTATCAACAATCCCCCATTCTCCCATCAGTGTTCTTTGGTAATTACAGATATTGTAGCACCACTGCTGTCCAGGATCAGAACTTAAGAAGTTCAAAGGCTCCAGGAATATGTGGTGTCTTGTCTCCACATCCAGTAAAAAGCGGCATTGCTTTCTGACAGGTGACAACAGACACTCACGGGGCAGCAGTGAAGGAGCTGTGTTTACATGACACTTAATATCCAGGAAGGCATTTCGTGTGTGGGGGTGCCCATATCCAAGTAATCCAACCCCATGGACTTGGACCAGTGGTGAGCTCAAGATGATCTCCACCATTTGCTTGGCTGTCACCACCTCCGCAACCTGCAGGAATCGGCTGATGGCTCCAGAGAATGATTCTAGCCTTTCAAATAGAAAAAGGTGGTGTGTTACATGTTACCCAGACAGTAGAAGAGAAAGGGGACCTTTAAGAAAATGTTTTGGAAGGAAAACTAGGGCAGCTCTGAAATTATTTTCATAGTCTTTAAACTCAAAAAATAAATCACCAGGGCTAATAGTTATAGACAGCAGAACAGGCAGCCATACTAAGCTCTGTACTTCCTTGATTCTAACACCTGTTGGGGGGCATCTCGTTGGGCCCATACTCCATAAGGCACTTAATATGTATTGCCTGAATTAATCCTCATGACCATCTATCATCCTCTGGCGTGAACCAGCAACATGACCTTGAGCCAGCATTGATATCTCTGGGCCTGGTCCTCTTCTAATGCCAGGGTAAGAATTATCAACATGTATGTCAAAATCCCCAAGGCTTATGCCAAGAAATAGAATAGAGAGGAAGACAATAAGCCATAATGAGGGCATAGATAACATTGATACAGAGGGGGAGGAGGAGAAGCAGTGTAAATAATGAGAAAATATCTAGAGAGAGATGGAAAGACAAATTCAATAAGCACTTTCAAAGTATGGGCCTCAAAATATGTGTCTTTCTTCCTTGAATATTACTGTTTTGTGCCAGCTTAAGAAGCCTGACTACCTCCTGTCTGCTTCAGAAAATAGACAGGATAACAGGAAACAGTTTCAGATTCCACAGTGATTATAGCTACTTAAGTTTGACTTACCAAATACTGTCTCAAACAGATGGTATGTAACATTTGATTAAGGGCTTATCCTGCAAGCCCAACAGGGAACATTTCTTCCCCTCTTAATATAGAAAAGATGCAGAGAAGAAAGGAAGTAAAATGACATTTTTGCTCATATTCCATGTGTATCAGTTTTTCTCAATGTTTGTGCCTTTCCTGAAATGAATATGTGTTTATTTTGCAACTCAAGACCAAACTACAAAACACTGACACCGTAGAATCTTGGTGAAGAAGGATATGGAAGATCATCTCATCAACCTCCTTATTTTACTTAAGGTAATAGAGACTGAGAAAAGTTAGCCGATTTTCCCAACGTGGTACTGTGGCAAATCTGGGACCAGGTCTTCTAACTCAGGCTCTGGCATTCACCCTAGGCTTTCTGTGTGCATATGTTCAATGTGGGGAAAACATACAAATCGGTCAGCACCATTATTACTAAATTAGCACCAATCTGTGATGAGCAATTATCAGAACTTGAAGCTGATGGGTAATGCCATTCAAGTCCAGTTAATGAGCCAAAAGCTTGGTTCTTCAAAACACTTAACATTAATCAGCATTTGGCTTTGGTTTGTGACAAGTATTTTCAAAACATCACAATTACAATATTCTTAGCTTTGCTCAGTGTAAATAAAAAATGAAAGAAAGTCAGAATTTCATAAATGACAGTCTCCAGAATGGAAATAATGAGTCCCACAGAGAAGGTACAATGTGTTCATCTTTCTAGAGGCCAAACGTAATTTGGGAACTATTGAGGTCACTGAGAGATTACAAAGTGTGAGCCTTCTGCTTGGTGAGGATGAGAAGGTGAACAGAATCAGCCCCATAATGCAGTGAGAAAGGAATTACCCCAGGCTTTACACCCATGTCCTACTCCCAGACATACCACTTAGCCCCACTGTCACCAACAGTGCCTTGGAGGAGAGGTTTCCCCACCATCTAGTGGGGAGGAAGCAGCATGTTGAGAGGAATTGGAAACTCAACACATAGTGGCCTGGCTGGGAAAGTAGCAGAGGAGAGGAAGCCAGGGGGCAAAAAAAAAAGTGGTTGGTAGGAGACAATGCCTTAGCTCCAGGCTCCAGGGTTCCAAGAAGGGTTCTTATGGAATTTTATTCTTCAGGTTTCCTGGAGGAGTTCATCTATGATCTACCTGTC
This sequence comes from Herpailurus yagouaroundi, assembly GCF_014898765.1. Classification (NCBI taxonomy): domain Eukaryota; kingdom Metazoa; phylum Chordata; class Mammalia; order Carnivora; family Felidae; genus Herpailurus; species Herpailurus yagouaroundi. The sequence continues at coordinate 27,547,479 of NW_024412413.1, read as the reverse complement.
TATCTATCTTTTTTCTATCTATCTAACTATCTATCTATCAGGACAGGCTAAAAAACTGTGGTTAATGTTAGGTTTTCTGAAAGACAGAGAATTGCTTCTTCACTGGGCTTAGACAATAGTTAACATTAATTGAGAAGTCACTATGCTCCAGAAACAGCGCTAAATGCTTTCTCAGTAATATCTCATTTACTACTCACTCTCACCCTTTAACATGATAATAGCAGTTATAATCACATTGAGGAATTTATTCAACACATATATTAAGCACCTGAGGATGTGATACGTGATGCACTGTTCTAGGCACTGGGGATGTAGCAGTGAATGAAGCAGGCAAAGTTCCCCTTCTGTGTTAGGTAACGTATAGCAGTTAGCTATTGCTGCCTAACAAATTTCCACAAAATTTACTGCCTTAAGTGTATGGGCTTCCTGATCTTGGCTAGACTCACTCATGTATCTGTAGCCATCAGGCAGATGGGCTGGTCTAGAAGAACCTCCACTGGGAAGATTCCTCTCTATTCCACAAGGTTGCCATCCTCCAGCAGCTCTCCTGGGGGTGTTCTTTATGGCAAAGGCAGGGGTCCCAAAAGAGAGAGTGAAAATATGCCAGGCTTCTTCATGACTAGACTGAGAATTAGCACACTATCTTCTGCCACATTCTGTTGGCCAAAGAATGTCATAAGTGCAGCCCAGATTCAAGGGTGGAGAAGTGGAGTCCACTCCATTGTGGGAGGAGTCACATTGGAAAACACATGCATACAGGGAGGTCACGAATGCCCTTCCTCTGGGACATATGGAATAATGACTAAAATGCTGCTAAGGAATTCATGAAAATATTTCATTTGAGTCCCACAATAACCCTGTGAGGCAAGTTCAATATCAATATTTGTTTCCTAGATAAGGAAATTGAGCCCTAGAGGGGTTGAAAATTTTGCTTGATATCTACAGATATTCCATGATGGAGTCGAGATTCAAACCCAAGACTGTGGTGCCTGAACACTGAACCATGGTGTGATTCTCTCCAGTCTGGGAACTTTGAGACAGAGAATGTTTAAAACATGGTCAGTACCTGCAAAGCCCTTATAGTTCTTTGGGCACCCACAATATAAATCTATGAAGAATCAATAACCATACGTGCCACTAAGCTATATTTGATTGACAACCAAGAGTAAGGATAAAGGTGGCCAAGAAAAGAGAAAGAAGCTTCCATGAATGGTGGGGGTGACACTAACTGAGCTTTAAAGGTCATGGACTGTGGACAGCAAATGGCATCCCCCTAACTTCTGTGTAAAGAGATGTCTGCATCTTCCTTGCTTACAGAATAAACTTCAGTTTCTCTAGAGTGGTATTCAGTATTTCTAACATATGGATTTATATATGCTAACATTTTATTCAGCTGCAGGCAATAGACAATCTGACTAACAGTGATTTTTTACTCAAATAGAGATTTTTTCCCCCATGCACAAGGCATGTGAGGGAAAGCAATCCAGGGCTTCCCAAGAGCCAGATGATGTCATCGGTGTCTTTCTGTCTTTCTCCTCTGCCATCCTCCAAATGTATCTTCATTCTTGGGGGAGGGGTCTCATGGTGCCAGGATGGCTGCTGTACCCACAATTAATTGTGTGTATCCCTAGGTATGATGGAGAAAGGTGAGGAGGCCCAAGGTGAGCATGCCAGCACATCTGGTCCACTTTTTAAATGCTGTCCCATGACTTCCACCAGATTACACTCTTTTACTCTCTTGCTCCAAAGGCTGGTAATGCATAACTGCAAGGAAAGCTGGGGAACCTGGCATTTCCGTTTTCTAACTCCATAATATGGAAAAACCAGGCAAAATGGAGCTGTCACTGGCGTTTGCATATGCCAGCGAACAGAACTTGCCATTCTGAGAGCACTTTAGTCCATCGTTCTCCTAGCCCTTCTCCCTTCATAGATTGTGGAAATTCTTCTGTGACTCCCCTGATCCCCAATAGGAGACATGCCTTCTGCCAGGCTCCTTTAGTCCTTTCTTGCTGCTGCTGTTTTGACATTTAGCACTTTCTGCCTTGGGTTGTTCCTCTAGTAGAATGACTGGCTCATGGTGTTGCCATCGGTAGTAACAGGACACTGCTGAGCTCTGTTTCAGACTTGCTGAGTATGAGTTGATCACTGAACCCACAAATAGAAAGTTAATACAGGTATCTGGTTTTAGGAGAAAGGTCAGGATTTGAGTTATAGGTTTGAAACTCATTGTCAAAAGGGAAGATTCAAAGTGGAAAGGGCTGACTGAGGATTCCATCCACAGTCAGAGAAGACCATGGGGAAAGAGGAAGGAATGAGCTCTAAAGAACAAGCAAATGTCAAGAGCAGTGCTGGACAGTGACAAAGATCTGACATCACCAAGGACAGGGAGCGCTGGCTATGTGTTTGCCTCATAGTCAGTGTGTCCTCATGAAGAGGAAAGGAGGCCAGACTTGAGCAAGTGTTTTCAGTTCAAACTCTAAATTTCAAGGTAACTAGGGATGGAGGCAACAGACATGTGCTTCTGTGAAGCAATGAATAAACAAAACATATTAGTCCGCTTTCCTTATATGGTAAATGACAGAACCCTGACTGAAATTGGCTTGAAACTGGCTTACGTAAAAGAGATCTTATTTGCTCCTGAAAGAGCAGAGATGGCTTTTGATTCAGATATGATTAGATTCGGGGCCCAAGTAATGTCTTTAGGAACTATGTGCCATCTCTCTTCATTACCGATTCTTTTAATGTTGGACTTATTCTCTCTTACTGCAGATGACTTTCCCCATGCATCAGGAGAAGTTGGCAGAAAGCAACTCAAGTCTACAACATCTCTGCGGCTTGTGATTCCAAGACTGACAAAGAGCTCTGCTCCCTCCTTAGGCTCCTAAATATCAAATCTCAAGGAAGAATCTGATGGGCCCTTCTAGGTTTCCTGCCTATCCCCAAACCAAGGGAGTGGAGCATTCTGATTGACTGGGCTGAGATAACACACTCACTTCTCTGAGAAGTTGAGGAAGGGAGCTCTCCATTAAAATGTAGTTCTGTTGGCAGAAGAGAAGAGGTGCTAGACGGACAAAAACAATAGGAGTCTTCTAAGGCCTGTTGAAATAGGCTTTCACCAGTTGGGCCCTGCTTTCTCGTTGCGATTCAGACACACAGAGCCTATTGATAATTCAACAGTGAAGACCTGCTTGGCTGACTGCCCTGGCTGCCCACTTGCCTGTTTAGCTAGTAAACAGCCTCTTTGCCTCCCTCTGGGCTTTTAGACACATCCCAGGAAGAGGAGCTAAGTGGAACCTTAGGCCAATCAGTCTCAAGGCTTGCTATTTTCAGTAACTGAATTCAGCCCCAGTTGCCTTATAATTACATCCATTTGGGATCCTATTTGGCTCCTCCCCATGCCTTCCTGAGCTACATCTCGGATTCCTATTCTATATATTATTTCCTCTGGGCCTGGAATATTACTTTATTCTCTCCTGGTATAATCCCCTTACTAAGTCTCATGTCTAGTCTCCACTCTTTCATTAAATAGCTACCTGCACTAGAGCTGTCTGCAGCTGGATACTGAACTCTGCTCACTTGTCAAGCCTTCTTCCTATTGCCCACTGGTTGGACCACCTCTGTGCTATCTCTGGAGGCTGGTTTAGACCCTGAAAGCTACTAACATCCCTGAAAAAAACTTCCTCAGTCTCTAACTATATGGAGTAATCAGGCCACATGGAACAGCATTCTTGGAAGCACCCAAATCGTGTTAATTGCATTATAAACATTTGATCTTCCCTGAGGAACCATGCAGAAGTGGGAAGAATGCCCAAATCCCCTACTTCATTATCACACTCTGTCACCAGGACTTTTAAAGAATGTGTAATACTGGGTATCAAGGCATCAAATCCCCCCTAAATCAGACCCTGCCCTTTAGACTGAGCCTTTTTGCCCACAGAGTTCAGACCCTGTCATAGGATAGCTACCACCTAGTTCCTTCCATCTTTCTCACATCTCTTTCAAGGGTCTTATACATAAAAATGCCTTCCTTTTCTTCATCAAAAGAGCAAAAACTCATGCATATTGATGCATCGAAATAGGCTCAATCAGATCTGCTTCATTAATTTTCCAAACATGCCTGGACATGAACTCCAGTAGAGAAGAATAAGCCTGGGTTTAGGTTGAATTCTCTTCAATAAGAAGAGGCATATTACTAGAAAACTCTTTCCCAATCTGAGTTTACATCATCAAAACATTCTTGGTATGTGTACTGGATACCCATCACACATCACTTCACAACCTCTCAGCCCCATCTCCCACTGCAGCCACTGCTGTGGCACCAAGTTCCATACGGTTGGTCTTTGTCCATGGGTATAATCTGATAGTGTCTTACCTGGGCCCCCGTCACGTGCTTTTTGCAACCCCTCCCAGGTCTTCTCTTGTGCAAGGTGCATTACACACTAGGGGAACCTGCTTAGTACTAACACATTACAACCCAGAAGTAAGACAGGAGTTAATGCCATGGGACCACCCTTGACCGATAGATAACAGAAGCTAATGAATACATACTTCCCTCTTTTGTCTTCCAGGCAGCCATTTTTGAGACACAATTCATAAGTTTCCTGAGAAGATTCCAGTAATATATAATGCAGTTGTCTACAACAGTGGACAAACCAATAACTCATCCTTGAATTGAATTTCCCTCTTTCCTTGTCTCACATCCCTTGTTACCTTCTCCTCTCTGGGATCACTTTTCAAATAAAATATCTCAGGTTCAGCTTTTAGGGAAACTCAAGTTAAGAGAGCATATCATGGTTTCTTGGTAACTGTCTAAAAGAAAGAGTAAACCTTTGGTACCAAAGATCTAGTTTCAAAATCTGTCTAACTGTAAGACCATAACAAATGACTTAGCCATTCTCAGGCCCAATTTCCTCATCCTTAAAATGAGGATAACATGACTGACCCCACTGTATTTGTCTAAGTATTTAACTGGATAGTCTGTGTGAGGAACCAACCAAGGATTCCTGCCACAAGGCAGCATTCAATCAATATTCATTCTTTTCTCTTTATTCTCACCCTTTGCTCCTCATGGCTTTTTTTTTTTTTTTTAATCAGAGAGTTGAAGAGTAGAAATGAAAATAAAATAGACATACGAAAGGGACAGCTGTGTGAACAAAAAAAAATACTTCAAATGTATATACTTAATAGTACATGGATGGACACATATGTAGAATTCCATTAAGCTGAACACTTAAAATTTGTGTATTTTATGTAAGTTATATTGTAATCAAAAAAGAAATTTTAAGCACTAGAAAATTTATGGATATATTATATAGTCTCTAAAAGGAAGGGATACATCATTGTTCTGGAACATACATTTAAAACAGGGACACGTGACACCTGGGTGGCTCCGTTGGTTAAGCGTCTGACTCTTGGGTTTCGGCTCAGGTCATGATCTCACGGCTTGGTGGGTTTAAGCCCCACATCAGGTTCTGCACTGGCAATACAGAGCCTGCTTGGGATTCTGTCTCTCTCCCCCTCTCTCTCCGCCCCCCCCCCTCAGTTGTGCTGTCTCTGTCTCTCTCTGAATAAATAAACTTAAAAAAAGAGAATTTCTATTTCTTAAAAAAAAAAAACAGAGACACAATGAGATGGACAACTAGATTCTTTCTTCACAGCAGGAGCTCTTTCCTTTACCAAGTTTTAAGTGAAAATGACCTTATTAATATATAAATATTTATATTAAATATATATGTGTTACATATAAATATAACATAAAAATATATTATATGTAATATGTAGTCAATAAGAACATTTTTGTTTAACAAGTGTTAAACAATTCCTTCTCTGATGGAAGTATAAGTAATGACATGTGTTCTATATAACATATGTTATATAAATAATAAATAATATAGAAAAATAATATAGAAAAAATAAATAATACAGAAAATAATATATATAAACAAAGTAGTTACTATACCAACTACCTGGTTTTTATTAATTATTTAAAAAAAATTTTTTTTATGTTTATTTATTTTTGAGAGAGACAGAGACAGAATGCGAGAGGGTTAGGGGCAGAGAGAGAGGGAGACACAGAATCCAAAGCAGGCTCCAGGCTCCGAGCTGTCAGCACAGAGCCCGACATGGGGCTCGAACTCATGAGCTGTGAGATCATGACCTGGGCCGAAGTCGGACGCTTAACCGACTGAGCCACCCCGGCGCCCCTACCTGGTTTTTAATAAAGGACTTTGAATCTGAACTAGTGAAAAGACAAGTAAATCATGGGATTAAATCAAGAAGACGATGTAGCCCCTCATACCAATATTTAATTACACAGTGTCTCAGGCAGGAGACACCCAAGGGAGCTCTAGGCATCTAAAGGGCGAAAATTGCTTTCTTGGAACACAATTCAAATACCAATGAAATTATTCACAAGCATAGAGACAAGTCTCTAGATGCTGGAGAAATAGCCATAGTCGAACAGGCACAGCAGGGAGGGTAACAGCTATCGTGGGAGCTGAGGGCCTAGAGGAAGTCCCTCCAGGGCTAGGTCTGCCAGGTCACTGGCCTGCACAGTCAGGAGCTTCCCAAGGGCCTCCAAAATCCCACAGTGTGCCACCAGCCCTTGGGCTCCTACCACACAGGGGCCCCAATATGCCAGTAGTGTTCGCCCGACACACATACCGACAGTGGGGAGAGAACCACAGATGTGGGTGGGCAGTTCAGAGGTGCCAGACCCTTCCCTCCTCACTCTGGGCCCCACACATTGGAGAAGCTTGAGCCCAGGAAAGGCTGGAGGGAAAAGAGAAGCTGTGGAAGAGAATAAGAGCCATTTATCCAGACCCAGCTTTTTAAAACTGCAAATTTCTACAATTTGCCCTAGATGTTTTTAAGGGATAGGAAAAGGGATTAGGCTTAGCACCACTGAAAGTATTGATGGAGAGGGGAACCTGGGTGGCTCAGTTGGTGAAGCACCTGACTGGCTCATAATCTCACGGGTTTGTGGGAGCGAGCCCCACATTGGGCTCTGTGCTGACAGCTTGGAGCCCAGAACCTGCTTTGGATTCTGTGTCTTCCTCTCTCTCTACTCCTCCCCCACGTGTACTCTGTCTCTCTCTCTCTCTCTCTCAAAAAAGAAATAAACATTAAAAAAATATTTTTTTTAAGGTACTGACTGGGAGGGGCGCCTGGGTGGCTCAGTCAGTTAAGCGTCCGACTTCGGCTCAGGTCATGATCTCGCGGTCCATGGGTTCGAGCCCCACGTCAGGCTCTGTGCTGACAGCTCAGAGCCTGGAGCCTGTTTCATATTCTCTGTGTCCCTCTTTCTCTGACCCTCCCCTGTTCATGCTCTCTCTCTCTGTCTCAAAAATAAATAAACGTTAAAAAAAATTTTTTTTAATAAAAACTAAAAAAATAAAGTACTGACTGGGAAAAAAAGAGAATCGTTACATGTTTGTGCCCCAATATGTTGAGATCCCTCAAATAACCACTTACTAAGAGATCAGCGATGGCAGAGCAAGGGTAAATGGGAGATGAGACACAGGCATACATACATAATACAATAGGAAAGATTCAAATAGTTTTTGAGTAGGATACAAATAGCTACATTTCCAGGGGGATCTTCCAGGCCCTGCATTGAACCAGCTATGCCCATTAATCCATTTCATCCTCGCAAAAATAGCATATTATCCCCATTTCTCAGATAGGGAAATGGAGACTTTAAGAGGTTGAAGTGACTACAATGAGATCATACAGCATGTAAGTGGCTTGTAAGTGTCTGTCTTTTTTTTTTTTTCAGCGTTTATTATTTATTTTTGGGACAGAGAGAGACAGAGCATGAATGGGGGAGGGGCAGAGAGAGAGGGAGACACAGAATCGGAAACAGGCTCCAGGCTCTGAGCCATCAGCCCAGAGCCTGACGCGGGGCTCGAACCCACGGACCGCGAGATCGTGACCGGCTGAAGTCGGACGCTTAACCGACTGCGCCACCCAGGCGCCCCAAGTGTCTGTGTCTTTTAATCTCCTCTCACTGCATATTCTAAACCTGGAGTAATTAAATCAACCTAGTCCTGCTTCCTACCATCTCATTTTCTAAACGTTTAAACTTAGCCCCAGAAAAATGAAAGAACTTGGCCAAAGTTGTTATTATTTGGTAGCAGAGAAAAGAGTCTAATTTTTACCACGGGGCTTATAATAAGGCTATTAAAAGGGGGAAAATAACAAATATGCCCATTAAAGTGTTATCTGCACTTCTGAACAGCAATTGTCATTATCTTAAGACATCTTAAGATGTCTTTACCTTAAGAGAGTACAAGGAAGGTGGTTACTCTGTCTGTGCTACTGTTGTGAGCAGGGACTAGAGGGACCTTATAAAATTCTAAACTATTTGTGAAGTTCGAAGACATCATTAACCTTTCTGCTATCAGTGCTGTAATGTTGGGTGCATTCCCAGCACCTAGCGCAGTACCTGCACATAGTAGGTACTCCATAAATGTTTGCTGAACGGATTCGATAGAAATATAATTAGTGTGCCCTAGACAAAAGAAATGTTCTTTTTCTTTTAACATTCTGAAGTCAATACTATGAGATTCATGTTCTGTTTTCACGGCTCACACAAGTCTGACTTGTATTTGCATCTGTAGTAGAGGGGTACAAGCGGGCTCCTCTGTCATTTCTTCTGAGTCAGGTCATCATGACATTATGGCCTGTCACCAGACACCAAGGCCAGATCTTCCAGGTCAAGCTCTCTCCACTTATGTATTACTTCTTCACTTGTTCCTTTGTATAAACCATCTATATACATAGTAACATAATTCACACTCCGGGGATGATCCCCAGACTTTCTTTACCCCCAGTGATAGATGATGGGCAAGACTGCGTTCATGCCTCTTGCTGACAGATGTTGCTGAGCAGCCTATGCCGAAACTGAGAAACTGAAATGGGAGTTTTCATCCGCTCCCTTCTGTTAAATTCTAACTCACCTCCTCTCTCTCACACCATAAGTCTAGCTGTCTGCCCCAGGAAGTCTCTGCCAGCCCGGCCAGGCCTGATCTTGTTCTGTGAATGTCTGAAGCCGGGGATGCCTTAAAGGAAATCTTGCACTCATGCCAAAGTTGCTTCATCTTCATGGGGATTTTTTTTTTTTTTCAGAGAAAGGTAAATGCAGCCAATCTGAGAAATCTTAGTTGATTATTTACTATTTATTACTTAACCTTCGAAAGATTCCACTGCAAAAGGGAGAGCAGGTATTTACACAGTTCACAGCCCAGGGAACTTCTTTTTCTCTGGGCGATCCCCTGAGCTAAGCCAGTTAGCTTAAGTTTACATTCAAAGAGGCCATTTTTGTGACCCCCTCCATTTTCCAAAATGCCTAACAGTGGACACTTAAAGCAGGTGAATTGCTAACAAGATTGAAGGTGTTCAGTTTTTACATCATTCCTGAATTGTTGATGGAGATTTACAAATTAGCTTTACCTGTGCACATGATGATCCCTAGCTAATCTGCATAGCACATAAGGAAAGCTGTCAATAAAGGGCTAATGAAGACTGAATATAAAAGAAAACCTTCTCAACGTAGAACTATGAAAACTGAAATGTGACTTTTACTGTTTTGGAATATGGCTGTGCAGTTTTAGAGCATCATTTCATGGGACTTGACTTTTCAGGCCCAGTCTTTGTGCAGATAAGAACTGTTATGCTTTATAAGAGACTCTTAAAAACTGAGAACAAACTGAGGGCTGATGGGGGGTGGGAGGGAGAGGGGGGTGGGTGATAGGTATTGAGGAGGGCAGCTTTTGGGATGAGCACTGGGTGTTGTATGGAAACCAATTTGACAATAAATTTCAAAAAAAACTGTTATGCTTTAGAAATATTATTATTACTATTATTATTATTATTATTATTATTATTTATCTAAGGCAATGACTCAAAATACCTAAGTGCTATTTGAAAAAAGCCAGGCAATAACACAGTGTAAAAACTCATACTAACAACTATTATTTCAAAGGGTATAGGGAACACCATCCGTTCTTCTTAGAGTCCTTAAAAAATACAGTAAGTAAAGGTGGAGGACTTTATGTTACATAAAAGGCAAAGGCAAAGAGGACACATGGTAAGCAGACTTAACTAAATACCCCAAATAATAGTGTGGGTTTTTTTTTAAAAAAATTTTAATGTTTTTTCTATTTACTTTTGAGAGAGAGAGAGACAGAGAGAGCACGAATGGGGGAGGGGCAGAGAGAGAGGGAGACACAGAATCTGAAGCAGGCTCTAGGCTCCAAGCTGTCAGCACAGAGGTCGACATAGGGCTTGAACTCGTGAACCGCAAGATCGTGACCCGAGCTGAAGTCGGACGCTTAACCAACTGAGCCACCCAGGCGCCCCAATGGTGCACTTTTTATTTTGGCTCTATTAGTTAGGAAAGCAATTGGATGCAAATGATAGGTACTAGAAGTGGCTAAAGAAAATCAGTGGTTTATTCTCACTCATGAAGAAAGTCTGAAGGTATGTGGTCCTCAGAGTCTCTTTGCCATCCTTAACCTCATGATCCAACGTGGGAGCTGAAATCCCAGCCATCCCACCTGTGTCCCAGGAAAGAGGAAAAAGGAAAGCAAAAGACAAAAGGAGTGTTCTATTCTGCTTTCCAGAAGCCCCACCCATACAGTTGCCAGATTTGGCCAATACAAATGTTATACGTTATATGAACATACTTAGGTGAAGAATTATTCTTTGTTTACCTGGAATTCAAATTTAACCTGGGCATTCTGTGTTTTATCTGACAACCCTGCCCCCCCCAACGGCATCTCCCTAGATCTCATTGGCCACCTCTACTGCAAGACAAGCTGGGAAATGCAGTCTTTTTGCCAGGCACATTGCCACATTGGAGTTGTTTTATTAAGGAAGAAATAAAAATTAAGTACTGGGTAGGGAGCTAACAGTCTTTACAGGAGTGAAGGGGAATCTGAGGAAAGGCCAGGGCTTCATCCGTGCCCGCCACCCTCTAAGAAGCACTTCTTGACTGCATCAGTCCCTCGTGGTCGCTCTGGCCTCTGAAAGCATATGGCCCTTTGTCTCGGCTTTGGACACAAGGTATGATTTTTTTTTTTTAATCTTTGTTTATTTATTTTGAGAGAGAGGCAGTGTGAGTGGGGGAGAGGCAGAGAGAGAGGGAGAGAGAGAATCCCAAGCAGGCTCTGTGCTGTAAGCACAGTGTCCGATGCGGGGGCTCAATCCCACACACTGTGAGCTCACAACCTGAGCCAAGATCAAGAATCAGGCACTTAACTAAGGCCACCCAGGTGTGCCACAAAGTATGATTTTTAGTAAACATATAAAAATTGATATAGTCAGGGAGTTGTTGTCTTCTTCAAAGAGGTCAGATGCTAACAATATGCCACCCTTCAAAATACTTTTGCAATTTAGATCCTGATGGAGAAGAAATCTTTCCTTACAAGGGATACAGGAAGCTTTAGTGGCAGAAAGGACCATGGATGCCTTTGAAATTTGTTGTCTTTGAGCAAAAATGTTCAACAAACTCCATTCTACATCAAACTTATACCACTCCTTCCCAGAGCTTCCTCCCACCATTGTAAGAACACAAGATTATCTTTTTTAAAAAGCTAATCAATTTTTTAAGTTAATTTATTTTGAGAGCGAGCAAGCGTGTGCATGTGAATGAGGGAGGGGCAGAGAGAGAGAGAATCCCAAGCAGGCTGGCTCCACACTGTCAGCACAGAGCCTGATTTGGGGCTTGATCCCACAAACCATGAGACCATGACCTGAGCCAAAATCAAGAGTTGGACACTGATGAGTGAGCCACCTGGGCGCCCCCCAGAACACAAGATTATCTTAGAGAATGTCAACAGCTCTAGCCAGTGGGGACCAGGTGTAACAAAGCAGCTGGTTTAGGAAACTGGCTTTGGAAAGCTCAATGGCCTCTCCTAACTCAATCATCTGTGGCCTGATCAATCTCTTAAAAAAATTGTTTTTTAATGTTTATTTATTTTTGAGAGAGGGAGAGACAGAGCACAAGCAGGGAAGGTGCAGAGAAAGAGGGAGACACAGAATCTGAAGCAGGCTCCAGGCTCTGAGCTGTCAGCACAGAGCCCAATGTGGGGCTCACAAACCGTGAGATCATGACCTGAGCTGAAGTTAGCTGACTGAGCCACCCAGGCACCCCTGATCAATCTCTTTAAAACATGGTTTACATTGTGTTGCATCCTAAAACAAAGATAGGGAGCAATGAAAGGAAACAGACCTGAATAAAATTCACTCCATGTTTCCCTTGAAAGACTTTAATTTGGGGGGTTCCTTTTACCTGACGATGACTCTTTACAGTTCCTCCCCACTATAAACCATGCTTCCCAGCTTTTCCCTGGCTCTTACCTGGACAAATTTAGGGTGTTTTATAAAGATCGGTTCTACTGGCAAATGGCATGTAAGCACATCCAACCTATCTACAGATCCCTTCCCAGGGTTAACTGTGTGGTCAGCAAGTTCTCAAAAGTAAGGATAAAATGATTTTTCTACGATTGAATCTTAATAACCATTTCTATGGTTCAATGCCTTCCCTGGGTGGCTGCTGGGCAAACATCTCCATGGGTGCTGATAACAGTTAAACACGTTCCACGTACACATTCAGCCTGGGGTTTAGCCACGTTCAACTCTGGGTTTGTCATATGCTCCTTCGTTATTTATACTGCTTTCAGTCAGCTACTTGATACTTAATAAAATTTGCCTCCAAGCTGTCCTGCAGGGAAAACGACCTATCCGAGGGGAATGCTGTTCCAACTTTATAACCTCTGATGATTGCCTAATAGCCCTCTGAAAAGGTTGCAGGACTGGAGCAAGCGAAAGTCTGGGCTGCTTCCTGGCATTTAAGGGCACCGAGTGCCTTAGTGTAAATAGAATTACACCCCCTGCTTTTGGGGGGCCTTTCCAGCCAACCTCTCCCCCACAGGAGCAAGTGTAGACAACATGAGTTATGTGGAAATTTGGCCTCTGCTCAAGGTCAGAACAAGCAGGGTTCGTCAGTGATGATTTTACCAATCTTTCAGTTATTTCAGAAAGCAGGAAGAGAACATAAGAGTGGCAAGAATGGATCTATGGGATGGAAATAATGAGCCATTTATAACCCAAAATGAGACTGCCAGGAAAAACAAACAAAAAAAAGTACATTTTATCAGAGGCCTACGCTGCCCAAGGCTAGTGGGGTACAAGGTACTGAGTGTTCAGCTTCGTGGGCCAAGAGCTACAGTAAGTCATGCCCCCCTGGGCCGCTTCTCTCCTGTCAGCCGGATCAAGCAGCCTTAACCACCTGGTGGAGAAGAGCTTTAGTGTTTTCTAAGTGTGTGCTGGGTGGATGCTTCACATTTTTGATAAAGATGTGGAGTCATGGTGCAACACTTAACAAGTGTGCCTCTGCGTAAGAGTTGCGCAATTCCCAGAGGCACGGGGCTCCGTGCATCAGCGGGGCCCTGCGAACACACGGCTTACGTAATGCAGGATGAGGCCCTCCAGGTTTCTCCTCCTTGTAGCCTCGGGAAGAATTTTCAGGCTCTGAACGTGGTCCTGGTTTCCGGCAGTTCTTTGCCCCAAAGGTGCATACGGTGCCTCAGCTGTCGGCACCTGCCAGAGAGGTAGAGAAGGCTGCCGCTTCTGGCACCAGCACCAAGGAGGCTGGCTCTGGTCCCCAGGTGGCCTTGGCCTACCACACAGCACCCTATGGGGAGGGAGAGTGAGGGCTTTCATCTAGGGAGTCTAGGCCAGAAGACTGAACTGGGGCTGCTCCGGTAGGTGACGAAAATGAAACGGATTTCCCCAAAGCAAGGTTGTCCTAGTTAGATCAGGAGCACTGTTAATGGTTTGCTCACAGCTCCTTTGTCTGCTGGTTGGAAATCTGGTGCTGTGCTCTCCTCCTCCGCTCACCTGGAGCGGTTCTAAAGTAGGTCGGCTGCGTGTCTGATGCCCTCTCACCTCCAATCACTGTACCCGTGCCTGCCTCCCTGTTTGGCTTCTGTTTCCATCTAGGCTTCCATTACTCGACAAAGCTTTGGAGCACCTGCCATGTGCCAGGGGCTGTGCCAGGCGCTGGACACCAGACAGGGCTTTCACAACACCTGGTGGCCCCCTGGGGCACACTGGGCTAGTCCTACATGGGCCTCTCCTCCTGTGTGACTTCCAGCCTCACCGTGTCCCCAAACTATCTATCCTTCCCTCCACTCACCTCCCGTGACTCCTTCTCTCCTCCCTTTGGGGGTAGAACTATTTCTTTATAATTGTTCCATTGGTAATCTAACAAATTAATCTTATAAAAGTGTTGCTTTTGGGGGCGCCTGGGTGGCTCAGTTGGTTAGTCGTCCGGCTTCGGCTAGGGTCATGGCCTCACAGTTCGTGGGTTCCAGCCCCACACTGGGCTCTGTGCTGATGCTCAGAGCCTGGAGCCTGCTTCAGATTCTGTGTCTCCCTCTCTCTCTGCCCCTCCCCTGCTCACACTCTGTCTCTGTCTCTCTGAAAAATAAATAAACATTTTTTAAAAAGTGTTAATTTTGGTAATCACTGATCACTCTCATGGGTTTTTCGCATTAAAAAGCGATGGTTTGAAGCAAGGATGCCTTCCATGAAATGAACAAAAGGCAAGCTGAGGAATTTGAAACTAGAGGGCACGGCG